>NC_064924.1:241613547-241928785 GCF_023897955.1 Schistocerca gregaria
ATCTTCTGTATCTCCAGTTCTAACGTTTGGCAGTCATTGAGTAGCTGTAGATGGTGGTCGTGTGGAGTGCACATTGAAGGTGCTTCTGGATTGGTGACCTCTGAAACCAGTTGTGCTTATAATGGCGGACCACCAGTGTATTTAGATTTTCTTCTATTGGTTTGGTTGAGGGTTACTTATGATAATTCCAGAGAGAGATGGAACTGTTTCAGGGAATCCATGCCTAGGATTGGTTCACAAACATTTGCAGCCAAAAACTGCAATGAAAATGTTTTGCAGAGGCCAAAGCCTATGGTGCATGTGACTGTTCCATGAACTTTGACAGGAGAGTCATTCATAGTGAATAGTTGGACTACTGGTGTAGGAAGATGTAAGCAGAGTCTTCCTGGGAATGGTACTGTCTTCCGAACTGATGTTGATCAGAAGGTGTTGATTTTGTAAGAGATCCAGCATGTTAAGTCTACAGCACTCTAGCCCAGTGTGTAAACCATGCAGCAACTGTGGCGCCAGTGTTTTTGTGAGCCAGTGAAGCAGTGCTATGAATTTGATGTTACTGGCGGGGAGGGGGGGGGGGGGGGGGGGGGGGGGGGGCCGGGTCTGCGATGAAATAGCTGATAATGTAAGCATGCTCTCCTGTGTTACTCAATAGGGTGACAAACTACGAAGTGTTGTCAGAAATGCTGGGGCTCTGTAGAATAAAGTCAACAGTTGCGAACCATGTTGATGGCTGTTCCCATTGGAATGGTTGTAGCTTGGGATGAAAACTTTCTTATATGTATGCTCCATAAAAATTTTGATGTTTATGTGCTGGATCACAAGGCCTAAGTGATACACAAAATTCCTTTAACCAGATAATGGTGAACTGGTAAACTGGAAAATAGTCAGTGGAACATTGTCTTGTTGTAGGGAATGTTGAGTAAAGTCATCACCAAAATTACCAAGGAGATCAAAAGTCATTGCACATTGTTCATCTACAACTGGGTCACTGCTGGAGTGCTTAGCATGAAACAGAAGAATATCATTTGCACAGTTCATATACAATGTAGGTTGAGCCTTCTTTTTCTTCTTCTTGTGGTTTATCTATGGATGCCACCACTTTTCTGTCCCCAGTTTCCATCGTCTTCTTTGTTGACTTTCCCCAGCATTCAGATTCCTGCTTCCATTGCCTCCTCCATATCATTTTGCCAGCTGCATCATGGGTGACCCCCTTTCTTCCACTGGGATGGTATCTATCATAGTATCCTATTTGGTGTTCTGTCTCCATTCATCCTATTTTGTCCATATAGGTCGGTCCATGTGGTGAAGAAAATCTTATGAAGCACCATGAAAGTCACTTTCTCATACCTGTTACTAACACAAGTGACAATCGTGAGACAGCACTTTTGTCATCTGAAGACAATCAGGCAAAATATAGTAATTAAGTTGCATTAGCTACTGTTGTTCATTGAGATGTCAGCATTGTGGGATTTCCTGGGGCAAAAGCTTGCAGTGAAATGCAGAATGCAGATTTAGGCCTCTAGAATACAGTTGATTACAACACAAAGATACAATTCGAACACATGTGCACTAGACAATTGTTCACAGTGAACTGAAAATACCAAAGATAAATTCCCCACAGGAGCTCAGCAACTGACAAAAGCTTCATTATCTTGCTTTTGAGTGTGGGTTCACCACATAAATTCCATTTTCTTATTTGTTGTCTTCCAGAATAATATTTCCATTTTTCACAATCTTCACCATCTTTGTGTCAATCTTGACACTCCCCCTTTTTCAGTAGTGGCATTTACTGAAAATACATTTCTTGACAATTCAGGGATGTGTGACACATTTATCAACAACATCTCTTCTGATTCAGCTTCACCAACATGATTACAGTACGTGAAGTTTCCATTTGTAGTCTTAATTTTTGTACCTTCACATTTGTAGTCTTTAATTTTTGTACCTTCACAGCTGTTTACTCTTGACATAATTTTCCTTTCATGTGACATGTGTTCTTTACTATCATTATCAACAACAAATTTGGTATCTATTTTATTAATTTTCTCTTTGTGCTTTTCTGTCACAAGTGCTTCTGGTGTTTTCATCTTCACATGTTCCTTCTTACAGTAACATTTTTCAGCAGGATGATTTGTGTATTTGCAGTACTAATTTGATGCAGTCTCTTTATTGCCCAAAACTCTCCTTGATAATATGTACCACAGGTACAGCACTGTATTTTGTTCTCGTTGTCACTAAGTTTCATTTTACACTCACTTACATAGTGAACCAAACACTGATTTCTGGTTGTTTTTATTCTGATCTTTCTTCCTGTAGGCAGTAGCTTTGAAAGCAATAATACACTGGTGTCCAAATTTAAAGCAAAAAACCAACCCATCCTATGTCTATTTCATGATGTAATCATACAAACTGTCAACAGATATCTGTACGATCATGTTCTGCATGGAAGATGCTATTCTGGTTGAAGGCAACCACGTCAACAATGATGTCAGGGCACCTATCAAATGGGGTAGCATTTGCCAGATAGTCCCACATCCACCGTCACTGTGTGCAGAGCCACAGATGGTGCAATATGGCACAGAGAAGGTGCCTACCAGACTCTCTGCAGTGGAGGACCACAGGAAGAATGGAAGCAAGACAGTCACAACCTGATATGGCTCGGTGGCTTAAAGTGAATTATTTTGTTATTTCTCTAATGTGGCAACAGTTTATAGAGACCAATACTGTGCCCAAAAGACCAGAACACAGCAAACCCAATGTGAAAGCAGAAAAGAGGACCGTTATTTGGCTGTAGGAGCATGATGGTACTGCCTTAGCACTAAAACGGTGTACAGAAGGCTTCTGCAGACTGTCCTTTATTGTCAAAGACCTGGTGTATTGTACCTCAGGTGCATCTTCACAGAAGGGAACATCTAGAGTGGAGTTACCAACATGCCTCGTGGATGGTCGAACAGTGGGCCAATTTCATTTTCACAGATGAGTCCCAATTTGGTCTGGAGAGTGATTCTCAATAGATTCACATTTGGAGGCAATGTGGAACATGGTTTTGGGACCCAAACATTGTGGAAAGAGAAAATTGTATGGCTGAATTGGCATAGTTTAGTTGCTGTCAGGTATCGTGACAAGATCTTGGGACCTCATGTATGGTTGTTGTGAGGTGATGTGGGCCCAGACTTCGTATTGGTGGACGATAATCCCTGACCTCATACAGCATGGGTGGTTGATCTTTTCTTGAAAACGGAAGGTATTGCATGCATTGCATGACCTTCTCACTCTCCCATTTTGAATCCCACACATAATGTCTAGGATGTACTAGTGGGGATAGGTTGCATCATGAGCACCCACCAACCACTCTCCAAGATTTGCATGCAGCCCTGCAGGAAGAATGGACATTATTGCCTCAACTTGAGGTTGATGACATCATTCAGGCCTGTACTGCTGCCAGAGGTAGTTACATCCCATACTGAACACATTATACAATTGTTAGAATGTGTGTGAAAATCTGCAAGTTGGTAAAAATGGAGAACATTTTTGTCTATCATTATGCATGTTGCAGTTGTTTATGTTCTGTATTCTTTACATTGTTTCTACTTTCCTATGACCTGTTTATATTGCTTTGTGGCAAAACAAACACCACCTTTCAACAGTTCTTTTTGTTGCTATAATTTTGGATAACAGTATATCTCTTCTTTGTTTTTCTTCATTTTATCTTCTCCAGATTTGAGTCTTTGTTTCAGGTTTTCCAATGTTTTTGTCTGCTTAATAGTAGAGTCCCATGTGCTACCAAAATGTTTGTATTCACAAGGCAACTCTGTTGTTATCCTTGTCATTAATGTTGTTTCATCAATATTCTGCACGAAGTGATTCAGTCTGAATACTTGGGTTGCACTTTAGCAGTATTGAACATCACATCTAAATTTCTACTGTATTCATTGTTATAGAACTCTCCACGTAATGGACTCTTGTGTTGGACTATACTCTTCTGGTATATCTTCATATCTTTGTAAGTGTATCACACATTTCATCAGATATTTCACAGGTAAGGACATGGGTTTTAACACATACACACACACACACACACACACTCACTCTCTCTCTCTCTCTCTCTCTCTCTCTCTCTCTCTCTCTCTCTCTCTCTCTCATCTTTTCTGGTAATGTATCAGCCAAGAGTTTTTGCCATGAACATCCAATTTATTTCCTAGTCTCATAACAGAAAACAGCTGGCAGCATCTTTTAATTTCAGCAAATTGTTTAATGCTATATCTTGTGCTGATGTGTTCATATTTCAAAACATGGTGTGGAAGTCTCCTTACTGAAAAATGATAGTTTTTCACATTCACAGATTTTCACTTTTTTTTCCTCACATTTCCAGCGCTACTGACGCCTTAACTTGTCAAGACATCTTATTGTAAAATCATTGTCTTATATTTTTGAGACATGAGATAGAAGCGCATACCTACGAAAAATGACTGATTTTATTTTTTATTCTACATCTACATATACGTCAACATCTTCAAACATATTCAGTAAGCCACCATATGGCGCATGGTGGAGGGTAACTTATACCACTACTAATCATTTCCTTTTCTGTTCCACTCACAAATATAGTAAGAGATAAATAATTGTCTATATGCTTAAATGTAAGTCATAATTTCTGTTATCTTACCTTCTTGATCCCTAAGTGAAATGTATGCTGGCAGCAGCAGTAGAATAGTTCTGCAGTCAGCTTCAAATGCCAATTCTCTTGGTAGTGTTCCTCAACAAGAACATCACCTTCCCTCCCAGTATTCCCAAAGCATCTCCGGAATATTTGTGTTCATTGAACCAACCAATAACAAATCCAGCAGGCCACCTCTGAATTGCAACTTGGTGGGGTTCCCAAATCCTTGGGCAGTACTTGAGTGTTCTATGCATGGTCTTCTTCACAGATGAACTTTACTAAATGTCTCCCAATAAATCAAAGTTGACCATTTGCCTCTCCTACTGCTGTCCTTTTGTCTCATTCCATTTCATATAATTTTAGAATTTTATTTCTAGATATTTAATCAACATGACTATGTCAGGCAGCCCACTACTAATACTGTATTTGAACATTATGGGATTGTTTTATCTACTCATCTGCATTAACTTCCATTTTTCTACATTTATAACTGGCTGTCATTTATTATGTCAATCAGAAATGATTTACCTTTCCATATGCCACAGCCTCATCAGCAAACAGCTGCAGATTGCTGCTCACCATGTCTATCAGATCATTTACGTACATGGAGAATAACTGCAGTCCAATCACACTTCCCTGGGAAATCTAGAAGTATGGAATCTGCCTGTTGCCCTACGCACATGATGTGTAGAATGTCATGAGAAAAGGAGAAGCTAAGTTTCATACATGTGATGGTTTCTAAAACCTTGCAGATTTGTGGACAGAATCTTTTCTGTCTCAAGGAAATTTATTATATTCGAATAGGGGATATATTCAAGAATTCTGCAGCAAACCATTGTTAAGTATAGTGGTCCAGGTTCATTGTCTTACCTTTCTTATGTACAGGAATCACGTGCACTTTTTTCCAGTCGCTTGAGATTTCATGCTGGGCTAGAGATTCACAATTAATGCAAGCTAAGTAAGACGCTGATGCCATAAAGTACTCTTTGTAAAACCAAATTGGAGTTCCAATCAGACCTGGTGACTTATTTGTTTTCAACTCTTCCAGTTGCTTCTCTATACCAGGGATGCCTATTACTCCATATGGAAATCTGTGCTATTGTCAAATGTGAACTGTCTATATGTTCCTCCTGCATGAATGAATTCTGAAACACAAAATTTAGAACTTCAGCTTTCCTTTTGCTATCTTCTATTGTGGCTTCTCAGCAAGATTATTTGCTAAGGTATGATAGTGTCAGATGTGTGCTTCATGTATCAATCTTCTTACAGATGCACAACTTTTGCCTTTCATCATTTGTATTCTCTTCTGAACCAAGGATGCAACAGTCATTGCTTCCTCAGCATTTTCCAAATTTTGTTATTAAACCATGGTGGGTCTTTCCTGTCCTTAAAGCACTTACTCAGCTCATACTTCTTCAGAGGGCGATTTGAGTCTGTTTAAACTTTGACCAGAATTCCCCTAAATTCTTCATACTAGAAATAAATTATTTCCATTCACTGTCTGAGTGAAATGCCAACAACTGCTTATCTGTTCTTTGTAGCAGAAGTACTCTCCTACCCTTCTTGATTGATTTAACTACTGTAGTAACCATTGTTGCTATGATGACATCCTGATCACTAATCCCTGTCTCTTTATTGACACTGCTGATAAAGTCTGTCCTGTTTGTAGCTGCAAGGTCTAAAATATTTCCACTGTGTATGGGCTCTTGATCTAACTGCTCAAGACAATTTTCAGAAAACGTATTCAGTAGCACTCATGGAGCTAATGAAGCTTTTGTTGAGAACCTGCAATTAAAGCAAAAGGAACTAATGAACTTTGGGAACAGTGCTATAAATTGTGAGCTTAGCTTTGCACCCTGCGTGGAAGGCCAGTAGTTTTCACCACTTCCACCAGCTACCCATATGAAATGTTAATGACCTCAGATCCAAAGTGACAGGTTTCTTTGATGCCAATGTGAGCCACAACTTGGAGATGACTGCACCCTGCATGCTGGATAGCCACAGAAAAGGCCTCCTCCATATCTCAAATTGGGCCCTCCCAGTAGACAGACTGACCTCACATCAACTTTCTTTCTAGTCCTGAATGCTATTTGCCTAAGGGGCTGCATAATAGCCCATACACTGAAGCTTCCGATAACCAGCAAGCGCCCCCCCCCCCCCCCCCCCCCCCCCGATGTGTCTACTAAGACCCTGCTGAAGGAGTGGCTGGCCATCAATCCATTCACAGGGTGAATGGGCAAGGCTAGATGACCAGGTTCCACATTGACCCACCGTCTTGAGTGACCCAAATGTTTTACCACCTGCCACTCAGCCAGTGGTGAGGGCAGAGTCATCGTGACAAGTAAACTTGAAAGTATTCGGCAGCAGGGACCATGGACTAAACAAGCAAAACCTGAGGTGTCCCATGCAATATGCCAAACTCTCCACCACTAGTACACTCCGAGACAGCAGCCTGAAAGTGCTGACCTTAACTAAAAGCACCTTCACCTGTTTGTGAATTGCAGCCAGCTCATCTTGCATCCACACACAGCATGCACACATGCTATCATATCATCACAACTAACTTAAGAAATAAACTGTAACATTACACAGAGAAACTAAATATGCAACTTGCTACAATCCTGACATGTCACAAATGCAGACTGCTACCTTACTGAGCTGTGTTACTGGCTATCCAAAAGAAATGACAACTGCACTACAGACTGCCTGAATTTATATTTTACAGTTATATAAACGTGAGATTAACCTCTTAAACAGAATAACATGCATATAATTTAAGACTTAAACTGTAAAGAAAACACAGAAAAAGTTAAATACTTAACTTGCCACTCCATGGTTAGTAACAAGTCACATTGCCAGCTAATTAGAGAAACAATACACTGATGTCATCTCTGGCCTTACATTAACAGGCACATATCATTTTTTTTACTACAGTCAAGCAGTGGAAAATCCAGGATGGAATGTAATAATATTATGAAAAGGAAAGTTGCCACTCACCATGCTGATAGGCACAACAAAAAGACTGTTCCAAATAAAGCTTTCGGCCTATACAGTTGATGGCTACGGTTGCCTTGGACTGCAGTCACATGTGTGTGAGTTGCATTTGAGTGTGTGTGTGTGTGTGTGTGTGTGTGGTGTGTGTGTGTGTGTGTGTGTGTGTGTGTGTGTGTGTGTGTGTGCGTGTGTGTGTGTGTGAGTGATCCATTTTTGATGAAGGCCTTATGAGCTGAAAGCTTTGGAAGAGTCTTCTTGTTGTGCCTATCTGCAATTCAGCATCTCCAGTTTATGGCGATGGCCACTTTACTTTTGTTTATAACAGTCTTTTTAAATCTCAACAGTGAAACATGAACTATTAAATACACATTGTAAACAAATAAAGCTAATTACCTTGAAGCACTATGACACAGGGAACACATAGTATTTAACTGAATTGATTAACAATATACAAGGTGCTTAAATAATGAGTGTAGGCTACACATCTTGCCACTGGTGGAAGGGGTGGTGATAGATCTTTAATAATCAGGTTTTTAATGAAAATAATTAAATGTCAGGCAGTAGTCAAAGATAAGGTTCATACATTTGTCAGTTACATGTAATAATCAGTTTAGTAAAATGATTTGAGAAAATGTAGAGCAGCGATGTATTTCTGCATATGACCGTGAAATAATTACGTAAAAAGCAAGCTTACCTACCGTGTAGAAAACATTTGCACAGATTGTTATAACTGTAATGTCTGCTGTGTTGTGATCTGAGTCATTGCTAATATGTCAGCCAGCAGAATAGCTGCAATAACAATTTTAGACTGGTTACATGTATAACAAATGTAATAAAGTTCTTATTTTTAACAATTCTGAAGAATTCTGCATAACTTAAACTCACAAAGAAACATAAAATGACAATCTGTGCAAGCAATAAGGTAATAACTGATCATTGCGGTCTCTGTCCGTCTCCTTAGCTGAATGGTCAGTGTGTGTGACTGCAATGCAATGGGTCAGTTTTGATTCCCGGGTGAGTCAGAGATTTTCTTCACTCGGGAACTGGATGTTGGGTTGTCATCATCATGTCATCATCATCAACATGCAAGTCACTCAATGTGATGTCAACTGAAAAGACTTGCAACTTGGCAGCCAAACCTGTGGCCATCAGTGCCATGCAAACATTTCATTTTTCTGTAGTCTCTGAGAGATATTTGTCTAAATAGACTTGTGACTGAACTGATGAGTTTTCAGAGTGCAGATTATTATCCAGAGAGAAGAATAATAGCCAATTACCATGAGATATGTCTTAAGGAAATGTGAAATAACAATAGTTGTTTTGTAATTTGCATTTATGGCCTGGTAATAGTATTGTTGTTATCCCTGCTCCTTATTAGTATATATATCCTTGACAATATGTTACTAAAGTAGTATTTTATAAATTACATTCAATTTGACATTCTGAAGATTTCAGTCCAGCCTTGAAGAAATTGTTATCATAACTACAGAATAATTTTAAACTGTAATTTATGGATTAAAAATAGGCTTGAAATTGTAGAGCTTGAGTTTTGGTGAGTCACAAATCAAACTGGTAATGGGTTTGTACATATCTGGGAATAAAAATGCAACCTGTTATGAATCTAAATGTAAGCTGTATTTTAGGTAACTCAAATGATGGGCTTTTGTTCATTTCTGGTGTATTATGAAATTGCAGCTTCTTTGTGAAAGAGAAATTTCAAATGAATTATTCACTGAATATATCCTGCAGTATTGCTTGGAGTGGATCTATATTAAATAAACTAAAAGGGAACACTAAGAGAATCTCAGACAGAACAACACAAATTGTTACTTTTGTTCAAATAATTTAGTTCTGAATTACATTAAAAGAAAGATGTTAGTTACATCCTGAAACTTTCTGATCAGAATGATATAATCATATTTCTGCAATGAATTTAATAGAATACAGAGATATAACATATGGCTCCTGTATCAACTCCAAGATTTTGTTAAAATATTGGATGCACAAAAATATATTGTCTTCTATGTAGGCTCCATGCATGACTCAAATAAGGAGAATGTGCTACAGTAAAAGATATCCTCTGTCAGTCATTCACATTGTTAGCTACATGTGTGGTAGTAGAAACACAGTTTCATTCCACCAGTGTCTAAAAACATAACTATTAAGCTTATTTTAAAGGAAAAGAACTTTGCATGTAGCCTGTGTTATCAGCTAATCAATTAAGGAGAAAATATCACTGTATGTTATGATTGTGACATCTTCTACAGGGAGAACGTGGAGATCCAGGACCAAAAGGTGATGCTGGATTGCCTTGTGAACAACAGCCTGATTACCTGACTGGTATTCTGTTGGTGAGGCATAGTCAGACAACCCAGATTCCACAATGTGAGCCTGGACATGTCAAGCTGTGGGATGGTTACAGTCTTCTGTATATTGAAGGAAATGAAAAAGCACATCACCAAGATCTTGGTAAATATTTATCACTAGTTTAATAGCACTAATACGCTCCTGGAAATTGAAATAAGAACACCGTGAATTCATTGTCCCAGGAAGGGGAAACTTTATTGACACATTCCTGGGGTCAGATACATCACATGATCACACTGACAGAACCACAGGCACATAGACACAGGCAACAGAGCGTGCACAATGTCGGCACTAGTACAGTGTATATCCACTTTTCGCAGCAATGCAGGCTGCTATTCTCCCATGGAGACGATCGTAGAGATGCTGGATGTAGTCCTGTGGAACGGCTTGCCATGCCATTTCCACCTGGCGCCTCAGTTGGACCAGCGTTCGTGCTGGACGTGCAGACCACGTGAGACGACGCTTCATCCAGTCCCAAACATGCTCAATGGGGGACAGATCCGGAGATCTTGCTGGCCAGGGTAGTTGACTTACACCTTCTAGAGCACATTGGGTGGCACGGGATACATGCGGACGTGCATTGTCCTGTTGGAACAGCAAGTTCCCTTGCCGGTCTAGGAATGGTAGAATGATGGGTTCGATGACGGTTTGGATGTACCGTGCACTATTCAGTGTCCCCTCGACGATCACCAGAGGTGTACGGCCAGTGTAGGAGATCGCTCCCCACACCATGATGCCGGGTGTTGGCCCTGTGTGCCTCGGTCGTATGCAGTCCTGATTGTGGCGCTCACCTGCACGGCGCCAAACATGCATACGACCATCATTGGCACCAAGGCAGTTCGTCCCTCCATTCACGCCTGTCGCGACACCACTGGAGGCGGGTTGCACGATGTTGGGGCGTGAGCGGAAGACGGCCTAACGGTGTGCGGGACCGTAGCCCAGCTTCATGGAGACGGTTGCGAATGGTCCTCGCCGATACCCCAGGAGCAACAGTGTCCCTAATTTGCTGGGAAGAATGACTACTTAAATTCCTCTGTCCATACTGTAGTTAGTGTAATCTTGACTTTGTGAGTCCCATAAGAGTGCTATGTATCGTGCTGTTGCGTATTTCTAGATTCCTCACACTAGCATCTCAAATCCTTGTAAGTATTCTTCAGCATGTCTGTGACACTCTTGCTCCATGCACCAAAGAATCTTGTGACTATTCACAGTGCCCTTCTTTGTATGTGTTCAATATCCTCTGTCAATCCGGTTTGGTTTGGATCCCAAACACTTGACCAATATTCTAGGATATGTTGCATGGGAGTTTTGTAAACTCTCTCCTTTGTGATTGATTGAATTTTCCCACTGTCCTACCACTGAATCAAAGTATGTCATCATTTTTAACTGTGACTGAGCCTACGTGACTATTCCACTTAATATCCCTGTACATTGTTACACCCAAGTACTTGTATGGGCTGATTTGTTTCTACTGGTGTTTCATTGATACTGTAGTCAAAGAATACTATGTTTCTGCCTTTATTGAAGTGCACAGTTTTAAATTACTGAACTTTTAAGGCAAGTTGCCAGCCTTTGTACTACTGATTTGTAAGCTTACTAAGATTTGACTGTATGTTTGTGCACCTTCATCACTGATAACTGTATCATGTTCGAAAAGTCCGAGGTTGGTATTAATATTGTCTACCTGCTCATTAATATACAACAAGAATAGTAATGGTCCCAACACACATGCCTTGGACACACCTAAGGTTGCAGTAGGCAGTTAAGAGAAATGGCTGTGAGGGTTGAGGTGGGGAATGGGGAGACAGTTCTTCCCTCAGTTTAATTCTACCACATAGTTATTGAGAATATTGCTTTACCAGGCAACTTCATTGTCACCCTTGTTGCATTTCATTGTTTTCTGTTTATGGTCTACAAGTGTCTTTTATTTTTTAAATAGAGCACCAGTGAGAAAAAGGAAAATTCTAATGAAATGTGCATGCAGACATCACGTCCACACTGAAAGCAACTTATGGTCAAGAAGATTCTATTCTTGCTGTTGTTTCTAATGAATAAATTGAAATTATGTCCAGATGAAAAAATACATTTCAGTAGTTGCACAGACAGTACCAGAGTTAATAATTACTCAAACAGCATGTGTAGTGCATATCCATGCAAATGGACAATTTTAACAACATTATTTTGGAAGTATTATTGTATTGAAGAAGTGAGATAATTTAAAATATTTACATAACTTGAACCTCTTCCAATCAGATACAGTTACAATGTTGATGTAATTGCAACCATGAAAACTTTTTTAGACCAGCACTTACTATCATGTCTAGACTTAAGTGTTGGTGTCACACTCAGTAAAATGCTTTTCAAAAGTGAAGAAAATTGCACACATTTTATAACCATGATCCATTGGCTTTTGGGATGTCATGTGATAAAAGTATGAGTTGAACTCTCTTTTCTTCAGTGGCTTTGGCTGTATGGAAGCAGATTCTCAAAAATATTTCAGCAGCCAAATAAATGCTTATGCATCTGAGAACTGCCCTACTAATCTTGCATTCAAGTAACTATCATGTGCTGTTGTGATTATGTAGATTTTCCCAGCGTCTTACATGTTTATGCTCTTCATGGGTATGCTGCCAGATATGATCAACTTCACTACACAATATTTCAGCCATCTTCAGGTGCGACTGCCGAGTACACAATCATGCCGGAACTGAATTAACATCATAAATGGTAGCTTTTTTATACCCCGGATCCAGACCACTGCACCTGCACAAGAAGTGGAACAGTTGCCCCCTGTGAAGTAAAGAATTGAACCTGGCATAAGTGATCAATCGCAAATTAAAATGCAGCAGGTCAAAAACCATACTGTTGTTGTTTTACATCAGATAAAATAGGGTTCTGCATCTTGCATAAAGAAAGACCTTTATCTCTATTAATAATGTCATCAGATAATTGAATTTTGATGGATTCCCTGAGCACACTATCCTGGTAATGAGAAGCCAGAACAATAATTTGCATATCTTTAAACAATATGTTGTGCCCTTCTCTGAGACAATGTTTGGCAACGGAAGATTTTTCAGGCTGGAGCAAACGTATGTGACACTGATGTTCCACATATCAGTCACGAACAGTGCAAACAGTCTGCCAATATAGGCCTTTCCACAATGACAAGGAATTTTATAAACTCCAGGCTTTCTCAATCCCAATCATCTTTAACAGATTCAAAATGGCCTGTTTATTGGATGATTCTGCTTACCGTCAACTTCAGGGTGATCCTACAGACCGGATAAAGCGGAAGACCATTTCACTTATTAAGAAGAGCTGCCTGCCAAAGGACGCCATCAAAAACCTTCATCCAGGGTCGGCAGTACTGCCCAGGTTGTATGGTTTACCAAAGGTGCATAAAACTGGAACTCCTATTCGTCCTATTGTTAGTAATTTGGGCACTCCTACTTATAATTTAGCTAAATATCTTGCTTCCATCCTCAGCCCTTATGTTGGGAAATGTGAACATCATTTATCCATCTCAGCTGATTTCATTCAATGGTTGAAGCCTTTATGCATTGGAACATCTGACCTTCTAATTAGTTTTGATGTGGTTTGTCTTTTCATCCAGGTACCTTCAGAAGAGTCCTTGTTAATTCGTCAACTTTTGGATGATAAAACTACTGAGCTGTATCACCATGTGTTATCACCTACATATTTTTTATTTAATGACATATTTTTTTAACAAACTGATGGTGTGGTTATGGGGAGTCCTCTTTTCCCTATTGTCACCAATCTTTTTATGGAAGATTTTCAAGATATCACACTCAGTACTTATCTTCAACCTACATGTTTTTCTCCAAAAAATGGATAATATTTTCATTGTTTGGCCACATGGAATGGAAGCTCTTAATCAGTTTGTAGATCATTTTAACTGTCTTCATCCACACATCAAATTTTCAATGGAAACTGAAAAAGATGGGAAATTACCTTTTTTGGGTGTTCTAGTACACAAAAAAGAAAATGGTACCTTGTGACATGGCGTATACTATAAACCCACACATACAGACTGCTATCTTTATTCTGCTAGTTGTCATCCAACACATCAGTGCATGGAAGTTCTACGTACATTGGTTGAGAGCTTATGCCATTTCCGATTCCAAAAATTTGACACTGGAACTGGATTGTCTTAAGTCTATCTTCAAGCTCAATGGATATATCAATCATCAAATTAATCACGCTTTTCAGTTTGGACCATCAGGTGAACCAGTGCTGGACACTGTAAATCAATTGCTTTCTACCCTTTGCTGGAAGTATTTCTTCAAAAATTTCTAGAATTCTCAGTTAATATGATATCAAATGTGTTCTTTTGCCTGTGGCCAAGACTAGAGCCCTGTTTGAATCTGTTAAGGATGATATGGGATTGAGAAAGCCTGGAGTTTATAAAATTCCTTGTCATTGTGGAAAGGCCTATATTGGTAGACTATTCACACTGTTCATGACCAATGTGTGGAACATCATCACCACATACGTTTGCTCCAACCTAAAAACTCTGTTGTCATGAAACATTGTCTCAGTGAAGGACATAACATGTCATTTAAAGATACACAAATTATTGCTCTGGCTTCTCATTACTCGGATTGTGTACTACATCTTAATTTGCGATTTATCACTTTCGCCAGTTTCTACTGCCAGTGGCGCTGCATTGCTTTGCTTCGCAGGGGGCAGCTCTTCCACTTCTCATGCAGACACAATGGCATGGACCCAGGGTATAAAGGAGCCACTGTTTCTGATGTTCATTCAGTTCTTGCATGATCGTGTACTCAGCAATCGCACCTGAAGATGGCGGCCAGATGGATCGCCGAAATATTGTGTAGTGAAGACAATCATATCAGGCAGCATACCCATGAAGAGAATAAGCATCTTGTGCTGTTGTTTTCCATCCTACCCTAAACAGAAAACGTGCCTTCAAAATAAGGAAAATATTCTAATCTACAATACCAAGTGAATTTTCAGGTTTTCAAGGTGTATGAATTATATTTTGTGCATGCAGCCATGCAAATTCCATCTCTTCTGGAATTTCCTTGGCTGCTTGCCTTAAATTTAATGGATTTCACAAAACCATCATGGCCAAAAACCCATAAATCAACTTATTTGTGAATCATTTGTATTCCATAAATTGCAGTTTGAAATGAGATTAGCATTGCCACAAATATTTTCAGATTCCTAAAAATTTCATTTAATGTAACTTTTTTCCTTCAAAAGGTTTTGCTGGATCCTGTGTGAAGAAATTCAGCACAATGCCATTTTTGTTCTGTGATTTTAATGATGTGTGTAACTATGCCAGTCGGAATGATAAGTCTTACTGGCTATCTACAAATGAGGCCATACCAATGATGCCTGTAGAAGAGAGTGCTATTCGGCAGTTCATTTCAAGGTCAGTAAGAATTTGGGACTTCTATGTAAGTTACTCCTATCCACAATAGAAATAGCAAATAAGAATTGCACAAATATTTTTATAAGGTAGTAAACACTTAAAATACCTATTATTTTGTTTTTATTGCTGTTTATTATCATTTCTTGTCCATACAGGTGTGTTGTCTGTGAAGCTCCAGCAAATATAATAGCTGTCCACAGTCAATCTGACACAGTACCAGAATGTCCATTTGGTTGGTCTGGGCTCTGGATAGGATACAGTTTTGTCATGGTAAGTGTTGTCGGCAGTTTTTAAGTTATTATAATCAGAAAATGATGTGTAGCTCGTTAAATATCAAGTGACTGAGCAGAGACCCAAATAAAATACAAAAAAATTAAAATGTGTATCATAGTAGACAGAGGAAAGGAAAGGAAAGGTAGAAAAACCCAAAGAGAGAGAGAGAAAATTTCCTGGCCAGATATATTCTGGTCTAGAGATTTGTCTTTAAGAGCACAATTCTACAGTCAATATGTTGTTTTCCCAGCAACAGTACATTCTGAATTCATCTGTAAAAGTAATACTCTTATTTAAGGGTTTACTCAACAGGAATGGACACTGTACCTCACAAGCACCTTTTATTTGCTTAAAACATGTTGCTGATTATAAAAATTAGAAATATTGCTGTTATTATAAATGAAGGGAATAAATTTGTTAATTTGTTATGAATTTAAAGAAGGTAAGGTTAACACAGTCCAATATACCTTATTAGGTAGTGGAGTGGTTGATGAGCATATGGATTTTTATACTAACACAGAAGCCAGATACATTACAAAAATAGAAAATTCATGATGGAAAAACAAACAGAAATGAGGATAGGCAGATGACTGATTGGTGGCACAGCTTGGATAATCGTGCAAGATTTTGATGTCTTTTAGTCTACGCAGATATCCGCTACTGTGGGAGGAGGTAGGTTAGTGGAGTTGGTGGGTGGGTGGATGGGTGGGGGTATTTTGTTAGACAAGAGAGGAGGTGACAAAACAAATATAACCTTTGGTAACATCCTCAAAACTTAGAATAATAAAGAATGGAGACAAAATAAAACTGCTTTACTAGACAAATGGCATTATGATACAGTAAGAACCGGTATATCTCAGCCACACTATATTGTAATATTGAGTTCAAGAACTGACAACAATTACACAAAAACTGAACAGATTATTTGTTAAACATTCACTTCCAGCAATGGAGCATGAATCTTTGACAAAGGTAGTCACACATGATGGAAAAATGCCATAAAAAAAACTTAACAATCATCGGCCAAAGCTGTCAAGATGACCACTAAGGTACAAGAGGAGGCTGCAAAAGTTTGAACAGTTTTATTCTTTGATGCTATCACAAATGGTTTGCGTCAATATTTTGTTGTTTTCCAGTGAGGTCAAATACATTGCTGTGGAATACCTTGATAGGTACAATAAATAATGAAACATTACTATGAGATATTTTGCTCGATAAGTGACTGGACTAAAGATTTCTTGACAGTTGAGCTCAAATGCATTATTTTGGGTGATAGCTGTTCATCAGACAAAGATATAATATCAGATGTGTAAAGAGCCATATACTATGCTAATTTTGGTCACAGTTATAGTAATAGCCTGACAGAATATGTAAGTTATAATTATGAACTCTTTTTGGATGTTTTGTATTCTGAGAAAGCACTGATAAGACTGAGGTTTGGTAAGTATATTGTCAGCTGCCCTTGAATACAAAAAAATTAAAAATTAATCTGCACTTGATTATTTCTAATTGAAAGACATTGAAACCCACTTGGAGAATTAGAAGGCATGAAGCACAATAATGATGTTAATTTTAGTGTGAGAGTACTCATAGTAGAAGACTTGTTCAATGGATACAGTGGATTCATCTTAAAAAAAAAAAAATCACAATTATTTCTCTCAGCCCATTTCCTCTCAACATTCAACTGATCACATGATTTCCAGCCAAGGTAATAGTGCTGGTAATGGGCTTGCTCAGTTCATATGTTTATGTTTGAAAGGTACTGAATCTATCAGAAACAGATCATTTAACAAAAAGCTATACTTTGATTCATAATAAGGAGATGTCATTTAAGAACACATTTTCAGTGTATGTTGTGTGAAAATATGAGGAAAATCGTGGATAAATTACAGCATGTGGATATATAATGAGCTTACAAATCAAACCTTGTCATAATATTATGTATTTACTGTGGTTTAGCTGTAATATAAGTTTTTAATAAGGTAAGCAGACATTTAGCAGTGTTATGTTTACACAGGCATATTCAACAAAGTTTAGGACATTGGTTGAACATCCTGTGGCATTTAATGAAAAGATGTGAGGTAATACGTAGTAAAAGTTTCCTTGTATGTGGGAAGAAATAACTTTGACATTTTTAGAGAGTACTCCTTGCCTTTTACATCACAAAGGGGTGAGCTTCAAATGTATGTGACATGAAATTTGCATGAGAAGTAAATCTGAAGATGGTGTGTTATGAAGAAAGAGCACCCGACATGAAAACTTTGGTAACTAGATCATGCTTTAAAGAATTCAAATGAAGCTTTACCACAGAATTTCATGGAATCCATGATTTTTAGTTGTACCAGTTTGTTAGTAATGTGATAAGTAAGCACTTACCAGACTGGCAGATCATTGCAGTCTAATAAAAGACATGTGTGTTTTTCATTTATAGGATTTTCTAAGATCTGTTTACTTTTTGTTAAAGCAATAAGAATTTATTACTTAAATCTTGCTTAAGGATACCATAAAAATAACCATGGTACTAATCTCAAACCACATTGACAGCACACTGCAGCTGGGGCTGAAGGCGGTGGACAATCGTTAGCAAGTCCAGGTTCATGCTTGGAAGATTTCCGTGCAACACCCTTCATTGAATGTAATGGAGCTAGGGGCACCTGCCACTACTTTGCCAACAAATTCAGCTTCTGGTTGGCGACAATTGAAGATGCCAACCAGTTCCGCGTGCCCCAGAGCCAGACTCTCAAGGCAGGCACCTTGAGGACAAGAGTGAGTCGGTGCCAGGTCTGCATCAAGAATACGTAGAGCAGCATGTGTAAACAGTTTGCACTCATTGTGTTGTTCTCACTTCTCTGTTTCCATGGCTCCTTCAAGGGGTTTCATGGGATATCATGTGTTCATCTACAGAAAAGAATTCTGCTGAAAGTTGTGATGTGTTCCTTAATGTAGTGATGTGTTATACTTCCATACTGCTATCAAAGTAAAGCCTTTCCTTGGAATATGTCCACCACATAGGCTGTTAAGAGGTGTAACAAACTGTATTAAATACATAGTGAAGCATTCAAAGAAAGAACTTTTCTGTGCTTCTTATAAGATGTCTCTCACTGCATCGTGTTTATATGTGTTGGTGGAAAAAAATTATTGGTGCTATATCACTTTACTGTAGTATATATGTCCTTTTCTCCCATCTCACTCCCATCACCTTCCTCAAGAAAAGAGGACTGGCACTTCAGACTCAGTGTAATTTAACTCATAATGAAATGTGTTATTAAGTTATATATTTATGTTAGTTGAAGTTTCTTGTGTTGTAAATTAAAACCTTTTTCCTAAACAGAATTAAATTTGCGAAAGCTGGGTGTTACACTAAACTGCCATAGTATCATATATTATACAAATTTGCTGAGGTAAATATGCATCAGGTTCTGCCTTGATACTGTGTCAATAAAAGATGCTCTAGTCAACTCATCTGTTATTGTCAATGAAAGTTGAACAAATGATGCATTTATTGTTTGTTATGATGTTGATGGTGTAATTTAAATAATTCTACAAATGATCTGCCTTCTTTTATTTCTTTTTTTCAATGGAATATCTTACTGCCAATAATTATTTTTTTCATTTTCAGAAATTCTGTAACAGTGTTCTGTATTTCATGTGCAAGTGTCAGTGGAAAAGTCATACAAAAGTTTTTGTTCATTTGCATTTCAGTTTTTCTTAACCCATATATAAACATTTTTTTAAGTATACATGCTTCTCTTGATGGATCATCACTGTAACCAACCACTGATAAGTGTTTAAATGTATTATACTGACAATCAGTGTATATTTGTAACTTTATTTTTACAGCTCTTTTGCATTAAAATTATAAATGCTTTCACAACCATGTGTAAGTAATGTGGTGTAATATTACTAGTATTAGAAGCGGATGATGTAAGATGTAATAACTGCCAAGAATGTTTTATTGAGAAATAATTTTAAACATTTACACTCCTTTTTTTATTTCCAAAGAGTGAAATTGGGTGTTATGTGATGTGAAGATCAGTAAGTTTCTGTATGTGTGTAAATGATAGTATAATGTTTAAGACTCCTTACTTTGTAATGTATATTGTCTGAAAACACTGCCAATTTGTAACATAAATTAAAAACAATGTTTTAAAATACTTGAGTGTTATTATTTTACACCAGAGAACAGAATGATTTTGTACTATATAATACAAAAGATAGAACTGTTGGGCAAATATAGTTACCCTTGAAAAGGATACTAGCAAAGTAAAATACTACAGCTTGGATAAATCTGTGGATCTGAATGAACACCGTTGGAGTATCTCTCATCAAAACATATTAAGACAAGAAATAAAATGGACAAACTTCTAATCCCAAATAAGAAAAGTGATAGGGTAAATGCAATATCAGCAATTATTTATATTTATGTGAACATCTGTTGAAAATCACTGAAATTGAAGAGATACCTCTAATGGGAATGATTTAATGCTGTGTTACAATAGAACTAGGAAAGGGGAAGTGTTGCAATATACACAAAAATTGTTTAGTGTATATTAGGCTGAACATACTTTTTTTCACTTCTTTGCTTCAACAGTAGATTTGGAGAAACACAAGCTAGTAGTACTGATAGGTTTCGAAATGACAGCAGAAAAAAAATTAAAAAAGGTCATTAGTGTGGGAGAGTAATAGCAATGTTATACTCTCATTATCTGCAGCTATTTTCTATTTGGTAGTGCTGATTAAGATCTCCTAGAATTGTTGATGCCCAGCTTTGGACTATTTCCCACAATGAAACTACCAAAGAGAATTGAAAGGCTTAGGGTAACAATCAATGACAATTTGTTCTTTGATCCACACATACAAAACCATTTTTACAGAGATAGGACAAAAATTGGAAACAGTGCATGCTTGTACATAAAAGCAGATTCTGCACAATCCTACAGGCTTTACCGCTGTATTTGACCATGAACAGCACCTGTGCAATATTCCTCAGTATTTTCTAAATGTCAATCATAGCCAGACCAGTGTTCTGTGCAATTTTGACTACATTATGTCAGAGCTAAGTAAATTCAAACATGGACCCATTCTTAATGCTTGTATGGTGGGTGCTTCAGTAACTGAGATAGCTGAAGTGTTTGGTGTTTCAAGAGGCACCGTATCTATGATTTATACCACATACAGGGAAAGCAGAAGAACACCATTCCACACATCACAAAGCAGACAAAAGTGTGTGTTGGGTGACAGTGGCAGATGGTCATTCAAGAGGACTGTGAAGAAAAATAAGAGGACAACAGCTGAAAAGGCACTGCAGAACTGAGTGTCACACTTGCAAGTCCTGCCACCACCAAACAAATGGACTGGAGCTCCAGGAATAGGGAATTTCAGGGTGTGCCGGCATTCCAAAATCACTCATCAATGACGGAAATGCTTGTAACAGGATGCTGAAGCCACAAAACCCGGACTACTGAGCAGCAGAAGAATGTCATTTGCTCAGATGAGTCTAGTGTCACATTGTTTCCAACTTCTGGCCGAATTTATGTTCTGGAGTAAAACATGAGTAAAAACAGGAGAGGGGGTTCAGTGATGATTTGGGCTGCCATATCATGGTGCTTCACAGGCCCTATGATTACTCTGCAAAGTCGCATTACTGCCAAGGGATTATGTGACCATTTTGGCCAATTAAGTCCATCCTATGGTACGATGTTTGTTCTCCAATGGTGGTGCTGTTTTCCAAGATGGCAGGTCCCTGCTCACACAGTTCATCATTCAGAACAGGTTTTGTCAGTATGAGGATCAATTGTTGCATCTCCCCTGGCCACTGTAGTCACTAGATCATAATATTATTGAAACTTTGTGATCTACTTTGTAGAGAAGGGTGCATGATTCCTGTGCACCTCCATAATTGTTAACGAAATTTTCAACTATTTTACGGGAAGAATGGTATAAAATTCTATTGAAAACCATACAGGACTGCATAATCCATTTGAGATGACTGGAAGCTGCTTTGAATGCCAACAGTTTTCATAGAACATATTCGGCATGGTAATGTGTTGGGTTTTTGGTGTTTCCATATTTTTGTACATCCCATACAAGTGGAGTATCTGATGATAAAAAGAAAATAAAAAATTGCCAGGGCAGTTATGACCAGATCATAAATGAAAAACATTGCATAACAAAAACATAACTAGTGACTCGATAATGGTATCTAGAGAAAACTTATGAAAAGAGGTTTACAAAAGAGTCAGTACTGATGAAAAATTTTACTTTTTCTTAATCATAGTACTTCAATACTTTTTGTCATACAACAATGGGGTTTGTGTATCATATGGGATTAAAGCGCATTGTATGAGGAAGTGAAATCTCTACCCAATTCAAAGGACAAACTGTAGCCAACAGTTAGAACTTCATTGCCACAAGTAGCAAATGCTTACAGTCAATTGTCTAAAACAACAAAACATGTATTATTACCAAACAACAAAGAAATAAAGATGATGAAGCAAATTAAATTAATTGCAAGATAATAGTCTTGGTAGAAATGGCAGTATACTGAAAAGATTGACCACCAATTTCAATAACGATATTCTAGTAATGGCAGCATGCAATTCACTTATTAATAAACAGCAAAATACACTAAGAAACAAAATAAAATCAGATTACAAATGTCATTACCATTAAGAAGTGATTTTTATTTTAGTGAATATGATACTAAAGTCTGGTGCTGACATTATAATAAAACATTTAATAAGTCCATGATTCAAGGGATCTTGCCTGACAGACTTAAATATACTGAAGTGATATCCATCTACTAAAGCTCATCTTTAACTGAAGGTCCATGTTATTTCTCCCATTATTTTCAAGAAAATTTACATAAGTGGCCTACAATAAAGTTCGACTCATTCTTAAGAACATAACTTGCTAAAAGGCTCTGAGTTTTCATTCTGTAAAGGATAATGCACAGAGGAACGTACACACCTCAACAAAAGTGTGGAATATCACAGACTTTACTACAATACCTTCTTTAGTACATCCATTTGAACAATAACTTATTAACAAAATAAACGCAATTCCTACTGAAAACAAGAACGGTTTTGGTTAGTTACAAAAAATCATTACAAAACAAAGCAATCTCTCTTCTAAGTGTACATACCGGAAAAAAAGAAAACAGTGAAAATCTTCATCTCATGATGATGATTATCAGTCTTTAGTAGTGAGTGTGTCCTCCCCACACATGGATGAGTTCTTCCACTCTGCAAGGCATGCTCTAGATAAAACTATCAAGTTTATCTTGGGGTATGAGCTCCCACTCCTCAGTGACAGCTTCAGTGAGGTTCTGAAGACTGTCAGGGGGATTCAGACACTGTGCACTGGCCACCTGCAACATGTTGCATGCATGCTCAATTGCATTCAAGTCTGGAGACTGTGCTAGCCAATACATTCAGTTTGCATCTTTGAAGAGTGTGATGCAGCCTTGCATTGTCATAGACTAGGATGAAGTTGTCACTGACTTCACTTCTGTAGGGTTTTACAGTCACTTGTAGTTCTTATTAGAGGCATCAGGAACCAGTCAAACTACCATAGACGGTAATTAGAGGGGTCAGCCATCTCATCATTATTGCCGCCCATAACATTACACTTCTAGGCTGCAAATGGGTGACCTTCCTGAATGTGTTGGTGTTCTTGGTGTCATCAAGGGCTTCTGCAAACCCTAACACTTCTAGTGTCCAGCTGCAAACATGACATTACTCCATCCTGCAAAGGTCCAATGTTGATGTGCAAGAGCCCAGGTCCTTCAATTGCATCGGTTCCACTGGTTCAGTGCAAATTTTCTCATTGGTGTTCAGTAATAAAGACCATCATGATGCAATCTTCTATGCACTGTTTGGTCTGAGATACAAACCCCTGTTGCCCAGGAGAAGACATTTCAAATATTTCTGCCAGTTCATGTTGGGTGCCTGTGAACCGACAGTTGGAGGAAATGATCCTGTATTGATGTTGGTTGCCTACGAGGATGAATACTGCTGAAAGTAAAGCCACTATGCTGATTCTATTACAATGTTTTATATCTTTACCTTTCATGTTACTCTAGTGCTGAACACAAACTGAATGAAGCTGTTGTTGATGCTGGATGTCTCAGGGTGTATCGCTGTGGCAGCAATATGTTTACGTGACTGGGAAACGATCACAAAGCATGCCCGTAGTAAACACCAAATAGTAAATGGGCTCCAACTGGATAATGCATGAAGTGCCTGGGTCAATGAGACCTCTAGTTTCGTAGACTACATTTTGCAATAGTATTCCAGACTTGTTGAACAAAATATATATGCTCTTACAAATGAAGTTCTGGGTAGGTAAACAACAAAAACTAATTTTTTGTTATAATGGTGATCTTACTGAGGCCCATATTGTATGGGCCATTAAATTCTACTTGGGAAACTAACATGTTATGTCAACCTTCCTGCAGGGATGGAATCTATCTTCATAATAGAAGGGTGAGTGTCATATTGCCTAACCATGAGACAGGAATAAAATTGAACTTACAATTGAGAACATGAAATGTGTAGGCTTGGTTTTGGGTCTGTTCCTATTCATAATCTGTTTGATTGATCATCCATTGACTTTAAAGCCTTTTTTAAACTATGTTATCTGTTGAAGATGAAAGAGCCCAAACACAACCTTCACAGACAGTGTATAAGATAGCTGAACAGCCCCACAATTGTTTCACATTTCACAAAATCTCATGTTATGGAATTCCATACAAATAAAAAACCAGAAATATAAGAAGTAAGGGAAACACTAAGTAAGGGATGGGCAATAATTCAGCTCATGAGCTCCACCCTAGGTTGCATGCCATAGTGCTTAGCCTGGTTACACAATTCCTCTCACTACCATGCCATGATATGCTGTCCGAACTTGAGGAGGGAAATGCGCCATATTTAGATGGTGATGCAGTCACACTGCATACAACTTGGTGTCATATTTCTCAACAACAAAGATCACAAAGGAAACAAATTGTCAGTATTATTTAATTTTTGATGCACTGGAGACAATAACATAATTTGTATCCAGTACAAACTGTCGGCATAAGGACAGATGCGGACAATTTCATAGATTTTGCACTCAGGTTGTCATGTGATCCTGACTTATGCAGCTTCCTAATCCAAAAAAAAAACTTTGCACACATACACTGACTGAAATATTGTAGTACTTTTACAACTTCATTATGGAGATGCGAAAACTCTACACTCAAGAGGCCTGAACAGACGTAACATAAAAGGATTTGTCTTTAAAATGGGAATTACACTACAGATCAATCAGTTCCATCTGCACATGCTCAGGAACACTTCCAACTGAAAGGGAAAATGGTCTCAGAAACAAGTGTAAAATTGGTATTGTCTTCCAAACATTTAGAAAACTATTCTTGTAATTCCGTCAAGATCAAAATGAGTTCTTCAGACATCACATTTTCTTTAATACCATTGACCTTAGGGAACTGAAAAGGTTATTTTTTAGAATTTTTTCCTTCTTCAATGTGATTTTGTTTTTAAATGCATCCCCATCAAATCCTAAATAAGTAGTTTCTCAACTTGCAGTGTCTTACTGTGGACAGTGTGCGACCAAGTCCACTTAAAATGCGAGGTCTGCAGTCCATTCTGGATCTTCTAATATTCATTCCTGTAATCCTTTCTTCTTCATAAATTCAACAATGGTGAGTTTTAAATAAAAAAGTCATTCCATTCATACCCCCTTATTTAACCAGTGTACTTTGCAGCACTAAATAAAGCCTCCATATTCTTTGCTCAGCCTATCAAAAATCATTGCAGCTGACAGTGGAATACTGTATGCAACTTCAGAAATTTTAGTGTTCGTAGCACCAGTTTCTTCACATGCTCCATGCCACAAATTCCTTCTCGATGTGCAAGATAATGAATCTTGTCTGTTGATCATTGTAATTTTTTGCTCTTTCATTGTTAACTAAATCTTTAAATTCTTTCAACATGGTGTTGTAAAATTGTTTCATAGCAAATTTGTGGTACTCATAATTTATGTGACAGCATAACAGATATTGAAAAGTCACATCCCTCTCTTCTGGGACTCTCATTCATTATTAGGAAACTGTTTTGTGCAAACAGCCACTGAATCAATGAATGTCTTTCATACCACAGACATCTAGCAAAGGGTAAACAGCATTGACACCACAATTCTGCCTAACTGAAGAGAATCAAGGTGACCAGAAATGCCACACTGCAATACTAAATGAAATGTCACTCTGTATTGGGTACTTCTGAGAAGGACCAAGCAAAGCCAACAAAGGCTGAATCGTGGCCCGCACATTGGGCTTCCATGCAGTTTGGCACACTGTGGTCAGCCCCCCAATAAATGAAACACATTAGTAAAAGTACTTGTGTTGCAGCTGTATAACAATAGGGGAAACACATAAAAAAAGAAGTTCAGTTCAGCAATTGGACATCTCTCTTGAATTTTTAAACTGAAGACTAAATTTCAGTCTTATTTTGTGTATTTTCACTTCCCATTATTTAACAATTATCCATTGGGAGTGATGCAACAAAAGTAAAGAAAGTGTATATTCAGCAAAAGTAGCCAGTGGTATAAGGTATAAAGCAAAATGAACATCTTACCGACACTCCTTCAAAGATCCTTGGAATTCTCACATTTACTTCCTAAGGTATTGACTCCTTTATAACAGTTTGTTACTGATAGTAATAGAGCCCAATTTCAACTGAATTATAATAAAAGCATTTACAGCAAAAAAATTGAGAATGGAGTTTTGTATTTTCTTACAAAGCACTTCAGTAAGTTCTCATCAAACACCAGAGCAAGAAATTGAGACTTTCTACAAATTCATAGGAAAATTGAAAACATAGTTCATTAGCTAATCCTACAGATTATCTGAATACCTAGTTTTAAGAATGGAAGATTCATTAGTTGCATTAAGAGCAATTTTTTACATTGGAAATGGGCCCTTTTTCTTGTGACACACAGATGACTATTGTTCTGTAATGAATGTTAACACATTGACATATAATTTTTTTTATTGATATCATCACACAGACATACACTTGTTTTTGATAACTTTTGACAGTGTCTATAATAACATACTATATGCTATTTTACAGTGGATATTTTATTACACATGAACCTTATAATATGAGATATATTCAGACAAAGTTTAATTGAGTGTGATACACCTTAAAACAATTGTTCACATGTAGAAAAGCTTTGCCGCTAAAGGCAGATTATGGAGCGGATGAATGCCTAACACTGAAGGTGACATAGAGGAGCAAGAAACAAGTTCACTGACAACTATTGACAAGTGGAATTGGTACAATGTTTGGAGTAGCTCTCACATTAGCGACAACGGCAATGAAGATAATATGGATCCTAGTATCTGTGGATCCTCAGGCTAAAGCCCAACAAAAATGCAAGTAGCCGACATGTTATTTATGGCACATTTTTGGGAGTCTATAGTCAAGAAACACATTTTTTGGCAACTGGTGTATGCCCTGAAGTATTGGCAGTAACAAAGTAGAAAAGAATGTTTGAGCAAGAGCACTACTTTCCAGTGCATTAGACAGGTTAATGCTCACTTTGCACTTTGTATTCTTATGTCCCAACTAAGAAACCCTTCTTTACAAAATTATTGGTTGAAGACAGAAATAATTAAGACTCCTATCTTTGGTAGGTCTATGCTTCCTAGAATATCTCAAACTATTTCAAGGTATCTACATATTGCAAATTATTTTGCAGATACCCAGCACAATAAATAGACCAGTTATCACTCATCTTATTGAAAGATTTCAGAGAGTATAAAACTGGAAAAAATATTTTTGTTGATGTAAGTTTGATGAAGTTTTGGGGTGGACTGTTGTATGTGCAATACAGTCCTTAAAAGAGAGCAAGAGTTGATTTGAAAATGTATAAAGTATACCTGTCATATAATGATTATTGCTACACTTTTAAAATTTATACATATCTGAGAGATAAAGTACTATGGAAATTCCATCAAGTGAGAAGTTGGTTTTGACTTAGCTGAAACTTTTCTGGACGTATGGAGAACTATATATATGGGTAACTGGTGTAGTTCCCTGTATTAGTTTCCCTACATCATTTGTGAAACTATTGAAGAGGAACACCCATGCTGCTGGAACTGTAAGACCAAACAGAAAGAACATGCCTATTGAATTAAAAAATGTAGTGCTCAGAAAAGATGAACTGACTTTTGTATCAGCAAACAAAATTTTAACACTCAAATGGTTGATAAAAAACCAGTCCATATTCTATCAACCATTCATGGCAGACCAAACTATGAAAACAGGGAAATAATGGGAAAATTGAGCTAAAACATAAGTGCATCACTGATTACAATAAAGGGTGTTGATGCACATGATCAGTGTTTAGCATCACTTCCAAACATGAGAAGTTATGTGAAGGACTACAAAAATTATATTTTTATATGTTAGATGTGGCAATTCTCAATTGAAGCATAATATAGCACATGTCAGACATAACAAAAAAAGAATAAGCTTCACCAATTTTCATCTCATCTGAGAAGAGAAGATTTTGAAAATTGTTGGACTTATGGCTATGAGGATTGATGATGGTGAGACATAGTTTAATTGAGTGTGATATAACTTAAAACAATTGTTCACATGTAGAAAAAACTTTGCCACTAAAGGCAGATGATGTAAAATCACTATTTTCAGAATCAGTTTCTTTGCCAAAATCAGCTTAAATCATTTATTCAAACAATTTATGTACTGTTTCAGCTTCAATTTCTTAAGGATACGATGTCACACACATTTCTGATGTGTTAAAAACAAATCCAACTTTATACCATAGTAAATGCCTGCTTATGAGAATCACTGGCCTCTTTCAACACATACAGCCTCTTCCCTCTATTGACAATGCACATGAATTAATCTCAGAGTGACTCGTGTACTAATTCTGAACACAATAAAAGACACAGCATATTAGGTGTGGCATGACAACATAAACATAAGGAGAACAGTGCAGAGTTGTGAGAAGCAAAAGACCCGTGATGAGTACAGACTACCAGACAGAGATCGTGCATGGCAATATAAAGAGAATTTGCCTGCCAGGGACTGTTGGTTCTCAGTTGCAGGTGACTGGGGCAACGGACCACATTTTGTGAGCAGTGGTAGAGGCCTGGAGCAGCCAGATGGTGTCCTACTCAAACTGTGTGATATGCACTGCAGCAGCAGTGAAGGTGTACTAATGTACAGGTTCCTACACCCCCCCCCCCCCCCCCCTTTCTTTGGTGTCGGAGTGACCAGATGCATGGTCCTCTGTGGTATGCTGGCAGGTGACACATCTGTGGTGTCAGAAGCAGTTGTTATGGGCACACACAACTCAAAATCTGTGTGGGCCCCCAAGTGTGGAAAGTAGTGGGGGAGCAAGGCCATTTGCAATCTTTCCCATCCAGGAGAGCAGGTGGACAATTCCAGCATCCTACAGGCAGGGCCATGGTGATGTTGGTGTCATTGCTAGGTGCCATAAGCTGGGAAGTATGGTGTTCTGTGGGAGTGGAGGTGATGCCAGCAGCGAACAGCAGGTGCCAGCAAAGGTTTCAGAGGCATCCACTTCAGCATGGGCTGTGCCCATATCAATGCAGGAGGCACCCAGAGGCACCCGTGCTAGTGCAGGTCCCATCCCCATGAGAGAAAAAGGCATCGCAGGGACATGAAGAGGCTGAACCATGTCACTTGTAGTCGGGCAGTTGGTCCATTGGCAGGATGACGGATGGGCACAACTTGGGCAGTGTGCTGCCCACAGTGAACTGCAATGTTAGTGGATGCCTTTGCACAAACCAAATTGTAAAAGGAGATGAGCCAAGAGGGAGGACCATAGACTGAAACCACAGTACAGGGTAGACCTTCAACAGGAAAAATGTATGACAGTGTTGTGGCTGTCACACCTGCTACAGTAGATAAGCAACAAACAACATAAGGAAACATGGAAAAGGCATCAACAACCAACAACCAAAAATGCTGATAAAGGACCCACCAATGAAGATGTAGAATCTGTTACAAGATAGTGTAGTTGTTAGCCAAGGGGGAAAGACAGTGCATGACACCAACTGTTGAATTAAACAATTGCTGGAGGCCGTGACCAAGCAGTCCACCTAAAGATCAATGTGTTTAAGCACTTGGTATGTACTACTGCAGATGTAATTCTGCAGCTGGCAATGGGAAAGCATCAATAGTCTGTTGTCCTTCAGTGGCTAAGTGGAAAACATTGATTTGCAGTGAGCAAACAACAGATCAGGCCTCAATGGGCAGCCAAGACAGTGTGGCACCCTGCAACATGGTTTAGAAAGACAAAGAGTCTCACATAATAATAGAAAATTCAAAAGCAGCAAAATGCCAAAGTCAAACAAATTCACAGTACTAGGATTGTTAACAAGAATAGACTACAGATTTGTAAGCCACGGCAGCAGTTAATAGGCCAGGAACTGGATTATGCTGTTAATTGTAGGTTACGAGGTGGTGTTTGATGGGAGCCAATGGTGGGTAGCCCAGATATGCATGCACCTGAGAGATGAGGAATGAAACGGCTGCCCTGATGTCTGCTTGTAGTGACAATGATTTTTTCACCACAGACAGAGCTTATTCTGACCTGGGGACAACAACCAAATGGAATGAACATTGGCTTGTTCTGAGGAAGGCTGAGAATGTGAAAGTGATGCAATGCATCCCTTCTTGCAACACTTGTGGCAGCATGCCCAGCACCTGGGGCATGCAGTTCTCTCATGTTGCACAAAACAAGAGGGGCACAACAGAAGTGTCATACAATATCCTTGTTGCTGTTGTTGTAGCCCATTGCAGCCAGGTTTTCTGATCTGTGATCTGTGCAGCATCAACTTCCTCTTCGCTCAGTGAGCCTGTTGCTATATGCCAATGTGATTCATGAACAATGAAATGACAGAATTGCCCCCCCCCCTTCAATTTGGTAGCATGGAGGAAAGCTTTCAAGAAAGGATCCCAACAGCAAAGGGTGCACTGACAAACCACTTCATTGGGTGTTAGGATTTCATGGAATTTGTAGGCAGGGAATGACATGTAGACTGATGTGGCTGCATGTGGAACTAGGAAAAATTTGTCATGAGCAGCAATACTGTGGGTGCAAATGTGATAATGAAGAAACAACAAATAACACCAGACAGCAAAGTAAGTGAAGCCAGTCCGAAAATGGATGTTAACTGACAGAGAGGCTGGGTCCTGAAAAGGGGGCCAACTAACAGAACAATGAGAGGAAGACCGCTCCTGAAAAGGAGGCCACAGAACATAGCAATATGAACTTGTGAGATGGAATTGAAGACAAAAACAAAATCTTACAAGTGTCCATGTCCATTACCCAGAATATGATGAAGTGTTGGTGGAGCAATAAGCAGAAGCTCACCAAACTGTAGCAGAGTCATTGCATGGCAGAAAACAGTGGTGGTACACAGAGAGACAGTGGACCCTGTACTGTCAACATAGCCACAAGGTGCTCTAAGATGACCAGAAAACTTCGTTGACACTATAGGGGCAATGAAAGTACCACATCCATAGAGTTGTACACAAAAAAACCAATCACTGAGGTTGGACACATGAAAGTTCATAAGTTGAACACACACAAGTTCTGTAGTGGAGCATATGAAACTTAGACTCATTGCAGCTTGTATACTAACTCTGAACACAAGAAAAGACACGTCATGAGAAACCAACAAGTATTTGTTAGGTCATGATATTGGAACATAAACATAAGTAGAACAATATAGATTAGTGACATGTAGAAGATTAGTGACGAGTATAGACTGACAGCTGGAGCTGCTGCATTGCAATATAAGGAGTGTTTGAAACTTCCTGGCAGATTAAAACTGTGTACCGGACCGAGACTCGAACTCGGGACCTTTGCCTTTCATGGGCAAGTGCTCTACCATCTGAGCTACCCAAGCATGACTCATGCCCTGTCTTCACAGCTTTACTTCTGCCAGTACCTCGTCTCCTATCCTCTAAACTTTACAGAAGCTCTCCTGCGAACCTTGCACAACTAGCACTCCTGAAAGAAAGGATATTGCAGAGACATGACTTAGCCACAGCCTAGGGGATGTTTCCAGAATGAAATTTTCACTCTGCAGCAGAGTGTGCACTGATATGAAACTTCCTAACCATTTGCAGATTATCTTCCAAAAATTTCTTACGCCCAAATAGGTTTCACCCTTCTTTTTTTTATCCTTTACCAATAATGCAAACATCTTGAAGGAGAAACACACAGCTGCCTACAACCTTAAGATAGACCCCAATTTAATCATCCTACCTGTGAAGAAAGACTCCACCACTCTTTAAGTGCACAGTAATTACTTGACAGAAGATATCTGCCAGCTGTCCAGTTCTTCCACCTTCAAGCCCTACCACAGCACTCCATTCCAGAGGTCCAGTATTACACCTAGTCCATTCCCAAATCCTTAGGCCACCCCATAACCTCTTGCTTGAATCCATCTCCCTCCTCAACTCAGCTAGCCCCCAGCACAACCTATCTTCTGCATGCATCCCAAAAGCCATAAACCTAACCATCCTAGACACCACCCTGTAGCTGATTATTGTGTTCCCATGAAAAGTATCTCGAGTCTTCTGACAAACACCTCCATCCTATTGTCCACAGTCCAGCTTCCCATATCAAGGACAAAAACCATTTACTTCACCATCTCTCGACCACTCTCACCCCATTACCACTAGAATCCCTACTCGTCACAGGTAATACTACATTTTTACATCAATACCTCCCATTCCAACATAAGGCCTTACTACTATTGCACACTACCTGTACCATGCTCTACCAATTCCAGATCCACCACCTCATACTTTATATGCATGACAAACTACATCCTTACACTTAACTATTTCTCCTTTGAAGGGTAGATATACAAATACACTACATAGCCATGCACACCCACTTGGTAGTGTCCTATACCAATCTGTTTATGAGCCACTTAGGGAAGCATTCCTAACCAAACAAAACTCCAAATACTTTGTCTGACTTAGGTTCATGATCCTGGACTGGAACAATTTAACCATATCATTGCCAAGGCTTCAACTAGTCATCATAATTCCTGGAAATCAGAAACATCCTACCAGCAATACTGCCCATTCATTCCACAGTGGTATTCCACCAGCCATTTCATGAAATATCCTAGTCCATCATTATGCCACACCTGCTCTCAACCAACTTACACATGAGTCATACCACTGTGGAAGACCTAGGTGCAAGGCTTGCCCAATGTGCTTGTCTCATATATAACATACCAGTCCTGTGAGGTGTATAGCCTATACTATAAGTGGCAGGACCCACCTGTGAAAGAGGCCATACCATACATACCAGTTCTGTTGTAACTTTTGCATGATATTTTATGTGGAAATTACCACCAGCTGTTCACCAGAATGAATGGCCACCATCATGCTGTGGGCCATGAACAGAGCTGCTCTCACTACTGACCACAGCATGCTCAGTGTCAAATGCTGTTTCACAACCCACACCACCAGGCCCTCCCCCCAAAACCAGATTCTCTGAATTATGCAGATGTGAACTGACCTTGCAACACATCCTTCCATCCTATAATCTTCATGCATTAAACATGGCTGCATTTTCAGCAACCATTACAAGGTAAAATTGCAGCCCTCGGTCACAAAAATAAAGTCTTTTTGACCTAGGATTCGGCCACTTCAAGAGTGCCTTCATCAGAAATAAAACATTTAAAACTGGCATGTCACATATAAAATAAGTATGAAGTGATAATGCTTTAGTCATAAAATATTAAAACAGAAAACAGGGAGGCAGACTCTCTGAGTCTGATGCTACCGCAGCTCGACATGTGGTGCAGCCCTTAGTAGCCTGCCTCTATATTTTCTATTTTAATACTTTGTGACTAAAGCATTATCACTCCATACTTATTTTATACATGACATGCCAGTTTCAAATGTTTTATTTCTGATGAAGGCACTCTTAGAAGTAGCTAAAACCTTGGTCAAAACGACTTCAGTTTTGTGACGAAGGGCTGTAATTGTTTTAATTTCATCATGTAATCCTTCGACATCAGTCACTGCTAACCCCTGCTCCACACCAATTCCAACCCATCCCCATGAGTATAGCTTCACTCATCCTGCACTCACATGCTTCCTCCTAAAATCTCTCTCCCTCTCTTCTGTCTCCTCTCCTAACCGATTTCTCCTCATCATTGTGCACTGTGCCCAATTCCTGCTGCCTGCAGCCAAAATGAGCTCACTGGTACCCGATTCCTGCCTCATGCACCTGTTGCCTTTCCCTCTCAGCAGTCATCCTGAAGTGCCCCTCCCTTTCCCCCTTCACCCATTCCACCTGACACAACAGTTCACTTGTACGATAGTTCCCCAAGCACACTTTAATCGTTGATGGAGACATTAATCATCCAACAATTAATTGGGAAAGTGACAGTTTTGTTAGTGGTGCAAGTGATAAGACATCCTCTGAAACTTTACTAAATACCTTCTCTAGAAAGAACCTGGAACAGCTAGTTAGGAACCCTGCTCATGACAGAAATATATTGGATCTAATAGTCACAAACAGACCTGACCCCTTTGAGAATGTCCACATAGAAAATGATATCAGTGACCACAGTGGCAACAATGATTACCACAGTACCAAGGCCTTCTAAAACAATCAGAAAGATATATATGTTCAGTAACCAGATAAAAATATCAGTAATGTCATATCTCAATGGGGAATGTGAAACTTTCAGCACAGGACTGGAGCAGGTAGAAAAACTCTGATTCAAGTTTAAAAGAATATCTGACCATGCACTGAATGCACCCAGTAGAACAGTTCATAGTACAGAAACTTCTAGAGAAGCAGAGATTACTACATAATAAGTGTAAAACAAAGCATAGGGCTATATACAGAGTGATGCTGAAGGAAAAACACTTAGATATCAAGAGAACAATCCATGATGCCTTCAATGACTAATGTAGCAGAATATTGTCAAATGACATTCCACAAAATCCAAAGAAATTCTGGTCATATGTAAAAGCTATCAGTGGCACCAAAGTAAGTGTCCAGTTTCTAGCAATGAGACAGGAACTGAAATTAATGGTAGCAAAGCAAAAGCTCAAATGGTTAACTCTGTTTTCAAAGTTTCCCTTACAAGGGAAAATCCTGGAGAATTTCTGCAGTTTAATCCTCGCAGTACTGAACAAATGCGTGAAACAAGTATCACTGTCAGTGGTGATGAGAACCAGCTCAAAATGTTAAAACTGAACAAAGCTTCAGGCCCTGATGAAACCCCTGTCAGATTCTACACTGAATTTGTGACTGAGTTAGCCCCTCTTCTAACTATAATCTACTGCAGATCCCTTGAACAAAAAACCATGCTCAGTTCTTGGGAAAACGCACAAGTCACACCCGTCTACAAGAGGGGTAGTAAAAATAATCCACAAAACTACTGTCAAATATCCTTAACATTTATTCATTGTAGAATCTTAGAACATACTCTGAGCTCAAACATAATGAGGTATCTTGAACAGAATGACCACCTCAGTGCCAGTCAGTATGTTTTTCAAAAACATTGACCATGTGAAACCCAATCCACACTTTTCTGACAACATACTGAAAGCTTCAGATCAAGGCAACCAGGTAGATGCAGTGTTTCTTGATTTTTGAAAAGCATTTGACTCAGTACCACACCTATGCTTATTGTCAAAAGTATGATCTTATGAGGTATCAATGAAATTTGTGGCTGGATTAAGGACTTTTTGGTAGGAAGGACACAGCATGGTATCTCAGGTGAAGAGTCATCGCCAGATGTAAAAGTAACTTTGTGAGTGCTCCTGGGAAGTGTGCTAGGTCCCTTGCTGTTCATGTTGTATGTTAATGACCTTTAAGACAATATTAATATTAAAATTAGGCTTTTGTAGATGATTCAGTTATTTTTGAGAGAAGCTGCATAAATATTCAGTCAGATCTTGATAAGATTTCAACACGATGCAGAGATTGGCAACTTGATTTAAATGTTCAAAAATGCAAAATTTTGCACTTCACAAAATGAAGAAATGTGGTATCCTATGACTATAATATTAATGAATCACTGATGGAATCAGCCAACTCACACAAGTATCTGTGTGCAACACTTAAAATGAAATTGAATGACCACATAAGTTCAGTCATGGGTAAAGCAGGTGGTAGACTTCAGTTTACTGGTAGAACTGGGTAAGTGCAATCAGTCTACAAAAGAGATTGCTTACAAATCACTCAAGTGACCTGTCCTAGAGTATTGCTCAAGCGTGTGGGACCCATACTGGATAGGACTAACAACAGATATTGAATGTACACAGAGAAGGACAGTACAAGTGGTCACAGTTTTTTTTAATCCATGGGAGAGTGTTACAGAGATACTGAAGGAACTAAAATGGGGCCTCTTGAAGACAGATGTAAACTATCCTGAGAAAGTCTATTAACAAAGTTTCAAGAATTGCTTTAAATAATTTTTTACAGTTCTTTTTCAAATATATATTAAATAAAATGGGAGAGAGCATCCACTGCCTAATAGGCTTTCATTTGTATTTTCTCCTGTTTGTACCCTGATTTTCTGCTCTATTTATGGGTTCTTAATTGGCTTGCTTTCTCCCCTGTCTACTCCCTCTTCTCTTAATATTTGTAATATCTCGTACCACTGTACTCTCTGAAATGCACTTTCCATATTGGCACAGAAAAGAACAGGATGGATGTGGGAGGGGGGAGGAGGGGGGGGGGGTGTAAAGCTCAGAATAGTGGAAAACTCTGTCAGTCTTGATGAAGATAGTATGGTCATGTGGAACAGATGGAAGAAACAAGGATAACCAAAAAATTTCTTGAAATGACTATAAATGAGGAAAGACATGTTGGACAGTCAAGGAGAAGATGGGTTGGCATATTTAAGAAGGTCATAGCGGAAGTGGTCTCCTCTTGGATAGGATTCCTGAGGAAGAGCTGTATAAGGATAGAAAAAGTTGGAAGAGGCTCACCACCAGCACCCACAAAACTGGACATGCTATTTGATGATGATGATGATGATGATGATGATGATGATGATGATGATGATGAACTTCTCTGTTATGTTTAATATACATCTCTTCTAATGCTCTAAAAATCCTATTGCATCTCTTTTTCATCTTGCTCTTCTCAAACAAAATTGTTCTTAACCTATAAAGGATTCTATTTATGTAAATATTCTCCTGTTCAACACAATCAGTAACACTTTCACTGAATGGCATTTTTCTATTTTTAATGGGTGTTGCTACTGCAGTTAAGAAGTCTTTTGGCCACTCCTCACATTCATAAACTTCAAGAATACAATATATTTTATTCTCTCATTTGCTAGATTCTTAAATACTTCTGGTGGCATGTCATCCACTCCACTTGCTCTAAAATTTTTCATTTCATTAAAGCCTTTATCTCCTCATTTTCCATTAGTTGGTATCCACTTGCTACTTCATTCACTACTTATTCATCTTCAGTAGGTATGCTACATGGTCTATGTTTTGCCCTACGTAGTTCTACTACGTATGCACTCTTTTCATATTTTGAACTCTTCTTGTTGTCCCTACTGTTAATTATCATTCTACTTTTATTTCTCTTGTTGCTTGCAGGGACTATTTCTTGAGCTTGCCTATACATCATTTTTTACTTCCCTGGACGCTCTAATTTTCTATTTTCTCAAACTTTTCCTTCGTCCATTTCTCTTCTGCTTTATATGAGAATTTGCAGAGGTTACTGATCCACCGCCTTTTAAAGATCAACTTAAACAGTATCTTCTAAGTAAAAACATTTACTCACTGGACAAATTTATGAATGAGAATATGTGAATTGATTATGATCTGTTGTAAGTCTGTTCAATGTAATTTGTAACTTTTTACAAAAAACAATTCTTGTAAACATTTTTTCTATGTAATATATTATTCATTGTACAACCTATTATTATAAACAAATGTCTCAAATCTATATAAATGACATGTTCCACACCTAAGCGATTTATCGCTAATGGGTCTACAGAACACAAATGAAATAAATAAATAAATAAAATTAATAAATGCCACAAGCATCTGAATAAAATATAATATTTTTCCTAGGTTTTCATTATTGATATTATTTTGGTCACAAATTGTACATTATCTGATTTATGCACATTTGGCTTTTTTAAATTCAGGTTCCTATTATCGGGTAGTAGTCAGGATTAAGTACAATTCGATATAAGAAGAAATATACTTTATCTTTAAAGTACTTTTAATAGATAACATATAAGAAACCTTACTTACATTACATAAAGACCTTATTAATTTTGTTTACTGTGCATTACTTGCTTAATTTATGACAGTGATCACATACAAATTTTTGTGATTGGCAGGAGAGCCAACACCGTGTTACTAGAGGAGGCCAAAAGGCACACGATTTAGCTCACGCAGGCTGGCATGAGGTCTGGAACAGGACAAGGAAACTAGAATTTAGAAACAACGGACATAGCTGGTGGAATACTTAACTTTAATCCATTAATGATGAACGTCGCTCTTGATGGTACATAGTTCACAATATCAATAGTAACTGATAATGGCGCCTTGATAGGTCGTAGCAAATGACATAGATGAAGGCTATGCTAAACTATCTTCTCAGCAATTGCGAACATAAGTAGGCAGTGAACCAGCAAAGTCGGCTGTACAATTGGGGCGAGTGCTAGGAAGTCTCTCTAGACCTGCCGTGTAGCGGCACTTGGTCTGCAATCATTGATAGTGGCGACACGCGGGTCCGAAGTATAATATTGGACTGCGGCCGATTTAAAGGCTACCACCTAGCAAGTGTGGTGTCTGGCAGTGACACCACATTCCTTCCCCGCAAATTGGCGTACGGTTGTGGCATAAGGCTTCCGCCCGCCATGGGGGGAACCCCATGTTGACTTATGCGATAAGGTGGGGAGCCTAACAACAGGCGAGGCTGTGCCACCCGCACCCTGCCATTCAGACTGCAGGGAGCTAGGAAATGCCTGAAAACCTCCTCCAGGGTGCATGCCAACATGCAGTGTATGCGCCCATAGAGAGACAGGAGGGGCCGAGGGTCGACCTCCATCGGGCCGGGGCACCCTACGGCTGAAGATGACATATGATCCGGAGCAGGCAAGAGTTCCATGTCAGAGGACAACTGGTCACGGGAAGCGATTGGCGGTTGTGACCCAGGGGGGCGCCTGACAGCTGCAGCAGCGCGTCCACTGCAGGCGTCGCCGGCGGGAGAACAGGTGGCGGCGGCAGGTCACCATGGGGCAAAATGGAAGGCAGCGTTGGTAACACCTGGGGCTGAGGCGAGCCAGTAGATGGGTCCCCGGGGTGCTGACAGGACGGCACCGTCACTGAAAGCAGACGGCGAGCGGCAAATTCTGTGCGACAACAGAGGCACAGCTGGTTGAGATGCCGGCGCACCTCACCAGAGACTCCTAAAACCAGATACATAGCACTTCCGAGGCAGCGAAGAATGCGCCCTTCGAGCCAACGCCGTGAACCTCGGTAGTGGGGATGGTAGAAAACGTCGCCTGGAGCAAAAGCAGGTTGTAACATTACAGGACATATTGAAGTATTCGATACTGTAGACTTTTAGGGGATGTCGATACAGATATGCAAAATGTAAAGGGAAACTTTGGTGATGTTTAAATATTGTATTGTGTCAATATTAGGACATTTTGCACAGAAAGAACAAAAATAGAATTAATGTAAATATATATTAGTGTTAGTAACCTATTTTCATTCAATTTTGTAATTATATTTCATTTTGTAAAGGAAAGACTCACTGTTTGCTGTAGCTCTGATTAATTGTATAAATTATCAGTTTTGAGCTAAATTATTTCGTATAATATGGACAAGATACTTTTAAAAACTCACCAGCTAAAGAGAAAGTCTGTAAATGAACGTTTAATGCACACTTCTGGAACTTTCTATGGAGAAATTCTATATTATGATCGCAAAAATACGAAAACTTGTGAAAAATGTTTCATAACCTAATTTCGAAAGACGATTTGTATCAAGAAATATTGCTAAAAAGATTTATTTACGTTTTGAAACACGATTTAAATCATTTTACATATAAATAGTTGTTCCAAATCACTCAAGAAATATCCAGAATCAAATGTCAAGATATTTCTGGAAACATCGGTACAAATCTGGTGAAGGTTATCCAGAAGCTGGTAGAAAAATGTTATAAAATCTATTTGGAAATTATGCTTGTAAGAATTTATATGTACTGATCCTTTTACTTACTGTAATCTGTACTAAAATTCTGTAATGTCTAATTTTGTTTTAAGAAAGGCGCGGTCGCATTCCGTCGTCCAGATGAACGGAACAACCTTTCGGCGAAAGCGATGAAGCGGAGCTGAAATGGAAGATGCATGCGGCACATAGTGGTGGTAGTAATTTATTTTACCCGGCGCACTCTGTAGCTGCTTCAAATTCTCCGGCGACGGCAAGTCTTGTATGGCACGAACATGCGTGGGACTGGGATGTATGCCTTGGGCATTGAGTACATGTCCCAGGTATGGCAAATCACGAGTAAAAAACACACATTTGTCCTTCCGCAAGCGAAGACCATTTTGTCGCAAGTCCTGAAATAATGTTCTGAGATTGGCCAAATGTTCTTCTTCCGTCTTTCCAGAGATCACAATATCGTCCAGATAATTTACTGCAATAGGGACCGATGCACAAACAGTCTGTAGATATTGCTGAAACAATGCAGGGGCGGATGCACACCCGAATGGCAGTCGTTTGAATTGATACAACCCAAGATGCGTGTTAACCACCAAAACGCGCTGGGATTCTTTGTCCACCGGTATTTGCAAGTACGCATCTGCGAGGTCCAACTTCGAAAAATATTTACCTGGACACAGTTTGTCAAAAATATCTTCCGGGCGGGGTAAAGGAAAAGTTGCAGTCACTAGTTGTGGATTCACTGTTGCCTTGAAGTCCACACAAAGTCTCAATTTGCCGGAAGGTTTTGGCAAAATTACTAAGGGTGATGCCTAGAGAGAAGCCTGCACACGTTCAATTACACCTTGTGATTCCAAATCGTGTAATGTTTTTGCGACCTCATCACACAAAGCGTGGGGAACATTGCGCGCTCTGAAAAATTTCGGTTGCGCGTTTACTTTCAGTTCCAAATGTGCTTTATAGTTCTTAGCGCAACTGAGGCCCGGTGCAAAAATGTCTGCAAATTCTTCACATAGATGAGAAACACTGTCTGAAGGAACCGTCTGGTTCACTGATAGGACCTGATTTACTATAGACAAGTTAAACAACCAAAATAAATCGAAACCAAACAAGTTCACTGCAGAAGAAGAACAAAGGAAGTAAAATGACACAAGTTTTGTTTGTCCTTTGTATGTTGCAAGAAGGCTGCACTGTCCTAACACAGGGATCTCTTGACGTGAATACCTAGTTAACTTAACATTTGCGGCACGCGATGGAGGTGTGCCCAGCAGTTTGTAAGTGTCTTGATTGATCAGTGAAACTGCAGCTCCGGTATTGAGCTGGAATGGTATCACTTTGCCGTTAATGTCCAAGTCCACAAAAAGTTTATTGTCATGCTGACGACAAGAGCGACTGTCTCGTGCAACGTGAACTGACACTGGTACATAATCACTTGCGACTTGACGGGAGTTCCGGCAATGTCGACGCACACTATTTTTGGGACAAACACAGTCACTGTTAGAGAGAGTGGCACTGCATGGAGTGGAATGAACTAAATGAATTTCCATGGGCGAAGTTTTGCGAGCCTGAGTATCCTTGGTTCGATTCCGATTCCGGCGCAAAGCAAAGGGCCTGGAATGGTTTTGAGCTTCCGATCTGAGCTTTTTCTGGCAAACACTCTGAACATGTCCTTATTTATTACAATAAAAGCAAATAGCTTGGCGTGACGGGCAATTCTCATGCGAATGTTTAGTAGCACAGCGCGGGCATGATTTGATCACTGCATTTGCTTTCCGGCGCGGCACACGTGGCTGAGAGCCTGGCGGCAGTGGCGCGGCCGGGCGCGAGGTCTGTTTACTGTTCCCTGCAGCTCGCCCGGCGGGCCGGTTAACCTCACACACCTGGCGAAGTGTCAAATGATTCCTGAGCAAAGTCAAGTGTATCCTGCTCATCCAATATTTCCATCACTTGTTGAAGCGAGGGATTTATTAGTTTCAAAATCTGTTCCCTTATACGAACATCAGAAACGTTCTGTGCAATTGCGTCACGTACCATAGTATCTGAATAATGGAGTCCACATTGACACTTAAAACCACAATCCCTACTAAAGCCTTGCAAGGTTGCAACCCACTCCCGATTAGTCGACCTGCCGTATGTTTTGTACGAAAGAAGGTATACCGTTTGGCAACTACATTGACTGATTCTTTGAAATATGCATCTAATGCAGACAAAATTTCTGCGTAGGACAGAGTTGCTACGTCGCGTTGGGGAAATAATTTGACTTCACACGGTACGTTTGTACGCTGACCGAAGACAACAAAAATGGCTGCCGCTCGTTACCTTGAATTCTGTAGGCGGCGAGATGGAATCCAAATTGGCGTGTCCACTCCGTCCAGCTTTCCAGTGCAGCATCAAAAGGACGAACAGTTGGTGCAACAGCGTGTTGTGGCTGCGTTAGCGGTGGAGCGGCGGCTGCCGCATTGTTATGTATTGCACGTTGACCCTGGACGAGCTCTCCAAGGGCATTCAGTAATGCCTGCGTCTGCTGATTCTGTAAGCGATAAAATTCTGACAGTACATCTGGAGATTGTAGCGAAGCCATTACACAAGAAAATCAGGGCAATATCGATAAGAACGCGGTTGTGCCTCGTCGCCAATGTTGTGGTTGGCAGGAGAGCCAACACCGTGTTACTAGAGGAGGCCGAAAGGCACGCGTTTTAGCTCACGCAGGCTGCCGTGAGGTCTGGAACAGGACAAGGAAACTAGAATTTAGAAACAACGGATATAGCTGGTGGAATACTTAACTTTAATCCATTAATGATGAACGTCGCTCTTGACGGTACATAGTTCACAATATCAATAGTAACTGATAATGGCGCCTTGATAGGTCGTAGCATATGACGTAGCTGAAGGCTGTGGTAAACTATCGTCTCGGCAAATGAGAACGCAAGTAGGCAGTGAACCATCGCTAGCAAAGTCGGCTGTACAACTGGGGCGAGTGCTAGGAAGTCTGTCTAGACCTGCCGTGTGGCGGCGCTCGGTCTGCAATCACTGATAGTGGCGACACGCGGGTCCGACGTATACTACCGGACCGCGACCGATTTAAAGGCTACCACCTAGCAAGTGTGGTGTCTGGCGGTGACAACACACAAATGTTTTCCATCCCTTCATGGCAATTCAAGAACACAGTTCATGAGCCCAGCGAAGACATTTTGTGCAACGGATCCACTGTTACCTACTTGTGTGTAATTTGTAACTGTCATTGCAAAATACACACTCCACATCCACACTGTCTTCATCATCAGTGGAGACAAGAGGAGCACAGTCACCTTTCACTGAGGAGGAAGATGAGTAACGCTGTCTTTTGTTTCCTTTCTTCTGTCATGTTGTAGGCGTTCTTGATGCTGCACCTCTTGACCTTTTTGAAGATGAATTTTCTGACGGGGCTCTAGTTGGTTTTGTGTTTGATGAACCTGGTTTGGGCCTTTTAACTGCAACTTTTCTTCAAGCAACTTCTTGAACGGCGAACTAGTGTTTGTATGGCTTTACCAGTGGGACATGCTGTTGCATTTGTTTGGCTTACTTTTGGAGGTGCACGCACATAGAAAGGTGAAACAACTTTTTTCATTTGCCTGGCTCCAAAAGTTCAGGATTATTGTCAGACTTATTCTCATGCCCATTGCCTAATTGGATAAAGTCCAGTTCTGAAAAAACATTCCTGTTAAAGGGGACTATGCCGCATTTTTTGAAACCACTCACCAATATTTCAAGACTTGTGCACTTAACATATGCCTTCCCCATCAATTCCCCGATTTGATATGCTTAAACTGCCGAAAAGGGATGGTTAGATATCCTGAACTCTATTTCTTGGCTCTCATGTGTTTTGAATGATCCCATGAAGGCTACATCTAATGGCTGGAGTTTGTGTGTTGTGTGTGGTGGTGAACACATGATAATTCCACCATGTTTCCGAGCTAGTTTAGTCACGTCGATGTTCCTCGTGTGGGAGAAATGCCCGTCCCATATCAATATAATTGGGCTGTCGGTAGATGGTTTTGTAAACTGTAGGAAGTGCTTGAACCATTCTGTAAAAATATGGAGCTGAATCCATTGAGAGGGGTGACAGCTTGCAATTGTTCCTGGAGGACAACCATTCAACAATTGCGCTTTCATATTTTTACGAGCAAAGACATCAGTGGCAGAACAAACATGCCAGCTGCACTCATGCAAGTTACCAATGTCATCAGGGATCCACTTTCTTGTGATGACAAACTTCCTAGCTGCTTCTTGGCCTTTAAAATAATTTTTGTACGTCGATTCTGAACAACGATTATTCCCATTTCATCTAGGTTAAACACTTTGGCAGGATCGAAACCGATCTTTTCTAGCTCAGGTTCCACGAGGTCGAAAGAGGAATCACAGTTTTTCTTTGGAAAACCTTTAGCTCGAGCCAAAGAAACGGATTCTGTTCTTTTTTAACTGAGACAGGCATGACGCTTTATAAAATTTCTGAGCCATTTTTTTCCTGCTGCCCTTTTTGAAAGCGCTAACGGATGTTCGGTGTTAATCGGTGTTATTTCTCACTGCTAATTGGAAAGCAAGTTGCCTTACGTCACATGACCGTAACCCAAATTACATACTTTTCATTACTTTGCAATAACGTATCACTCCTTCTTCCAGTTCATTTCCGAACACAAAATTTTCCTGGTTTTTTGTTAACCAAACTTTCAATATTTTCAGTTTTGTGCTATGGTTCTTCTATGGTTAATTTGGGAACATGGTAGATTTTTGCTGCTTTCAAATACCCACATTACTCCTAACGGCATATACTGGTTCTAACATTGCTTACGGGTCCCATTGTTTCCTTTTCTTGATTGGTTTCGACAATGACATCTACAAACGAAATATAATATAAGTAAAAAAAAAGCTAAGCCGACTATCGGATATCTGGTAATTATAGCCTCCCACTATCCGATAAAAAGAACCCACGCTTGAAAGGAAACACCAGCATATAACAAAAACAGCATTTAACAAACACAATATTTCGAGCTATTGTTCAGAAGTTAAACTATCACTTTTCCCACTCTATATAACATAAAACCGTATTCACTTATATTTAGCCGATGCCTGCGCATCCGATCCCACCGTGTCGGTTTTGACCCCTGACGTAAGTCTGGTGTGGTGTGTGACGTCACGACGGCGCGGAGTTTAGTTTGTGAGAGTGACTGTTTGTAGGTGTCGTTTTGATGTGATCGGTTGTGCTCTCTGATGGTGTGTTTATGGGTTGTGTGGTAGGTGATGTTTTTGGTTTAGTTTGCGTGTGTGACATGTTTATAGGTGACGTATTGTTGCGGTCGGTGGTTCTCTCTGGTGGTGTGTTTATGGGCAGCGTGTTATGTGGCGTATGGGGTTCACTTGCCTGGTAGCATTGCATGTGTGTGGTATCAGTGGTGACTGTGCTTTCAGCGGAATATTTTTTCAGTGAGTTAACGATTTTGGTTTTGTTATGTCGACGTTATTGTAGTTTTTTCTGTGTTCATCATGTGTGAATTTTGGTAAATTGCTTTGTTTATGTCTTTGATAGGTATGGATATGACTGACAAGGTCAACAGTTTTTGGTTGTCGGCGATTATGGGGGACTGCGTTGTCTCTAATAAAATTTCTTCAGGTATTCGGCCTGTTGGCTGAAGTCGTGAAGTGTGCATGTGTCGTGAAGAATGAGGCCTACTAAAGTTCCGGCGTCTCTGACCAGGGACGTCTATGTGTGGAGATGTCAAGGATAACAGGTCAAGGGAAGTGTTCGATTGCAATTTTGATTATCTAGGTGTTTTTTTGTGCTTGGATTAAGTGTGATGGTGGTGAAAGATTTGAGATTTATAGTGTGGTATCGGTAGTTGCTGTTGACCTGTATAGGTCAAGGGAAGTGTTCGATTCCAATTTTGATTTTCTATGTGTTTTTTTGTGGTAGTGTTAAGTGTGGTGGTGGTGAAAGTTTTGAGATTTATAGTGTGGTATCGGTAGTTGCTGTTGACCTGTATAGGTCAAGGAAAGTCTTCGATTCCAATTTTGATTTTCTATGTGTTTTTTGCGGTAGGATTAAGTGTGGTGGTGGTGAAAGTTTTGAGATTTATAGTGTGGTATCGGTTGTTTCTGTTGAAGTATATAGGTCAACGGAAGCGATCGATTCCAGCGGATTTTGTGTGTAGTGAAATTTGGGAAGGTTGTGGGGTCTTGTTATTTTAATGTCTTTTGTCTTTTGTGTAGTGGCCTGTGTTTATATTTAGTTTGTCTCCACCCAAAAACATACAATTTCCCACGCTTGACCCGTTAGTTTGATTAGGTATTTTGTGGAAGGTGTGTGTGTTGGTTTTTCGATTTATTTTCGTGTTTGTTGTCATGTTTACGTAATGACGTCATAGGCGCCATATTAGAGTCGTAATAGATGGTCGTTTCCGCAATATTTCTGCCGTCATGGGTCAAAGCAGACGGGTAGTATCGGACACTTCCATATTTCCCTCTGTAGAATATTTCCAAACTCTGATTTCACTCAAGCAACCACTTCACCAGAAAGCACACTTCTTGCTGTGTCAAAACTCAAAATGGCGACTCAGCAGACCAAATCTTAACAGTTCCTTCCACCTCTGACAGAGTGCAGTTGTTACTTGATTGAAAGCCAAAACAACCCGAACCACTAAAAGCAAGAAGTGGATTACTAGTGGTATAAGGAAATCTTGTGCTAGAAAACGGTACCTACACAATATTGCAAGCGGTTACAACACAACTCAGCAGTTTGATAGTTACTTTACAAAATACAAATCTATCTTAAATAAAATAATAAAGGAGGCAAGGAAATGAGACAATGACAAATACATAGAAGATGCTTCAATCTGGCAAGTTGTAAAGAAAGAAACCGAATATTGCATAAATAGAGTTAATAATATTGTGTTAAGGGCTGGCTTGGAAAACATTAATAACCCACAGGAAGTAGCTGATAGTTTAATAACTATTTTATAAATGTAACAGAGAAACTACTACAACAGACATCCAATAGAAAACAGCATACAGAAACAGGGGAAAAAGTCTCAAGCAAATCAATGTTTCTGTACCCAAAAATGTAAAAGAAGTACAGGTTACTATAAAAAGTCTCAAAATGAAACACTCTGCAGGTGTAGTTGATATACCTGATTCCATTACAAAGAAATTTGGGGACTTGAACACTGAGCTCTTAACTCACCTATGTAACCTATCGTTTGCTACAGGAACTTTTCCTTCATGTTTGAAAATAGCAAAAGTAAAGCCATTATACAAGAAAGGAAACAAAGATGATATTTCCAACTACAGACCATTGGCACTTCTGTCTGTTTTCTCAAAAATTTTAGAAAGGCTCTTCAATAAGAGACTAACAGACTCCTTAGAGGATAATGGTATTCTGTCAGAATCTCAACATGGATTTAGAGCAAACCATTCAACCGAATCAGCAGTTCACTCCTTTCTATTAGAGGCACTGACAGTACTAGACAACAAAAAACTTAATACGGGCATATTTTTAGATTTGTCAAAGGCATTTGACACCATAAATCATGACAAATTGCTACACAAGCTAGAACATCTTGGCATTAGGGGAACAGCTAACAATTGGCTCAGCTCTTATCTTAAGAACAGGGAACAACATGTGGAAATAGATCAGGAAAGGGATACTGTCATTAGGAAATATAATTCCAAGATACTGACTGTTAAATATGGAGTGCCACAAGGATCAGTAATGGGTACTGTCCTTTCCTTAGGCTATGTAAATGACCTAAATATAAGCAATGACAGCAGTAAAATATTTCAATTTGCTGATGATATGAGTGTTCTAATTACAGGAAACTCAGAAGAAACTCTTGTAAAAAACAAAAGAGAAGCCACTGACAGGCTAACATATTACTTTAATAACAATGACTTAATAATAAACACTAGAAAAACTGCAGCTATGGGTATACACATAGCACAAACAAGAAATCTGATATCTCCCAATCTAGAACTATATGGACAGACAATTACCAAAACAGCCTGTACCAAATTTCTTGGACTTCATCTACAAGAGAACTTGAAATGGAAAGCACATATTGAGCAAATGAGCAAAAATTAAATACTTCTTTTTGTGTTCATAAAAATTGTACCAGCTACAACACTCTTCAGTGTGTATCTTATGCAGTTGTACACTCTCACCTCTTGTATGGGATTATGTTCTGGAAAAATTCTGAAGATGCCATCAAAACATTTAAAATTCAAAAAAATAATAATAAATAAATTTTTCAATATTGACCCTATGTAGTCTCATACAGGACATTTGTATATTATCTCTCTGCATATAGCGTAACAACGTTTATTTCAGTATTCATCATTAATTAATATTTTAGTGTGTGTTATTATGTACAAAGGTATATTATATGTAAAACTGTTAATATTAACATAAAAATCCAATTATCTCTTGCACATTGTGTAGCTGTAGTTGAAAATGGATCAATAAATCATCATCATCAACCTTACTATTCGATACATGGGAACTATCCGATGATCGGGCCCTCTCACCAAACACAGTGCTTTTAAAAATCTATAGTTTTTCCATCTCCTGTAAGGTGGAAACTATCAGTCCTAGAGAAAAAAATGAATCAAATGTGTTTTGTAGGAAATTTAATGTAGTTTAATGTTTTGCTGGGAAACATTTGCGCCAGAAGCTGCGGTTTTCGAAATCTTCAATAAAACGTAAAAAAAGTCCTTTAAATGCTTAACCCCCCACCACTTTCCACATGAACACTCACACTCCCACTAGCATGGAATTTTTAGTATGTTGTTCATAGCATTCCTCCCTAACACTGAACTTAGATTTACTACACGAATTTTTAGCATTAATTTTCAATTGTTAACTGGACCATGAGGTGCAGCCGCCATTCTGGTTGGGACAGTAGCTCCACCACCGTTCTATCGTTATATGAACATGTGCATTTATGAACATATTTGATCAGGGTAACTAACCTTGGAAAAAGAGATGATGACAAGTGATACAAGAAGCGCTATATTTCATTTCTGTATATTTTTAAATTGTGATGCATATTGTGAGCACTTACCTCCAATAAGCAGTAAATGCAGTTTCTCAGACTATTAAGTACGTGTCAGCCGACATATCGTGTGCCAATTTTACGATATGAAAAGGATTCTGTAGCCTGGTTACAAAGATAGCCAATTCCTTGTAGCTAATTTTTCAGGAGAGTCAAAATATTGTTTCATCTTCTTTCATGTAAGTGCTACTGTTTACAATTTGTCCACCAATTATGCAATAGCAATAGTCTGTACTGAAATCATACATTTTGAGTATTTTAGTGTGCTTTAAGGGATATTTAAAGTTGGGATGGCCATGTTTGTAGCAAACACTTGGATATAGACGCTTTTGTCACTAATTTGGTGTCTGGCAGTAAGGGCTTCATCAGTAGTAATAAGGCATGACCGATACACCAGGGCTATATCGAAATTCTCCAGGTTAAATAACAGACTAATTTAATAATACAAAATTGGTCACATATTCTAAACTATAGAAAACAAACGAACTATGAAAAATAACATCTTAACTGTCCAGTAAAATAAAAGTTATCGACTCACAGGTAATGAAATGTTCTGGGCTGTTAGGCTGTGCTCAGATGGATTCCATATTGAAACTCAGCGTTTTATTCCAATGTGAGCATGGCATTTTCGATGGAGAACATGCAGTGAAATGTACTTTGTAGCCAGCAGGCCGCCACGTAGGAAGGAGGAGGGACTGAAATTGAATGACATTTGGATCCTGGAGCTGAAGAAGATGTGCTCCAATCTTCCATTATGGGGTGAAAGCAACAGTGGACGATAGCAATAGACAATGACCAATTGCGCTCAGGTATTCAAAATACATCGCATCACGCCACTGCATGTGAGCACACGTAAACTGAATTTTGCTGCTGTCAGTAGTGAGCCAGAGTGTGAATCGAACACTCAAAGAAGGTACAATCCTCCACCGATGGGGCTGAAATGTTGGGTTTAAATGTGAAATTCATTTTACCACAGTGTAATAGCCCAGAACATTTTACTAATTGTGGTATTTTCTATGGGAGGAGACATCAAGAAATGTGCAACATATGGAGGATCTCCAGAAGAAAAGAGTGCTGCTTTTGTATTCCCTCACATTTCTGTCTCGTTGTAGAACAGTTATTGTTAGGGCAATAGTACACTAGTGTGGCCACGGCCAGATTTGCAGCTGGTTGGATGCGGCAAGGTTTGCATGCAATGTGCACAGAGTCGGCAGTGGTCAGCTGCCCTCATGGCCAGCACTTCACAGTGTTGCCAACTTAGGGGTCATCCCCCAAAATTTAGGGGGAAGACAGATTGAAAGAGTTTTTTGTAGGGGTTTCGTTTTTATGGGGGAATTTTTTTTTTTTGGGGGGGGGGGACTCTGAGAGAAAGACAGAAACTGCGAACGACAGAAGTTGAGATCATAGAGACTAGAGCAAAGGAGTTTGCGCAGTGTGCTTCAGCAGTGGACACAAAATCTGTACCTCTTGTGGCAGCGCTGCGGTCGGCAACATCTAAGATGTATATATTTGTAAATGGGGATATGATGGGAATGGTTTTCTCTAGTCTCCAAGGCAACATGAAAGAGCTTTGTACCGCGCAAGCGTTGAATGGTATTGTACTGCTATTGGTGGATATTACTCAACTTTGCATCGTTCGCAATAGAACACAGAACTATCGAAAGAATGGCTTTCGAGTACGCTGAATCGAACATCATTACATGAAAATGTCTATTTTTATATCAGTTAACATCATCACAACGCCAGTGTCTGTTTATCGTAATAGGTTATTTAGATTATAAGTTGCATTGTATAAAATACAACTTGTAAATAAAGTCATCATTTCTTCCTACCCAAATGATTTTTATTAATAGTTTAATGTTTCTATCAAACACAAATGCCTATTCGGAATTTTAGGGTGTTTGAAGGAAAATGTAGGGGGATTTGGAATTGATTTTAGGGGGGTACGTTTTTTAGGAGTTGGCAAAACTGGCACTTCGTCATGCGGCCAAAGCTACATGCAACTGAATGGGGCAGTGCACACTTTGCACTGCCAGTGTGCGGCCAGCCGTCAATGTGGTTCCACCTGTGGAGAAATTTTACATTTTATTACTTGTTTACTGCTCCATGTCTGCAGAAGGATCTTTCTGTCATCATGGACTTGGATACGGAGAAATTTATTGTAAACATAAGGAAGAGGCCTGCTTTGTGGACTTGTCATCTGAAGAATATGCTGACAAAAATGTAAAAAGAGAATGTGGAAGGAAGAGACTATGATGTTCAGGGGCAGAGAATGTGCAGCACCACAGGAACAGAACAACTGTGTGTATTCTATTACTTTTACTTATCTTTATTAGCGCAACATGTACATATAATTCAGACTTCAGTGAATGTATTCCAGTTGCCATGGTAGAGCGCTTTCATATACAAAGTTATCGACAATAACGTTTCTGTAATGTGAACTGGATCCACACCTATGTATTCATTGTGGAATATCCTCATCAACTGAAGGATATCCATACAGTATATCTAAATATTGATCACCATCATTCTTTCATAAATGGTTGTATAGAACACAACGTACCTTAACAATGTCTATGGCGAACATCCACATTCAGGAGTCTGTAAAAGATCCTCCACTTACTTGCCATTACCCCAGATGTGCACTCTATGAAACGACTTGCTCGAGAATGACGATAGTTCAATGCTTTTTTTGTGCCCAGTCGCAGACCTACTTATGTTTGGACACATAGTTCTATGTGACTGCGAAAATGCGTCGTCAGCAACGAATACATAAGGCACTGGCGTTTTGTTTATGTCTGAAATGTGTTCGCCTTCTGGAATGTCCAAGTTATTAGACAATATTCGCTTATAGAACACTGAATATCGTTGAGTCAGCATATTTACCATACGATCCCACATCTACAGCGACAAATTTATAGTTTGCATCACAAACAGCCATAATACAACAGAGAAATATTTCTTATAGTGGAAGAACATTGATGAACTGTATGTTGGTTTCACTAGTTGCACATGCTTTCCATCAATGGCGCCGAAACTGTTTGGGAAATTGGCCTTAGTTTCAAAATCTTTTAATGTTTGCAGCCAGTCCGTTTTGTTCGGTTCTGACAAACATTCATATTTTAACATACCTAATCCAGATTGATGAACATACTATTCTTACAATTTCCCTGACTGTTGGTAGCCTAAGTCGGAAAGCATGGTTCAAATCAATAAACGAATTTCCAGTTGCCAGATACCTGAAAAAGAAAAATTACTAAATTATTTCACACTTTTGTGGCATAGCTTATTTTTAAGACAACCATTTTCTGAAAAAATGCCTTGAAATATTTTTCTAAGATAATCTAATAAATAGAATTGTTCTAATCATTTCTTTAAATTAATGTATGTCCCATCAGTTCCTACCACATATGGCCTGCGGAAACTCATGTAACATATCACTACCTGTAGCTTCCGTTTGCAAAGAATAGACATTATTGGTATGTAAGATAATATTTCATTTCTACAGGTATATCATTGTAGAAGAAATTACGTAACATTACAGATTCATCCAGCCCAGAAAATGGAGATTAACTGGTAAAAGTGGTTCTGCAGCTGCGAGACAGACGCCATATCTGCATTTTAATCCCCTATCATTTCTAAATATTACCACTCCACCGTCACATACACATAGCAGCGTGTCACCTGAGAATGTTGAGAATCAGGCCCCAGCAGAAAGTAAAGTTCCAAGTGGACCATACCAGGCTAGGGTGCTCATTAAGAGAAGGAAAGCGGAAGAGTAAATTGGAAGACAACTAATCAATGTTCTGCAAAAATCTTCAGGTGCCAGGCAGCAACTAGACATGCAAATGATGACAGATGAGGACAGGCTTTTTTCCTTGTCTTTGGTCAGTGAGTTATAAGAATAACTCAGCACCTGAAGTTGTCTGTAAAGCGAAGAATCTTAAGTATTATTGAAGACGCTCAACTGCATCCCAACTCTCCAAACACATCTTTCTACGAACATTACCTAGTGTACATTTTTCACCATCCACAATCATCAGCCTGACACTCCTCACAACACCAGCTTCTATCTAGATCGTTATCTTGTGATGGAACAGGATATTATAAGGAAACCTACCCCTCGCAATCTAGTTCTTCTTCTTCACAAAATAATGATTCAGCGTAGTCTCCACCAGAAACCTCCGATGAAAGATAATCGTGTTACAGCACTAGTCCTTACATGTTTCAGTGAATCATCAAGATAATTTTACTTACTACGTAATGTAACATTAACAGTTTCATTATTGGTAAAAGTTTTATTTAATAAAACTTACCTTAATGTGATTAGCAGTTTCTCTTCATTTCCTAGCTGCGTGGGATTAGCCGAGTGGCCTAAGGTGCTGCAGTCATGAACTGTGTGGCTGGTCCCGGCAGAGGTTCGAGTCCTTCCTCGGGCATTGATGTGTGTGTTTGTCCTTAGAATAATTTAGGTTAAGTAGTGTGTAATCTTAGGGACTGATGACCTTACCAGTTAAGTCACATAAGATCTCACACACATTTGAACAATTTTTTTTTCATTTCCTATGCATTGTCGCATTTCTGTGTTTGTACCCCTTATGCTATCCTCAATTTTCTTTTAATATTTCGTCAAAAGTTTTTATAGTCATCCTAGTGAAATTGAAGGATTTATCTACGTGTTCACGAAGTTCACAAAAAAAGTAACAAACATTCCATTTGTAGAGCGGGATTGCAATGCAGGATGTATCTAGTATCTTTTCTTTTTTAGTTTCGCCTCATGATGACAGAGGTACACAGCCATTGTTATTACCGTAATCTCCATGGTGCGATTGAGCTGTGGCCAACTGACAGCCAGCTGTACCGGCCAGCCGCAGTCCTGGTCGCAGTAGCTGCAGTCACGGCCAGCCATTGGTCGTGGCCATGGCCACAACAGTGCACTATTTCCCTTACTCTGAAGTTTTTGAGGATTAAGAAACTCTGCACCTCAGCGAATGGACAGCGGATTTTCAAATGGACAGAAGAGGCCTTACTATGAGAGACAATTCAACAGACCCACAATGAGCTTGCAACCATAGACTGTTGAGTCATGATGCTATTAGGAAGTGTATGTTGACAACATCTAGTAGACAGGAGAAAAAAATTAATAATTTGCAACCTAATCAGACGACCCATCATTCAGACCCTTTTCCCACAGTTATCAGTTTATCCTGATATTCGCTTTTGACAATGAGTGATCTTGGTTTGCCAGTCCGCAAGTTGTGCTCACAGACAAAATAATAGCGAATGTAGGAGTCAGTCATATTGTGAACACAATTAGAGCTGAAGAAATTCTTTTTAGAAGCTGTATGAGTACTAGCTCAGACAAAGCCTCCAAAATACAGTTTAAATGTGGGTGAGATAATGCCACAAAAGGCGTGAATGAGGATGACAGTATTATCATTGTCTCCGCTGCCCACTGACAGGGGAAATGTTATGGTCGTTTTGAATGTGACAGATTATCATAGTAAGATTAACGACTTATTAGATGCCCAGATATACAAGAGACTAGTAGTGGGACAATCTTTGCATCACCTCACTCTCCATTGTTGCCAGATGTATCCAAGATGACGGGGATGACGTCATCCAAGATGGCGGCATGTAGACATGGCAACAGCACATGACATCATCCAAGGTGGCGGCCATGACGTAATTCGAGATAGGGTATTTGGACAGGAAGTTTGAATTTTGGTGGGAAGGATGTCAATTGGGCTACCTTCACTAACCTAACCCCCTTCCCCAGAAAAAGACAAGAAGTTCAAATTCCAACAGGACAATGCAACACCCCTTTACTAACCTAACAAAATGGCGGGAAAAATTTCACTTGGACTACCTCCACTAACCTAAGTCAATTCTTCCTAGGGATTGATGGGGAAAGGACTCGACCAGTGCTGGACATAAGTCTTTATTTAAACAATTTGATCCAGTACAGCCATCCAGTGTGTTCACCACGAGCTCCGGATTCAAATTGGCTTAGTACACGGTGCCACCGCCAGAAAACACTCTCATCCCTCCGCCACACACTGTCAGGTGGCTTGCGGAGTATGGGTGTGGATGTAGCTTTAATCCAAGATAGCGGCCATGATGTCAGCTGATGACGCAAGTACTATTATCCAAGATGGCAGCTTAAATTGAGTTCACCACTTGGTCTCCTAGTACATAGTACCACCAGCAGAGGGCGCTGTCATCAAAGATGACTGACATGACGTCAGCTGATGTTAATCCAAGATGGCGGCAATTTTTGTTTCTCAACATTCAGTCTTTGCTGAACTATCATTGTGAAACCATCATCATGTGTTCGATTATCGAGATGAATTTGAAGGATAGAGCAGCTTTCAATAGCTGCATTACATGTACACATTCGAAGCTGGACTGTAGCTACAGTTCACTACATGAAGTATGGAAGAGTATGATAATGGAGGAGTGAAGGAGGAATAATCACAAGAATTCAGTTCAGCAGATTGTGACAATCCCAAGGAATGGAGCCAGGATGCATCTTGTAACCAGCACAAGGTCATGCACATCCACAAACTGCCGAGATATTTATCATGAAGCATTCACTCTCCCAAAACGGAAGAGATGTGCAGTTGATGTCAAGTCGCTCCCATGTAAGCATATTCGGTTAAACGTAATATACCCTTGAAGAGCAGTTGCTCACCCACATCCTCGTGATCGTGCTGAATGTGTTCTATCGATGAATTATTGGTGTTTAACAGCTATGTTGCTTGTAAGCATATAGCCTAGCATTGCCCCCATAGACTCCTGCATGTTGAATGGAAGAGAGCATTAATGCTCGAACATATGAAGAGGCTGAATATGGCCCTGAAAATAAATGGTTTGCATCAAGATGCATTACACAATGCGTGCAAACATGTGCCTCTGCTGGAACTGTCTATCTTTTCTGAAACCTACATATAAGCTCCCACCCCACAAGAGACAACTGCCTCTGAGCCAGGCTACCAAAGAGTTCACGAGTTTGCTACTAGAGAGGGCTGCGACAGGTCACTTGATCATGCAGTTCAACCAATATGAGCACAGCATCATGATGATGCAGGTACGGTGTATACAAGGAGGGCACAGCAGCTGCTCAAAATCTTTTGTTGTCACACAGCCAGAATGATGAAGCATCAGCAGAACAGGAGGAGGAAGCAGCAGAAAAGTAAGTATCTACAGTGCTCTATTATTAATATTACTATTATTATTATTATTAGTATTTCTCTACCAGCAACGTATTATACCCATCATTATTCTTCTCTCTATCCACCACACGCATCCCTAGAGCCCCCCTCCAACCTGTTGGGAGCAGCAGTGCCTGTAGCGGCGACAACGGCAGGCTCCAACCTGCAGGAACCAACACATGTCCCATTGACGGATCCTCTAATGAAGCTTCTCAGCATAATGGATCGTGCTAATGAGACTCTATTGTCTGTGCCACTCAACACTGTCGAGGGTGCAACACCGTCCATTCAGCCAGCATCAGTGCAAGAACAGATTGCTAACCACGCTGGTGTGGATGAGAAGATACCAGCCTACAGTGCATTGCCACCTTTACATGGTATGTGTTACCGGTTAGTGGTTCAAAACGTCTTCATCTAAGAATTGAAGTTACACAAGACAATAGCTTGTCATCTGTGTTAGTGCTCGAAAAGGCGTCCAAAAATATTAAAGTACGGTTTACAGACTACGAGTGGCATGAACTCTGTGCAAAAACATATTCTACTGTGGAGGCCTAAAGTGAGTATACTATCAATGTATGATGATGCTACACAAAGGGTTAAAAGTGATGAGGGATAGAGTATCTACAAGGGCTATCCACAAAGTACATTACGTTTTGAAATTAAAAATAAATAAAGTATTGAAAATTTTTTTATTATATACAGATGAAAGCCACACTTAAATACTACTTTTCTACATAGTTGCCATTTAATTAAGGCACTTATCATAGCGATGGATGAGCTTGGAAATTCCTTCGTCGTAAAATTCGGCCACCTGCGCCTTCAACCACGTGGTTACCTCTTCTTGAAGCTGTGCGTCGTCATCAAAACGCTGCCTAGCCAACCACTTCTTCATTGCTGGGAATAAGTGGAAGTCGCTCGGTGCCAGGACTGGACTGTACGGCGGATGGGGAAACAACTCCCGCTTAAAAGATTCGAGAACTTCACGAGTGGCATTTGCCATGTGGGCCCGGGCGTTGTCGTGAATCAGCAAGATCTTTGAGCCCAACTTTCCCTGTGCTTGTTTTGTATTGCTCTTCTGAGGTTGGGCAGAGTTTGGCAATACCTTTGAGAGTTTATTGTAGTGCCTCTTTTCAGGAAATACACAAAAATCACACCTTTTCTGTCCCAAAAGACAGTCGCCATCACCTTCCTTGCCGACATTGTCTGCATGCATTTCTTGGGGTTTTGGGGGGAATTTGTGTGCCCCCACTACATTGACTGCAATTTTGTCTCGCAGTTAACATGTTTAACCTATGTTTCGCCACCAGTAACGATGCGATAGAGTAATAAGTCGCCATCTTTCTCATAAGCGTCCAAAGACGTTAATGCTGCAGCCATTCGCTGATTTTTGTGAATCTCTGTCAAGGTTTTTGGTATCCATCTTGCACAAAACTTGTGGTAACCAAGCTTTTCGATAATGATTTCATGCAACAAACTTCGTGAAATTTGTGGAAAACTCACAGAGAGTTCCGTTATTGTGAAATTACGGTTTTCACGGAACGCGACATGGACTTTTCCGACAAGTTCGGCAGGCACTATGCTGGGTCTTCCACTTCGCTCTTCGTCGTGAACGTTAGTTCGAGTATTTTTAAATTTTATGACCCTTTGACGCACTCCACCTTCAGTGATTATGTTGTCCCCATACACTTCACAAAGCTACCGATAGATTTCTATCGGTGTACAGTTTTGTGCAGTCAGATACCTTATTACAGCACGCACTTCACACTTCGCGGCATTTTAAATTAACGCTGACATTTCAAACTGTCACAGTAACTGAACAGAGTACAGCACGAACCTCTCACTAGCACGGCAGGATGCCGACTGAGCGGCGGAGTGCCATGACACCTAGATGGCCGCGCTAGCCCTGCCCCCCAACGGACACAAACGAAAATGTAATGCACTTTGTGGATAGCCCTCGTACATGCACCACTCAACAGTTGATATATTTTTCAATCTAGACTCTGTGATAACGACTACCATGGAGAGACTAAATAGATGGCTCCCATATGTTCAAGCCATACACAGTGATATCATTAACGTGGATCACACATGTAGCACTCACATAGAAGATATAGATCATTGTTTTAGTACCTGTATAAGCGCAGTGCCGAAGTCTTGTGCTATTCGCCAAATAGGTGTGGAAAATGTCGAAATCAAATCTACTGATGGCTCACCAGAGTATTGTAACACGCCTATAACTTTGCGAGACATTTGAGGGGTATAAGAAGCAGGTATTTTCCAAATACTCCACTACTGCTGCACCAAATAAAAAAGAAGCAGGTTTTTTTTTTGCTGCTGATACTATGTATAACTGTAGATCGTGAATAAATAAATATATTTATCATCTCAAATTATATTTGTCTTACTTCTCTAGACAAAATTACCCTGCCTATAATCCAACATCTTTTTTATATAAAAGCCTGTTGCACACCATGATCTAACACAGTAGGTATCATGGCAGACTGAATGAAGCACCCTCGCCACAAGGACTTTGTTGTAGGTGACTGGTTCTGTAAACATGAGAAAGAAGGCCTGAGGAAGAACAGAATTCTCCTTCCTGATAATATACGAGCAATTATTGTAGGTCCATCCAATTGTGGGAAGACTAATGTCCTCATGAAACTGCTAACAAATGTAGATGGGATCCAACTTGATCATGTTTGTGCATTCTCCACCTGAAAAAGCAAAGCCAAATACTGTCTTCATATTTGACGACGTTGCTGTGGAAAACAAGGAACAAATTCGAAAATATTTCTGTTTCGGTCGTCATATGGGTGCTGATGTATTTTATCTAAGCCAAACATATTCCAGAATCCCCGAACAGTTGGTCAGGGATAATGCAAACCTCATAATAGCCTTCAAACAAAACAACCTGAATTTAAAACACATTTACCAGACACATGTTGGAACTGACATGTCGTTCAATGATTTTGTAAAGATATGTGCACATTGCAGGAATCATTCACAGTATGGGTTTCACATTACTGATAAAACAAGAAAACTGAGCGATGGTAGATACAAGCGAAACGTTCAAGAGTTTTTGCATATGTAGCACGGTAAGAGAGCTTAGTACATCAGTATACGCTGCAACATGGACAAATTCGCGCGTATGTCTAGCTCTCAACCCGAGAGAATGGGTGTGTACACAGACAGAACATTCGCCTGTACATGGATGCGAAAATTGAGGCTATTGAGCATAAAGTTGGAGGTATGCGCAGGTAAATAGAGACATATTACCAGAATCTTTTGAAAATGGCGAATTTGTTAAATGAGTTAGTTAATGAAATCAGTAAGAAAGTAGCCTACTTAACTGAAAAGGTCGAGGCTATTGAAGGGAAAATAGATGTAGTTCCTTGTTGTTGAGAAGGGGGTGCATGTACATAGTAAGAGGAAGAAGAAAATGACTGGATATATGAAGCTTCACATTGCAGAGATGTCTGATTAGTATACACCAAGATGTCGACGAAGCAGAAAGTGATTCAAGCGCTGAAAGCAGTTCATGAGAAATTACGGTTGCTGATGTTAAGGTGTCACACCCCCAGTCAGATAGATAGAACATTCAGTGTTAGCAGGGGAAGACCGTGCATCTTGGGTACGCATCCTATAACTGTAACTGATGACGCAGTGCAGATTGGTGAGAGAACACCTGGCTTAATGAATCTTATTTTCCTAAGACCTACCAAAAAACCTATAAATTATTCAGTTAATGGTAGGGAAACATACTGTGAAATACTGCACATGATTGGTGTACACAAGATCATGAAAAGCCTGACTAATAAGAAATATAAAACCACTATAAAACCAATACTTGATGGTGAAAATAACAACAACAACTGCAGTGGTGATGGTATTGACATTGAGCATTAGGCAGTTAGCAATCGAATCCCGCAGTATATAGATTATGACGACCTCAACGAGGTCATGGCATTAGCTGCTGCAGGTAATACAGCTCATTCGAATGAGGTTGTTTCAGTAATCTCGGAGCTTAGAGAGAGAGGTATCATCGATTAAGTATGGTGACATTAGTTCGAGAACTGCAAAAACAAACACGCAAAACATACCCTCGTAGCCATGTTATGATTAAAGGTTTGAATGACTTGTGGCAAGCTAATCTTGTAGATATGAGGGAATATTCACATGAGAATAATGGATTTAAATATATTTTAATGGTTATTGACATTACTCTAAATTTGCCTGGGCATTACCTGTCAAAACAAAAACGGGTAGAACTGTCGCGGATGTTTTTGACTGTTTGCTACAGACAGGAACAAATCGATTTCCCAGACAACCTACAAATCGATCACGGTGGGAAGTTCTACAATAGGTATTTCAAGACCGTGCTGCAGCGGTACGGAATATATCACTACTCAACAGTCACGCCACCCGAAGACAAGTATCGTAGAGCTCCCGAACAGAATCTCCACTGTCAAGCCTCTGCAATTTATTTCTACTATTTTTTACCGGAGGCAACACTATACAAGCTCCATGGAATGCCATTTGTATATTCACATACAGTCTTGTAAATGGCATTCCACCTTAGCATATTTCCTTTTATCATTTGTCTATGTCCAAATAGGTGATGATAGACATGTTTGACTTAATCATTATTATTTAATTATTATATTTATCTGCATCTGAACAGGTGACTACAGATTGATGTGATTTATTTTATTATTATTATTGACAAAATTCGTCTGCATCCAAACAGGTGATCACAGATGCATGTTGTTATTCCATCATTATATTAGTATGTTTTAAGTTTGAATGCGTCCAAACAGGTGACTGCAGACAAATGTGATTTTAATAGTTATGATAATACATGTGCTTTCTTACAATTCTTCCACATGGATGCTTTTACTCTAAAGTTGAGTGCAACCTTTCTTATTATTTCTCCTCGAAAAGATTTGTTTTATGCTCGCCGATTTGGGTAAAAGCCACTGGGAAACCGAGAGAAAAACAAGGGCAGACCTATAAAGACTGTACTCTTGTTAAAAATTTAAATACATACACTACTGGCCATTAAAATTGCTACACCAAGAAGAAATGCAGATGATAAACAGGTATTCATTGGACAAATATATTATACTAAAACTGACATGTGATTACAATTTCACGTAATTTGGGTGCATAGATCCTGATGAATCAGTACCCAGAACAACCACCTATGGCCGTAATAACGGCCTTGATATGCCTGGGCATTGAGTCAAACACAGCTTGGATGGCGTATACAGGTACAGCTGCCCATGCAGTTTCAACACGATACCACAGTTCATCAAGAGTAGCGGCTGGCGTATTGTGACGAGCCAGTTGCTCGGCCACCATTGACCAGACGTTTTCAAATGGTGAGAGATCTGGAGAATGTGCTGGCCAGTTCAGCAATCGAACGTTTTCTGTATCCAGAAAGACCCGTACAGGACCTGTAACATGCGGTCGTGCATTATCCTGCTGAAATGTAGGATTTCGCAGGGATAGAATGAAGGGTAGAGCCACGGGTCATAACACATCTGAAATGTAACGTCCACTGTTCAAATTACCGTCAATGCGAACAAGAGGTGACCGAGACATGTAACCAATGGCACCCCATACCATCACGCCGGGTGATACGCCAGTATGGCGATGACGAATACACGCTAACAATGTGCGTTCACCGCGATGTCTCCAAACAGGGATGCGTCCATCATGATGCTGTAAACAGAACCTGGATTCACCCGAAAAAATGAAGTTTTGCTATTCGTGCACCTAGGTTCGTCGTTGAGTACACCATCGATGGCGCTCCTGTCAGTGATGCAGCGTCAAGGGTAACAGGAGCTATGGTCTCCGAGCTGATAAACCATCCTGCTGCAAACGTCGTCGAACTGTTCGTGCAGATGGTTGTTGTCTTGAAATTTCCCCATCTGTTGACTCAGGGATCGAGACATGGCTGCACGATCCGTTAAGCCATGCGGATAAGATCCCTGTCATCTCGACTACTAGTGATACGAGGCAGTTGGGATCCAACGCGGCGTTCCGTATGACCCTCCTGAACCCAGAGATTCCCTATTCTGCTAACAGTCATTGGATCTCGACCAACTCGAGCAGCAATGTCGCGATACGATGAACCGCAATCTCGGTAGGCTGCAATTCGACCTTTATCAAAGTTGGAAAAATGATGGTATGAATTTCTCCTCCTTATACGAGGCATCACAACAACGTTTCACCAGACAACGCCGCTCAACTACAGTTTGTGTATGAGAAATCAATTGGAAAATTTCCTCATGTCAGCAAATTGTAGGTGTCGCCACCTTGTGTGAATGCTCTGAAAAGCTAATCATCTGCATATCACAGCATCTTCTTCCTGTCGGTTAAATTTCGCGTCTGTAGCAATTGTAATGACCAGTAGTGTAACTACAGTCATAGTTACCTTCGCTTGGGTTTGCCATTAAAGTTTTTACATAAAATAGAATGTTCATCGTTATTTTTCTTTCGCGGTAAGTTGATGAAGTGATAAGGGAGTGGGCGCCAGATTGCGCTCCCGTCAGCGCGTACTGCAGATTGTGACACGTGACAGCGATGAGCCGCACACAACCACTTCCCGGACGTGCGTTGTCTCCTACCCGTCATTGCAGCTGTTCTCCGCCACCGCTCTACAGCAGAATTTCATGAAATGCATGAACAACAGCAGCATTAGTTCATTATAGATAAATAGATGTTTATTTCTGTGGATGGGATGAACACATGATTATTAATCACGTTTTACTGCTTCATCCAGCAACAGTTTATGTCGTTTTTCGTATGAATTAATCGTCCTCGTTAATAGATACGAAGTCTACCGTCTGACACCGCTTAAGTACAGTTTTTCACACTCTTGTTGAAGTTTATATTTCGATTTCTTATTGTTGCATGACACTGTTCAAATTCACAGTCTGTCCCACGTTAACGTTTTCTTTTTTATAGCTTCATACAGTTGCTGTGCCCCAGAGTAGGCTGTTTACACAATCTCACTACTTCTTTTTCACACCAAACTGTCTATAATGTCACGAACAGATATCTCCGGACACGCTTGCACAGATCAGCTGTTCTGCTCGCTTGTGCGGGCGGATTCCCTTTGTTGATTTATTCTACTCCAATAGTTGGCGAGATATTGATTTTCTGATGTCCGTTGAGACCAGCTGTGCTTCGACTGCGTTAAGTAACGTCTTCGTCCGAAACACACTTATCAGTTTGCTACGGTCTGTAATCTATCTACTACATTTAACCTTAATAAACTATAATAAAACCAAAGTCTCTGTCGATGTGCCGTTTATATGGTTTGATGAACACTTTTTATTACACCATAGTTCCCGCAAATGACGTTGCGTTTGGTGACACTGAATCAAGGTTATTCACACAACGTTCATTCAGGTCGATGCACACGCAGTCACTGTTCCTCACAGTCTCTTGTGGCACATTCAATCGTTTACGAAAACTTTAACATTTTACTTACATGGCGAAATACACAATATATTCGTATTCAAATTATAACTCATTGCAATTCACATTAGGCATTGGTAACATTAGCAACTTCATGTTACATTTGCTTGGCCAATTAGACCATTTTTTTGGACTTTTTGACACTAGTCTTGTTTATACAATAACTCAGTTGGTGACATATCAAGATACATATAAATATTTATATTCACTGAATACAGGACTCCTGAACATGTCTCTATTTCCGTGATACTTTTAAAATCACTGTATTGGACAGTTCTTTTCACTCAAAACGTGAACTTATCTTACTGACATCGTATCTTTATAAATTCGGTAGATAAAACTAACTAGTTTCTACCTATTTATCTTTAATTTTTTCATTTAGTTGATTCATAGCTCGTACTGTTATCTGTACTAGACTCATGATCATTTAATAAATTCTTTAATTTTTTTTTAAATTCTACATATACCATTGTATTTGTCATTACACATTTCAAACAAATTCTATAATGACGTTAACTGCATGAAACTTTTACTACATACTATGGTAAAACTTTCATCTTGCATACAAATAAATTGAAAATTCATTAATGAAAATAAATATTATTAAGCCTAAACTTACATCTCTTACATACATACATATATTTATAAAACTTCTTCAAATCCTTATGTGGGTATAAACCCACTAGTTTCTTATTCTCAGGATTAGTTAGAAAATCACTACATCCATACGGTATCTTTTCAATCACATATGGTCCACTATACAATAATTGCCATTTCTTATTTCTTTTATTAGCAAGAGAGGCCTTCGAGTGGTTCTTTAGAAGTACAACCTCTCCTGCTTCAAACTCTTGTACTTTCCTTAACTGTTGGTCATACTTGTGTTTTTTAACTTCAGCACATTTTTTAAGAGAGGTCAAAGCTTTGCTGATCTTCTCTTCTCTAGTTGGCTGCCAAAAGTTTAACTTTGGCGATTAAGTTTCCTGCTGGCATGTATTGGGTGGCATAATGTGGTAGATGGTTAAATATGTTCTCAAACAGGTTTACATATTCAATCGATTTTGCATGTTTATTCAGCATGTATTTCTGCACGAAGCTCTTAAATTCTTTGAATATGTATTCCACCGGACTGGCTTCCGGATGGAACCTACCTATCAGTATCTGTTTTATACTACGGTTTCTCAGATAATTCCTCCACTTGTTACCTGTAAAACACGAAGCATAATCTGAAATTATAGCTTCTGGTTTACCATTTATCTGCATATAATCTTTCTCTATCCTGTTCATAATGGCTGTAGTTGTAGAACATTTGATCGGATACATCTTTAAATATTTGGAAAATACATCGTAATCTGCCAGTATATACCCGCAGCCTCCTCATGCTGTCAAAGGTGGTCCAGTTAACTCCAAGGAAACTAGTTGTAACAGGTGTGTCGGTAAGCTTGCATGTAATTCGTTTCTTGCTGAATGGTTGCTCAGTTTCGTTTTCTGATATATGAGACATGTTCTCAAAATTCTGTGAACATACCTGCCTAAATTTGGGTAGTAGCAAAACCGTTCCGTCTTAGCAATAGTTTTATTTATACCAAAATGCTCCCAAGTTTTATCGGTATACCAGATAAAGTCTTACAAATAACTTTGCAGAATGCACACGCATCACCGTTCTTCCTCTTTCTTAGGTTTGTGGTACAAAATGCCATCTGTTGTCTTAAATTGCTTGCCTAACTCATATTTTGGATTCTCTGTGATCGTTTGCACAATGTTTTTCCACTTACAGTCAGCAGTTTCCAATTCAGACATTACTATTGTTTACTAATATCTAAAAAGTTATTTCAGTATGTCTGATCTGTAAAAACAGTACCTTGTACTCTGATGCCTGTTCGATAAGTTCTGCATTTTCAGACATGTCCTGTGGCAACCTGGACAAAGCATCAGCAATGATGTTATCTTTCCCATTAGTATATACAATTTGGAAGCGATACTCTTGCGACGCTAAAGCCCATTAAGCTAATCATGCATGTAACAGTTTACATGTTAACAAGAAACTTAAAGATTGGTGATCACAGTACACCTTTACTTCTTTACTGTAAATGTAAAAATGAAAGTTCTTGAAGGCGCAAACCACAGCTAAGGCTTCAGGTTCCATTACTGAATACAATCTTTCACATTCTGTTAGTACACAACTCGCAAAACTAATCACTTTAATGTGGTGTTTGCCATCTGTTTTATCCGCTTGGAACAGACAAGCTCCTAGACCTGTAAAAGATGCATCAGCAGCAATGCACAAATCTTTCTCCATGTCAGGGTGGTACAGAATACCTGCGTTGACTAATGCTTGCTTGATTCTATTGAACTCTCTCACAGGCGAAATTCCATTGCCAAACTATATTATCCTTGAGCAAATTTAATGATTGATCGGTCACAAAACGCCGGATAGAAAATTCTAAGCCCAAGAACGCTTTGAATTGCGTTTTTGTTCTAGGTGATGGAAAATTCTTTATTGGTTGTATTTTCTTCTCATCTGGAACAATCCCTAAGGGTGAACTGACATGTCCCAGAACTTTAATCTTTCCACTACCGAGTTTTGACTCACTCCCGTCTTTTCTAATTAGCTCAATACTCTATTTATTAACTCAATATGCTCTTCCTAGGTCGGAGTCGCAATGAAAATGTCATCCACATATATGGTGACTCTATCAAGCAACTCAGGGCCTAACACTGAAGCAAGAGCTGCTATGAATACCCAAGCCCTCGTATTTAACCTAAATGGGAGCACTTTGAACTGGTAAGTCGAGCCAGCGAGAATGAAAGCTGTATACTTTCTCGACTGCTCCACCAAAGGTACCTGCCAGTAGGAATATCACAAATCTATGGATGAAAGATAATTCACTCCAAAGAACTTTTGCATTAGTTGCTCCAAATTCTCTGGTCTGGTCCTTACTGGCACAGTAACCTAATTAATGTCGCAAGTGTATAACACTATTTTTCCACTGTCTTTTGTAACTGCTAGTAGTGGGCTGCTATAAGGTGACATTGATGGCTCAATTATTCCCCATTCTAGTATGTTATGTATCAGCATAGTGAACGCATTATTGTGGCCAAGATAGACACGAATCCCACGCCTTCTACAGTAGTACAAGTTTATATGCCAACTAGCTCTGCAGATGATGAAGAAATTGATGAAATGTATGATGAGATAAAAGAAATTATTCAGGTAGTGAAGGGAGATGAAAATTTAATAATCATGGATGGCTGAAATTCGACAGTAGGAAAAGGAAGAGAAGGAAACGTAGTAGGTGAATATGCATTGGGGCTAAGAAATGAAAGAGGAAGCCGCCTGGTAGAATTTTGCACTGAGCATAACTTAATCATAGCTAACACTTGGTTCAAGAATCATGAAAGAAGGTTGTACACATGAAAGAACCCTGGAGATACTAAAAGGTTTCAGATAGATTATATAATGGAAAGACAGATATTTAGGGACCAGATTTTAAATTGTAAGAGATTTCCAGGGGCAGATGGTTATGAACTGTAGATTAAAGCTGAAGGAACTGCAAAAAGGTGGGAATTTAAGGCGATGGGACCTGGATAAACTGAAAGAACCAGAGGTTGTACAGAGTTTCAGGGAGAGCATAAGGGAACAATTGACAGGAATGGAGGAAGGAATACAGTAGAAGAAGAATGGGTAGCTTTGAGGAATGAAATAGTGAAGGCAGCAGAGGATAAAGTAGGGAAAAAAAGGTCTAGTAGAAATCCTTGGGTAACAGAAGAGATACTGAATTTAATTGATGAAAGGAGAAAACACAAAACAAGTGCAGCAAGTGAAGCAGGCAAAAAGGAATACAAACGTCTCAAAAATGAAATCGACAGGACGTGCAAAATGGCTAAGCAGGGATTGCTAGAGGACAAATGTAAGGATGTAGAGGCTTATCTCACTAGGGGTAAGATAGATACTGCCTACAGGAAAATTAAAGAGACCTTTGGAGAAAAGAGAACCACTTGCATGAATATCAAGAGCTTAGATGGAAACCCAGTTCTAAGCAAAGAAGGGAAAGCAGAAAGGTGGAAGGAGTATATAGAGGGTCTATACAGGGGGGTTGTTCTTGAGGACAATATTATGGAAATGGAAGAGGCGGTAGATGAAGATGAAATGGGAGATTCAATACTGTGTGAAGCGCACTGAAAGACCTGCGTCGAAACAAGGCCCCAGGAGTAGACAACATTCCATTAGAACTACTGACAGCCTTGGGAGAGCCAATCCTAACAAAACTCTACCATCTGGTGAGCAATATGTATGAGACAGGCGAAATACCCTCAGACGTCAAGAAGAATATAATAATTCCAATTCCAAGGAAAGCAGGTGTTGACAGATGTGAAAATTACCAAAATATCTGTTTCATAAGTCATGGCTGCAAAATACTAATGCGAATTCTTTACAGATAAAGGGAAAAACTAGTAGAAGCCGACATTGGGGAAGATCAGTTTGGAGTCCGTAGAAATATTGGAACACGTGAGGCAATACTGACCCTATGACTTATCTTAGAAGAAAGATTAAGGAACGGCAAACATACGTTTCTAGCATTTGTACACCTAGAGAAAGCTTTTGACAATGTTGACTGGAATACTGTCTTTAAAGGCTGTTTACAATTTGTACAGAAACCAGATGGCAGTTATAAGAGTCCAGGGGCGTGTAAGGGAAGCAGTGGTTGGGAAGGGAGTGAGACAGGGTTGTAGCCTCTCCCCAATGTTATTCAATCCGTATATTGAGCAAGCAGTGAAGGAAACAAGAGAAAAATTTGGAGTAGGTATTAAAATCCATGGAGAAGAAATAAAAACTTTGAGGCTCGCGGATGACATTGTAATTCTGTCAGAGACACAAAGGACTTGGAAGAGCAGTTGAACGGAATGGATAGTGTCTTGAAAGGAGGATGTAAGATGAACATCATCAAAAGCAAAGCGAGAATAATGGAATGTTGTTGAATTAAATCGGGAGATGCTGAGGGAATCAGATTAGGAAATGAGACACTTAAAGTAGTAAAGGAGTTTTGCTATTTGGGGAGCAAAATAACCGATGGTGGTCGAAGTAGAGAGGATATAAAATGTAGACTGGCAATGGCAAGGAAAGCGTTTCTGAAGAAGAGAAATTTGTTAACATCGAGTATAGATTCAAGTGTAGCCATGCATGGAAGTGAAACATGGACAATAAATAGTTTCGACAAGAAGAGAAAAGAAGCCTTCGAAATTTGATGCTACAGACGAATGCTGAAGATTAGATAGGTAGATCACATAACTAATGAGGAGATATTGAATAGAATTGGGGAGAAGAGGAGTTTGTGGCACAACTTGACTAGAAGAAGGGATCGGTTTGTAGGACATCTTCTGAGGCATCAAGGGATCACCAATTTACTATTGGAAAGCCGCATGGAGGGTAAAAATCGTAGAGGGAGACCAAGAGATGAAAACACTAAGCGGATTCAGAAGGATGTAGATTGCACTAGGTACTGGGAGGTGAAGAAGCTTGCACAGGATAGGTAGCATGGAGAGCTGCATCAAACCAGTCTCAGGACTGAAGAGCACAACAACCTCAAATGGCATCAACAGAAAAGCTAATTACTACAAACTACATACAGTACAAGTCATATGTTACTTACAGAAGATCACTGTATTCTTTCATAAAACATGTTTTAATCGGCGTATTAACGATGAAAAATCATTACATGTATCCTCGAGGTTCGCTGCAGCTTAATGATGGAAAACAACTCTTTTCGACTGACTTCTATAAGGTTCGTGCCGGACACCCTTGCTCTTCGAGGTTCACAACTATGATATGACCAACAGGCAACCGGGCAACATAACTCTCCCCACATGCTTTCTGTCCCGTGCCTCGCTGTAAAGAAACATCGCCCGTTTTGTTGGCAATCCGTGGTCTCTCGTGAGGAATTCGCAGCACTCTTACTCAGAGTTGTTTTCATGTGACAAGACTTTAAAGTTTAATTCTTTACTAATTCACGTCGTTTGGGAAATTAGTTTGCTTACCGTACTACTATTACTGTTGAGTTGCGTATCCTATTAACCCTCCTGTCCCTACGAATTCTGATACAAAAAACTACAATTTAATAAAATGAAAACCATACAGTAACCTATACTAGAGATTCGACCCGGGTTCTCTGCTTCCTAGCAACTTACCCTGGGCATAGCGCTATTGGCGCTCTTGGCAAGAAGCGTTTACCATGTGGGTACATAAGTGGCAGTTGTAAAAGTTTCTTTCCAGCCCTCCACCATCCTCCACACATATAAATCACTCATCCGCCGTGTCCTCTGCTATGCTCATCCCGCCTGGATCTCCGCCCCTCCCACCTACTGTAAGTCCCTCCAAATCCTTGAACCCCACGTGCTCTGCCTCGCCTATCACATCTGTCGCCCATCCCCCACACAGATCCTATATGACTATTTTCCCCTCCCGCATCTTCTCCTTCTCCTTGAATGGATACGGATCCTTTATACCTCCCGCAAGCTTGATCCCCCACACCCGCTTGCATCTCCCATCCTCACCCATCCCCGCCTGCTGCCACGCCTATATTCTTGCATCCCACCTGCTCTCCATCTTCACATCCTCCATACCCTTTCCCAAGGTGGCTTCCGCCAACTCCCCTCCCTGATGATGTCCTTGTCCCATCCATGTAACCCTCCTAGCAGCTCTGACTCTCCCCTCCCATCCCCCCTCTTCTTTCCCTCAGGGCTCCCTCTCTCGCTCCTCACCTTCCTCCCCCCTCCTCTCTCCCATGTCTCCCACTTCCACCTGTCTCCCTGGACTTCCAACCCTCGCTCGCTCCTGCCCCCTCTATCCCTTCCTTCTCCCACTGTCTCCACCCCCCCTTCCTGCCTCCTACCTCTCCCTTTGACTTCGAGGCACCCCCCCCCCCCCCACCCTTCGTCAGTGTGAGTGCTTCGCCAATGATCGTCGTCAGTGTTTTCCGTGCGTCAATATCTCTCTGTTTGTGTACAGTGTCTTCATTGGTGTTTTCTCCTACATTCGTGTCTCCACCTGGACATCTCCATCTGTTTTCAACTGGTGCCACCCTTCATCGCAGTGTCTTTCGTCAAACGACGTCTGATCTCAAGTGCAGTGTTCATCTCGTGTTTACCATGTTTTTTATGTTTTCTATGCCTTCCGTGTATTTATGTTGTGTCTTTTGACCGAAGAGCGGCGTATGTAGGCCGCTGCTGGCCCACCTCAGCTGAGGCATGAAATTACTATAAAGGAAAAAATAAGTTTCTTTCCTCGATTTGCGGAAAAGTATGTTTGCGGACCCCACACCTGATGATGAAAAATGCTGTAATTATAATTATGCATCGATCTCGCCAACTTTGAGTGGATTGCTCGTCACAACCTTTGGGGGTGATTTTCACAAAACGGGGCGGGGGGTGTCGAGCCAAAATATCTTAGAGTCCTTCATTTCAGGTTGTTACACATCGACCTGCCAAATTGAGCCGAATCGATTGGCCGTGTCTGAAGCCTTCCCCTTGCGAGACTACATTGACAGTGATGTGCTCGTATACAGATGGCGGTAGTATCGCTTACACAAGGTATAAAAGAGCACTGCGTTGGTGGAATTGTCATTTGTACTCAAGTGATTCATGTGAAAAGGTTTCCGACCTGATTATGGCCACACAACAGGAACTAACGTACTTTGAATGCGGAGTAGTAGTTTGGAGCTAGTCACTCAGGACGTTCCATTTTGGAAATCATTAGGTAATTTAATATTTCGAGATCCACAGAGTCAGGAATGTTTCAAGAAGACCAAATTTCAGGCAGTACCTCTCACCAACGACAGCGCAGTGGCCGATGGCCTTCACTTAAAGATCGATAAGAAAAACTGCTTTCAGTTGGACCCTAGATGACTGGAAAATTGTGACCTGGTCAGACGAATTCCGATTTCAGTTAGTAAGAGCTGAAGGCAGGATTAGAGTGTTGCACAGACACCATGAAGATGTTGACCTAAGTTGTTAACAAGGCACTGTGCAAAGTGTTGGTGGCTTCATAATGGTGTGAGATGTGTTTCCATAGAATGAACTGGGTCCTCTGGTCCAACTGAGTCGATCTTTGATTGGATTTTTTTATCTTCGGCTACTTAGAGACCATCTTGGACTTCATGTTCCTGAAGAGCGACGGAATTTTTATGGTTGATAGTGCACCGTATCACCAGACCATAATTGTTCATAACTGGTTTGAAGAACATTCTGGACAATTCGAGCGAATTATTTGGCCGCTCAGGTCGCCGAACATGAATCCCATCGAACATTTGTGGGACATAATCAAGAGGTCAGTTTATGCACAAATCCAGCAGCAGCAACGCGTTCACAATTAAGGACAACTATAAAGGTAGCATGACTGAGTATCTTTTCAGGGGACTTCCAACGATTTGCTGAGTCCCTGCCACGTCGAGTTGCTGCACTGTGTCAGGTAAAATGGGGTCTGACGTTATATTAGGAGGTATCCCAAGACTTTGGCCATCTCAGTGTAGTAGTAACTAGACTAGGGAATAACCATCCCAAGCGTAGGCTACCATTAACATGACAATATAAATGGTTACATTTGGAGTGGTCCTGTGAATGGTAAAAATGGTCTGTTGGTGAATGGCGTCACTTTGTGTTCAATGATGAATCATGGTTCTACACTACCTGGATGACCATTCTTGGCGAGTATAGAAGCGACCTAGGGAGAGGTTTTGGAGAGGCCTAGCAGTGTTGTGTTTGGCGTCATGGTGTGGGTAGGGTATGACTTGAGGTCACTGTTACTAGTGACTGAGAGAGCTCTGACAGCAGAATGGTATGTCATGGAGATCCTGCATCCTCATATGTTACCTCTCATGACACAGTATAATGGTGCCATTTTTCAACTGGACAATGTTCATCCTTACATAGCACATGTCTCCATGAACTACCTGTATGACATTGAGGTGCTACCATGGGCATCGAGATTCCCATTTCTGTCCCTGATTAAACATGTCAGACCAGCTTAAAGGTTAACTCTGTCCCAATGATTGCATCTTGGGTAGCAAGAACCAGTTACAACAACTGTGTGTGAGCTTGCCTCCAGAAGGAATACAACGATTTTACGACATATTTTTTAACCGAATCAGTGCAAGAATCTAGGTCAGAGGCAATGACTCAATTCCGTAATAGCTGAAATAACATCACATACCTTCTCTAGCAATTAAGTTTTGTATTTCCTTCCCCTTCTGAGCACTTCATTCTTTTTTGTACTGCATTGTATAATTTTGCTATGTTGATATTTAACGATGTAAACAGCACACTCCAAACAATCATCTGAATCATTTATGTGCTTACAGAGGAAAAACTCCACTGATGACTTTCTTCCATGATGGGCTGCATGTCCAGAGCTCAACTGGAGAAGATTTGCTGACGATACGACTCACCGTGATGGGGCATCAACAGGAGGCGACGTCTGGGGCTTTATTATGATACAGCACAACGTTTGAATCAGATACGGTGGCCAGTCTGCGTGATGTAGTCTACTGGCGGCTGTGGTGGGGTCACCTGGGCGCTTCTGGTGAGTGTAGCCCGGGGGGGGGGGGGGGGGGGAGGGGGGCTGTGTCGGCTGGCCGGCCAGAGTTGCCAAGTGGTTCTAGGCGCTACAGTCTGGAACCGGGCGACCGCTACGGTCGCAGGTTCGAATCCTGCCTGTGTGTGATGTCCTTATGTTAGTTAGGTTTAAGTAGTTCTAAGTTCTAGGGGACTGATGACCTCAGCAGTCCCATAGTGCTCAGAGCCACTTGAACCATTTGTGCTGGCTGGCTGGGCAAGGTGAGGTGGAGCTGTGACACAAGTGGCAGTGCAGTGACAGCTGCTGGCATGCGTGCGTCATTGTCAGCCACAGGTGTGAGCGCTGTCTGACTGGTGGCGGAGGATATATCGCCCATTAACAGGTCTTCCGCTGCATCAAAGAAGTGAATGGCGGCAGGAGCGGTCAAGATGTAAGGCGGCTTGACTTGGTGAATTAACACTTCGGTCAGCTTTCCGTTGTGCTCAATGTCGAGTGTTCTCTCGCCGCAATGTGGACCAAGTATGGCGTCCAAAGTAGTGACTTTACTATGTCAGCAAGCAGCATGAAGTGTGTACAGCACTGCAGGTCAGTGTGTACACTGTGTCAGTTCATATGGTCAGAGGCAGACCATGTATGAGCGCAGATGTTCTGCCAGTGGAGGCGACCATGCGTCGTACTGTGATGGTACCTCCACAAAAAAAATCACCAGGGATGGCGAGAGACTGTCCAAACACAAGGCCAACAGGTGAAGCAAGAATCTCTTTTTTCGGCGCTACACGCAGGCCGAGCACTACCAGTGGGAGTACTTCCATCCAGGCAGCATTGTGCAAGCTCGGGTGGCTTTTAGTGTTAAGTGGAGCTGCTCAATCATGTCGTTAGAGGCTGGCTGGTAGTTCTGTCTAAGTGCGTGCCACAAAGTCAGGTGACTAGTGTGAACAGCACACAGTGAAACTGGTGGCCGTAATCAATTGTGATGGGACTTGGCTGCCAAGCGTGCCACCTAAGTGATAATAAAGGCTTTGACGACGGCCTCAGTGGTGGTGTCGACTATGGGCATTGCTTCTGGCCATTGTGTGAAGCAGCCTATCATTGTCAGCAGATATCACTTGCCTTGTGAAGAGGGAGCAGGTCCACGATGTCGTCATGGACGTGTGCAAAACGGCGTGTCGCTCTGGGAAAGGCGCTGACGGGTGCATGGGTGTGCCTCCCCATTTTGGCACACTGGTATCCATTGCAGATGTGTGCCCATTGATGGCCATTTTTCCGTTGCCCCAGCAAAACGAAATGAGAAGCTATGAGCGACATGGTGGTGCTGATGCCAGGGTGTGACAATTCCATGTGTAATGGTTCTTTATTTACGTGACCATTGTATTGTATTGTATTGTATTGTATTTATTGGTCCAGTAAATCTTACATATACAGTAGAGCACATCAGATATTGGACAGGTCAAAGTATATTTTACAATTAAAACACTTTAGAAACTAGAAAATTATGTTCACAAAATATTACAGCACTTCATATACTGGGCAAGTCAATGTGTAAGTTATAATTAAACCACTTTAGAAACTGAATACATGTATAAGCCAATATTAACGATTACAGTATTTACATGATCCTCACTTAAGCTCTAAGGATTTTTGAGGAGCTCTTCTGCACTATGAATTGACGTGTACACTAGAGAATTACATACACAGAATTTTACTTCATATACTGGGCAAGTCGGTATACAACTAATACTTGAACCCCATTAGAAACTTGAGAATTACATCTGAATGTATTTATAGGCCAGTATTAATGGTTACAGTATATGCATAATCATCACTTAGACTCTCGAGGATTTTGGAGGAACTCTTCCATGCTATAAAAGCAATGTGTCAAAAGATATTCTTTTAATGCTGCTTTAAAAATTTTTACATAAATATTTACTTTAATTTCTCTTGGTAATTTATTGTAGATAATTTTTCCATGGTGTAATGTTTCTTTTTGGCACAAATTGGTTTTTGTATGGAGTACATGAAAGTCAGTTTTCTGTCTTGTATTATGATGATGAACATTTTCATTTTTGGGGAGGTTACTAGGATTTGTTATTGTATATTTCTTTATAAACATTGCACTTTCAAATAGAAAAATACATGGAAGGGGAAGAATCCCAATCCTTTTAAGTAATGGTCTACATGGTTTGTTCCTTTTTATTCCAGCTATGATTCTCACTATTCTTTTTTGCATCCTGAAGAGTTTTAGGCATGATGGCGAGTTACCCCAGAAAGTGATCCCATATTTTAGGACAGAATGTATATTAGAATAGTAAACTGTCATTAGATAGTCCTTATGACAGCAGTTTTCTAGCACTCTCATTAAATAACACATGGTACTTAGCTTCTTTAATATGTTGCCAATGTGAGTTTCCCATCTAAGATTATCCTGTAGCCAGATCCCCAGAAATTTTGTATTAGGCACAATTGCAATATCTGTGTCTGACATCTGAATTCTCATATCCTCTTCAGTGTTTCTCTTGACGTTATGAAAATTTAATGCTACTGTTTTATTTATTGTTAGTTTGTTTTGGTTGAACCAGTTTATATATTTGTTAATGCCTCAGACAGTCTTGTCTGTAGTATCTCTGCAGTCTTCCCACTGACTAATATGCTTGTGTCATCTGCAAACTGGATAGCGCTATGGTACTGGTTGGTTGATGTTAGGTCATTTATACATATCAAAAATAGGATAGGGCCCAGTACTGAGCCCTGTGGTACTCCACATTTTACTGCTTTATAATCAGAATAGTGTCTTGTTTATTTATTTTCTGAAACATTATTTCTACTACTTGCTTGCGGTCAGTAAGATATGAACTAAGCCAGTTGTTAGGCATACCTCTGATACCAATTCTTTCAAGCTTCTGCAGCAATAGGGTGTGGTTATGATGTCGAAAGCCTTAGAACAGATCAAGGCATATGCCAGTTACTTTTTGTCCACTATCAATTTTTTCGAGTACTTCACCCAGAAATTCATATATTGCTGTTTCTGTTGATCGGTTTTTCCGGAAGCCATGTTGGGTTGATGATAATATTTTGCACTTTTCTAGAAAATCTAGCAACCTCTTATGAAAATTTTTTCTAGTATTTTCGAAAATGTAGATAGCGAGGCAATAGGTCTATAATTGGCTATGTCTTCTTTCTTACCCTTTTTGAACAGTGGTTTTTAGTTTCACTGTCTTTAAGCAGAAAGGAAAGACTCCATTTGTTAATGAACTGTTGAAAATGTGGGCTAATGGTATTGCAATGAGGTCACACACATTTTTAATGACATAATCTGGAATCTCATTCACACCTGCTGAAAATTTTGTTTTTAACTCTCTAGTTGATAGTATAATTTCCTTAGGGTTGGTTGGGGTAAGAAATAGGGAGTTGCAGTTTCTTCTGTTTTGATTTGATGGTGTTGTAGCAGGATTTCTATTTGAAGATTTTATGTCAGAGAGTAATTTTTCACTAAAATTTGCAAAGTATGTATTAAAAGCATTGGCTATTTCTTCTGGATTTGTAATTTTTTTACCATCTCATTTCCTACTTGTTCTCTACTATCTTCCACATGCGTCTCATTTTGTTCCTGGCCATTTTTATATGGTGATCATTTGTTGTTTTTTTAGCTTCTTTTATGACTTTGTGAAGCACTCTCTTATAATTCTTGAAATACACCAAAAAGTCTTCTGTAACATTTTGTGTTTTTGAGATTTCATAAAGTCTCCTCTTTTCAGCACATGATACTTCAATGCCTTTTGTCAGACATGTAACATTTCTTTTTCTAGTTTTTAATGTTTGGTTTTTAACTGGAAAAGAAATATTGAAATAATGGGAGAATATTTCCATGAACATGTCAAACTTTTTACATGTGTCCTAATACTTGTCTATATCATTCCATGTTTCTTTTTTTAGTAAGTGCCTGAAGTGTTCTAGGTTGTGCTTGATAAAATTACTACCTCTTCTTGTCATTTGTTGTTCAGTATTTTCTGCAGTCTCTACTGGGAATTGAATAAACTGTGCATAATGATCACTGAAAGCTGTATTCATATTTCCAGATTTGTATAAATAACAATTATATTTAAATTTATCAGTTGTGTAGCAGAAATTTCGAAGTTTTGCTCTTCCCCTAGCTGGTTAGTGAACTTTAAATTATCGTGTTTGACGTCCTCTCTAACATATATGCATGTTCCTTCGTGCATAGAGGTTTTCCTACAAAAAAAAAGATGAAAGAGTAAAGCCCTCTATCCTTGTGTGATGTAACATATTTTCTGACAATCAGTGGTCACTAACACATGTAACTGACACTTCTTTTAGTTCATCTGATAACAATATTTCTATCTCACTAACTTTATTTGGTAAGGATTGTACATTTTGGTGCAGGAGCATAAATTTCGACGATGACTTATTTACTGTGTTGTTTAGGCCTACCTTATGTTCGACACCTGCACATGACATACCATTTTTAACACTTTTACAATTGAAGTTTTCTTTCCAGAGTGATGTTTTAGAAGATGAAATCAACATTTCTCTGGAATTATGACACTCCAACCTCCTCAGTTCTCGATACCAGTAATATCGTACTATATTTTTGCGAAGTAACAGACATATTTTTGTGACAATATTCACATTTGGCTTTATTAATGTATAGGTACTCAGATGTATCGATATATTACAATGATATGGTTCTTGTGTGTATTCATTTCTGTGAGACTGACATACTCTTTGATTTACTTGTTACTGTTTTGCCGCGAATGCGCACAGAGCAGTCTTTGTTTCCCTTTGCGGAAGTTAAGTTGTTTTTCGCTTTGTAAAAGAACAGTCAAGTCTTGTGTTTGGTTAAAGTGGAAATTAAATATATGAAAATTGATACAAAACTGTTCTCTTGATGATTAAGAAGAAGTATATGTGAATTTACAAGAAGTTTAATAAAAATGTGGACTGTGAACACTAAGACAAAAATTATTTCTACCATACCATTGTTCTGATCTGGAATTGTTTGATCATTAAGAATTTTCTGAAAAACGCATTTGTTAGGTCTTCAAATATTGCTGAAATACAGACCTGGACTTTCTAGCAGTAAAAGTGGAATCACCCTAGAATGAACAAGATGAGCCATAACAACTTCAAAGAAATCTACGTGGGAATCCATTCAAGATACGTGCCAAAATTAATGACTTTTTTTACAGTGACTTCATTATTTCCATTCTGACGATACCATCCACAGTCAATAACTTAGTTGTTGCCTGATAAAGCAAACTTATGCTGTGTGAGCAACATTAGTAATCTGATTTCTAACCTACTTTGTAAGTGATGGTATTGTTAGACATGGATACAGTCGAAAAAACTGCAACTGAATTTCTTTGGGAGAAACGAGTGGTGTGTGCCTGTTGAAGCGTCTCACCAAATTTTATGGGCAGAGCCGGGAACAGGTACTAACTCGTGCTGTAGGCCATTCAATGTGTTGTGGTGGAGGATGTCCAGTTGTTTGTCATTCTCCTGCTCTTGTGCAACGACTATGTTGTCAATTTCGGAAATATGGCGGATGTCCACGGAGAACTGCGACACATACCTGAACTGCCGGCTTTGGTGTGGCATGCACTTAGTATTACTGTTACAAAAGACGTGAGTTAGGGGCTTGTTTTCAGTGGAAATTGCGAAGGGACGAGCTTTTATCGATGGGCGGAAGTATTTTACTGCCTCGAAGAGCACAAACAACTCATGGTCATAAACATTCCATATGCACTGTGATTCTGGAAGCTTCTGCGAGAAGAACCGAGTGCCTGCCAGCTGCCACTGACGCATTGTTGAAGCGCTGCGCCTATGGCTGTCTGGGTAGCGTCCACCACCATGGCCTGCTCGGCGTCTTGCATTGAGTGGGCGAGCAGCATCACTTCTGTGGGGTTTCATTTGGGCTTAATAAAGCTTCTCTCTATTGGGTTCATCCAATTAACAGGAGTCCTTCCCTGCGAGGTACGGCCGCGAAACATAACAGTCAGGGGTTCCAGCCTTCAGCCCTGGGTGGCGTTGGGCAGATGGCGCCGATAAAAATTTATCGTGCCAAGAGAGCTATGCAACCCCTGTGGGTCTGTGGGCGTGCCATGTTCAAGAGCGCCTGTACCCTGCACAGTAGTGACGTGGATACGCTACGGGTGATTAAATGCCCTAGAAACACAATTTCTGTGGCACTGAATCTACTTTTTAAGGGGCTAATGACCATGCTGGCCTGGCTCAGGCGCCGAAAAATGGTCGTTAGGTGGTGACAGTGGAATTTGGGCAACTTCGAGCAGACGAGGATGATGTCGAGGTAAGCAAAACACCACGGTAAGCCTCGTAAAACACCATCCAGGAATTGTAGCTCGGTCGGGGCGGCTTTCCAAGCTTTCGAAAAGCCTGAAGGGCGTGATAATTTCTGTTTTATGAACGTCTCCAGGTGCCACAGGGATCTACAGGAACGCCTTTGTGAGTCAGTTTTGCTAAATATAACTGAGATCACCAATACGTGGTTAAAATCGTGCAGGTGCAGAACCGGATACAGATCCAGCACTGTTCTTGTGTTTAAGGCACGATAGTCTCTTAATGGGCGCCACGAATTATCTTTCTTTGGTACTAAGTGCAGAGCAGATGACAAAGTCTCTTAATGGGCGCCACGAATTATCTTTCTTTGGTACTAAGTGCAGGGCAGAGGACAATGGGCTGCATGATGGGCGAACAATGTCCTGACGCAACATGGCCTCGAACTCAGCCTTTACTAAAGTGAGTCACTCGGGCACAAGTCGACATGGATGGCAGAGGTGGGTGGGCCTGACACAGTCACAATCTAACGGGTCATCGAATGTTGCTCGTTCCTCGGTGCACCAGGTGGGCGAGTGAGTACTGGAAATTTTTCCAGTATATCTGTGTATGATCCAGGGGTCTCCACTATTTTAACACTGAAGAAGGCTGCTGCCCATTCCTGTCCTGCTATTTTCAAATTTTTTGTCAAATCGATCAGCAGGGTGTCCGCATTGTGGGCTAATAAATTGTAGTGGTCAAGGAAACCTGCACCCAGGCTTGTTTTGTTGACATCAGCAGCAGTAAACGTCCACGGGAATGTGCTATGATGTCCAAAGCCCAAATTTCGGTGATGAATGCCTACGTTTTTATTGTCGAATTGTTTGCTGCCAGAAGATGCAGCGCCTCAGCCTACCGGCAGCCTATGGGCCTGTTTGCAGCTGGCATTTAGGTGTTAGCAGTGAGGTTGACATTTTGTCACGTCGTTGCCAAAGTGGGAATGATACCAGCAAATTCCACTCGGCTGCTACCCTAACGTCGTCCATCAACAGGCGATCTTGTTAATTCTCTCTGCATAGCAGGTCCACTAGAACACCGAATCTGTAGGGTGTACACATGGTCCGTGGACTGGAGCTATACATCCTCAAAAACCGGGTCTGTACTTCACGCCGGCTCAGTTTGGCGGAGCTGTTCAAGGAGCTTCAGTCCGGAACCGAACTGCTGCTACGGTCGCAGGTTATAATCCTGCCTCGGGCATGGATGTGTGAGATGTCCTTAGGTTAGTTTGGTTCAAATAGCTCTAAATCTAGGGCACTGATGACCTCAGATGTTAAGTCCCCTAGTGCTTCGAGCCATTTGAACTGCCGTGCATGCCACACATTGACACAATGTGTGTACGCACGCCGACGAAATCCTAGCACAGCTAACGTGGGTCAGCCAGGAGCAGCGCTGGTCCGTTCACGCATTTTTTGCGACACGACTGCGACTAAGTCGCTCCTTGTTTTCGTAGTCAACGTCATTAAAATACTACAAATACCTGTGCATAGCAGTGATACCCAAAAAGCGAACAATTTCCCCACTTAATATTCCGGTTTGTTTACTATCTACAGACATACTTAACCTTAATACTCATGCAACTAGTGTCGTCAAAGTCGAAACAAGCCAAAAATGTTTAGTTTCGCCAACGTGTTCAGCAAACGTGCGCCGCACTTACGCAATGGCCAGTAGCGCAGTTGCCTGCAACACAGGGTCGTCGTTTAAACTAGTCTAAGGTACTTTTGAACAGTGTTATTACCAATGTGTCAACCATGGAGGTAGAAAAGAAGGGAGGTGGCACTACAGACTAACGCTGTACATTGTTTTGAAGCCAAAGTGGACGGGTTTCCAGACATTTTAAGTAGTCCATAAACATTAGCAGACTACTGTTTATGATTGCTTCTTGTCCATTATTTCCATCGTGTGCGTGCAACAACATCTTTAAATACTAAAAATTACAGTGGCTACATGAATAACATTGTGTCAGGAAGGCAATTACGATAGTATTTCTGTTCTTGAATGCGTGCTTGCTCTAGTAATACGACACACTTGGCCTCGTTAATGTAACTTGTCCTTTGTTAATATATTTCGAACAAAGAAGAAGAGGAGGATTTAATGTGGAAATCATGCTTTAGTAGTCCGTTTAATTGTACTTTTATTGTATCGTTAGAAAATGAAACTGGAACTCCAAAATCAATGCTTGTTTGCTTACTACTACTGCTTGTTCGCTACATTTTCAACTGTCAGCTCAGGCACAAAGTTTTTAATGTTCACGTTTGCAAAAAAACCCACTAAATGTGCTTTGCTAGCCTATAAACGTGTGCAATGAGGAAAGAAGCAAGGTGTGCTATTGCATTTTATGCAAGTCAACGAAGTGAAGGATTATTGAAATGTCGCACACTCAAAACTGCGTAGAGTTATACCTCCATGCAGAATAGCGTTCTCGTTTTATTAGTGTATCGGTGCATTAATCTCAGTGTAGTTTACCTATCTTATAATTTTGAAATCTTTTCTATGAAGTGTCATTCAGTGTGTGGCCAGTAATAACAACTTACAAGGTAAAAACAAGTTCCAACATTGTGATTAGGGGAATGGTCTCAAACAGTTAAGACCCCTTAAAATGGATAATTTTCCTTAACATTATGTGAGTAACTTTTTAGTAATGATAGTCTAACCAGCGTAAGATGTAGGCCTAGCTTTCCAACAGTAGCCTATTTGCTTCATTTCCCAGAACATTTCTCTTGGTTGGTCAAGCCAGTGTGCTCCCTGCTGCCATTGGATAAGCAGCTGCCAGCAGCAAATTGTATACTCTTAGCTCACTTATTTGTTACATAGTTTAATCCTTAATTTCTTTGAGTGTTTTTGGGTACTTGCATTGTTTAATTCATACATATCGGGCATGTTATAGTATTTGAGAGTTGTAGCATCGCGTTTTTACTACCTGAGTAGTGTAAAATCGCGTAGTCTCCTCCTGCCGCCGAGCAGCGTGTCAGCAGTGTGCAAGTAGCAGCATTACTGCATTTACTGGGCAATCTTGTATTTTAATAACCGTTTAAATTTTGTGTCGATTTGTTTGCGCTCTCTGTAGATTAGTTCAGCCGTTCTTTGCACAACAGTTTTTAGCATGGATAGGGACTGCGACTGCTGTGTTCGGATGTGGGGTGAGTTGGCATCCCTTTGCTTCGAGCTTCAGGCAGCGTTGGCTTCAGTCACACAGCTTGAGGCTGTTGCCAATCGGCATCACTGTAGGGGTCCACATGGGGGTTTGTCGGGGACGGCCAGCTCGTCCCACACGTCCCCCGATCGGACTACGGCTGTGGCTGCCCGGAATACTGCCCACATAAAATGTCATTTCTGGAAAGCCGGCCGCGGTGGTCTCGCGGTTCTAGGCTCACAGTCCGGAACCGCGCGACTGCTACGGTCGCAGGTTCGAATCCTGCCTCAGGCATGGATGTGTGTGATGTCCTTAGGTTAGTTAGGTTTAAGTAGTTCGAAGTTCTAGGCGACTGATGACCACAGCTGTTAAGTCCCATAGTGCTCAGAGCCATTTGAACCATTTCTGGAAACCCAGAATCTACTCTGTAGGAATCAAAATGGATTCTGGAAACAGCGATCGTGTGAGACCCAACTCGCTTTATTTGTTCATGAGACCCAGAAAATATTAGATACAGGCTCCCAGGTAGATGCCATTTTCCTTGACTTCCGGAAGGCGTTCGATACAGTTCCGCACTGTCGCTTGATAAACAAAGTAAGAGCCTGCGGAATATCAGACCAGCTGTGTGGCTGGATTGAACAGTTTTTAACAAACAGAACACAGCATGTTGTTATCAATGGAGAGACGTCTACAGACGTTAAAGTAACCTCTGGCGTGCCACAGGAGAGTGTTATGCGACCATTGATTTTCACAATATATATAAATGACCTAGTAGATAGTGTCGGAAGTTCCATGCGGCTTTTCGCGGATGATGCTGTAGTATACAGAGAAGTTGCAGCATTAGAAAATTGCAGCAAAATGCAGGAAGTTCTGCAACTGATAGGCACTTGGTACAGGGAGTGGCAACTGACCCTTAACATAGACAAATGTAATGTATTGCGAATACATAGAAAGGAGGATCCTTTATTGTATGATTATATGATAGCGGAACAAACACTGGTAGCAGTAACTTCTGTAAAATATCTGGGAGTATGCATGCAGAACGATCTGAAGTGGAATGATCATATAAAATTAATTGTTGGTAAGGCGGGTACCAGGTTGAGATTCATTGGGAGAGTCCTTAGAAAACGTAGTCCATCAACAAAGGAGGTGGCTTACAAAACACTCGTTCGACCTATACTTGAGTATTGCTCATCAGTGTGGGATCCGTACCTGATCGGGTTGACGGAGGAGATGGAGAAGATCCAAAGAAGAGCGGCGCGTTTCGTCACAGGGTTATTTGGTAACCGTGATAGCGTTACGGAGATGTTTAGCAAACTCAAGTGGCAGACTCTGCAAGAGAGGCGCTCTGCATCGCGGTGTAGCTTGCTCGCCAGGTTTCGAGAGGGTGCGTTTCTGGATAAGGTATCGAATATATTGCTTCCCCCTACTTATACCTCCCGTGGAGATCACGAATGTAAAATTAGAGAGAGTCGAGCGCGCACGGAGGCTTTCAGACAGTCGTTCTTCCCGCGAACCATATGCGACTGGAACAGAAAAGGGAGGTAATGACAGTGGCACGTAAAGTGCCCCCCGCCATTGCTTGCGGAATATAAATGTAGATGTAGATGTAACTCTGTCAGTTTTTCAGGAATAAGCAGGCAAAGAACAACTAGAATGTACATATACTTTGATCATCTGCTTGATTTTACTTTTGGATTTCATTTTGAGGTTTACAAAGTGTTTAAGGTTACACCATGATTTGTGATATACCAATAGTTAGTTACTTATTTTCATGTACCATATATCATTTGCTCGATAAATTGTAATGATATGGAATGAGTCAATATATATTGACATCAATTTCTTTTTGTAAATATGCCTCCACGCTGATCGTTTATTAGTTATTACGTTTTTTAATTAAAGATGGACAGATGTTAGTCGGTAGGAATTCCCACCCTTCACCATTTGCACCTTATAGTAATAGATATTCTTCTGTAGAATGGGAGTACTTGTCAAAGAGACACGTTTTCAGTTTAGTTTCAAATTTTACTTTATATCAATGAGCAAGTGATCAAAACTTTCGGTTTCAGCATTGTGAATCCCTGTTTGTTCTACAGTCAACTTTAATGCAGCGCAATGAAGGTCATTTTCTTTCTTCTGGTATTGTAATTATGTACATCATTGTTCCTGTCGAATTTCAGTGGATTATTTACAACAAACTTCATTAGTGGATAGCTATACTGTGAAATGGATAGATTGTTACTCACACGCCAAGCACAAGGGTGTTCACATAAATTTTCACCCAACGCCTTCTTCTGAAAGGAAGTACAGCATGCATCCATATTCATATAATCAAGCAAACAAAACTTACATCTACATGACCTTAGTTTCCGGCTGTTCTAGACAGAATCTTTTTTAAAGGGAGACGAAATGTGAACAATGAGTAATAAGTAGCGGCAAGAGGAATTTAGGGCACCAGACGCTGCCCTACAATTAGCTGGTTATGTAGCCGTGTATTTTGCGGGGACTACACCGTTGATACAGTGTGGCTCGGATGTCGGAGCATTTACGACTTGAAAGTTCAAAAAAATGTTCAAACGTGTGTGAAATTTTATGGGACTTAACTGCTAAGGTCATCAGTCCCTGAGCTTACACACTAATTAACCTAAATTATCCTAAGGACAAACATACACATCCATGCTCGAGGGAGGACTCGAACCTCCGCCGGGACCAGCCGCTCAGTCCATGACCGCAGCACCTTTGACCGCAGGGCTAATCGCGCGCGGCCGACTTGTGACAATAAGTGAAAGAACGCACACTGGGAAAAGTGAAGCAGATCTAAAGTCAAATGTCAGGAATGAAACAATTACAATAAAAGTAAACAGTGCAGCAATAATTCATGTATACATAAGAAAATATTAATTGCATTATTCCTCTTACAAATGAAATGTGATTCCTTTAAACTTTAGATTACGCTTGGATCGCTTAGTACACCTGGAAACAACTACGTCTCCTCACAATAGAAATATCCAACACTGACGAAACTGGGCACAGGAACGTCACAGTGACATCACGGGTAAGTATCACTGTGTGGAACTATGCAGCTACGAATGCAGTGAACATAGTGTTTTGGGCCGGTTCAATAGCGGACATTGGCTTCAAGTTTGTCACATAATGACACCTCCCTTTTTTTAACTCTATGGTGTCGAAGAATGTTTTTCCACAAATATAAGAATGAATATAAGAATACTGGAAAATCCAGGCTGCAATGTAACAATATTATGAAAAGGAAAGTTGCTACTCACCACATAGCTAAGTCGCAGATAGGTGTGGTGTCACAGCCAGACACCACACTTGCTAGGTGGTAGCCTTTAAATCGGTCGCGGTCCGGTAGTATACGTCGGACCCGCGTGTCGCCACTATCAGTGATTGCAGACCGAGCGCCGCCACACGGCAGGTCTAGACAGACTTCCTAGCACTCGCCCCAGTTGTACAGCCGACTTTGCTAGCGATGGTTCACTGCCTACTTGCGTTCTCATTTGCCGAGACGATAGTTTACCACAGCCTTCAGCTACGTCATATGCTACGACCTATCAAGGCGCCATTATCAGTTACTATTGATATTGTGAACTATGTACCGTCAAGAGCGACGTTCATCATTAATGGATTAAAGTTAAGTATTCCACCAGCTATATCCGTTGTTTCTAAATTCTAGTTTCCTTGTCCTGTTCCAGACCTCACGGCAGCCTGCGTGAGCTAAAACGCGAGCCTTTCGGCCTCCTCTAGTAACACGGTGTTGGCTCTCCTGCCAACCACAACATTGGCGACGAGGCACAACCGCGTTCTTATCGATATTGCCCTGATTTTCTTGTGTAATGGCTTCGCTACAATCTCCAGATGTACTGTCAGAATTTTATCGCTTACAGAATCAGCAGACGCAGGCATTACTGAATGCCCTTGGAGAGCTCGTCCAGGGTCAACGTGCAATACATAACAATGCGGCAGCCGCCGCTCCACCGCTAACGCAGCCACAACACGCTGTTGCACCAACTGTTCGTCCTTTTGATGCTGCACTGGAAAGCTGGACGGAGTGGACACGCCAATTTGGATTCCATCTCGCCGCCTACAGAATTCAAGGTAACGAGCGGCAGCCATTTTTGTTGTCTTCGGTCGGCGTACAAACGTACCGTGTGAAGTCAAATTATTTCCCCAACGCGACGTAGCAACTCTGTCCTACGAAGAAATTTTGTCTGCATTAGATGCATATTTCAAAGAATCAGTCAATGTAGTTGCCAAACGGTATACCTTCTTTCGTACAAAACATACGGCAGGTCGACTAATCGGGAGTGGGTTGCAACCTTGCAAGGCTTTAGTAGGGATTGTGGTTTTAAGTGTCAATGTGGACTCCATTATTCAGATACTATGGTATGTGACGCAATTGCACAGAACGTTTCTGATGTTCGTATAAGGGAACAGATTTTGAAACTAATAAATCCCTCGCTTCAACAAGTGATGGAAATATTGGATGGGCAGGATACACTTGACTTTGCTCAGGAATCATTTGACACTTCGCCAGGTGTGTGAGGTTAACCGGCCCGCCGGGCGAGCTGCAGGGAACAGTAAACAGACCTCGCGCCCGGCCGCGCCACTGCCGCCAGGCTCTCAGCCACGTGTGCCGCGCCGGAAAGCAAATGCAGTGATCAAATCATGCCCGCGCTGTGCTACTAAACATTCGCGTGAGAATTGCCCGTCACGCTAATCTATTTGCTTTTATTGTAATAAAAAAGGACATGTTCAGAGCGTTTGCCAGAAAAAGCTCAGATCGGAAGCTCAAAACCGTTCCAGGCCCTTTGTTCGCGCCGGAATCAGAATCGATCCAAGGATATTCAGGCTAGCGAAACTTTGCCCATGGAAATTCATTTAGTTCATTCCACTCCGCGCAGTGCCACTCTCTCTAACAGTGACTGTGTTCGTCCCACAAATGGTGTGCGTCGACATCGCCGGAACTCCCGTCAAGTCGCAAGTGATTATGTACCAGTGTCAGTTCACTTTGCACGAGACAGTCGCTCTTGTCGTCAGCATGACAATAAAATTTTTGTGGACTTGGACATTAACGGCAAAGTGATACCATTCCAGCTCGATACCGGAGCTGCAGTTTCACTGATCAATCAAGACACTTACAAACTGCTGGGCACACCTCCATTGTGTGCCGCAAATGTTAAGTTAACTAGGTATTCACGTCAAGAGATCCCTGTGTTAGGACAGTGCAGCCTTCTTGCAACATACAAAGGACAAACAAAACTTGTGTCATTTTACTTCCTTTGTTCTTCTTCTGCAGTGAACTTGTTTGGTTTCGATTTATTTTGGTTGTTTAACTTGTCTATAGTAAATCAGGTCCTATCAGTGAACCAGACGGTTCCTTCAGACAGTGTTTCTCATCTATGTGAAGAATTTGCAGACATTTTTGCACCGGGCCTCGGTTGCGCTAAGAACTATAAAGCGCATTTGGAACTGAAAGTAAACGCGCAACCGAAATTTTTCAGAGCGCGCAATGTTCCCCACGCTTTGTGTGATGAGGTCGCAAAAATATTACACGATTTGGAATCACAAGGTGTAATTGAACGTGTGCATCCTTCTCTCTAGGCATCACCCTTAGTAATTTTGCCAAAATCTTCCGGCAAATTGAGACTTTGTGTGGACTTCAAGGCAACAGTGAATCCACAACTAGTGACTGCAACTTTTCCTTTACCCCGCCCGGAAGATATTTTTGACAAACTGTGTCCAGGTAAATATTTTTCGAAGTTGGACTTCGCAGATGCGTACTTGCAAATACCGGTGGACAAAGAATCCCAGCGCGTTTTGGTGGTTAACACGTATCTTGGGTTGTACCAATTCAAACGACTGCCATTCGGGTGTGCATCCGCCCCTGCATTGTTTCAGCAATATCTACAAACTGTTTGTGCGTCGGTCCCTACTGCAGCAAATTATCTGGACGATATTGTGATCTCTGGAAAGACGGAAGAAGAACATTTGGTCAATCTCAGAATATTATTTCGGGACTTGCGACAAAATGGTCTTCGCTTGCGGAAGGACAAATGTGTGTTTTTTACTCGTGATTTGCCATACCTGGGACATCTACTCAATGCCCAAGGCATACATCCCAGTCCCACGCACCTTCATGCCATACAAGACTTGCCGTCGCCACAGAATTTGAAGCATCTACAGAGTGTGCTGTTAAAAATAAATTACTACCACCACTATGTGCCGCATGCATCTTCCATTTCAACTCCGCTTCATCGCTTACGCCGTAAGGTTGTTCTATTCGTCTGGACGACGGAATGCGACCGCGCCTTTCGCCGGTTGAAATTGGCGTTGCTTTCCAATACTTGCCTTATGCCATTCGATCCCCAGAAGCCACTCTTGTTGATGGTGGATGCATCGGATTTCGGGATCGGTGCTGTGCTTTCGCACAAAGATGGATCGCACGATCGCCCTATTGCCTTTGCGTCCAAATTGCTCTCGTCTGCTCTACGGAATTATTCACAGATCGAGAAAGAAGCATTGCCTCTCGTATTTGGTGTTACAGAGTTTCATGATTTCTTGTATGGTCGTCACTTTACCATAATCACAGACCACAAACTTTTGACATCGCTTTTTCATCCAATCAAGCCTGTACCTCCACGTATAGTGCCGAAATTCATTCGCTGGTCTATTTTCCTCTCGCAGTACCGCTACAATATCTTGTATCGGTCCACTGCTAAGAACGGAAACGCCGATGCGTTGTCCCGCTTGCATGTTGCAGAGGATAGGGCATTCGATTCCTCCGAACTTGCTTGCATGTTCATTGATACGGAAAGCGATGGCGTGGTCGAATCTTTTCCGATTGATTTTCGCCGTGTAGCTACAGCCACAGCTGCCGACCCTGTTCTTGCACCCGTTCTGCGTTTTGTTGCTACGCATTGGCCCTTGTCAAAGTCACGGATCGGGGATCCGTTGGTTCGCCGATTTTTTGCTCACAAGGAGAGACTTTTTGTACGACATGGTGTTTTGCTGTTGCGTTCTGACAATGATCAGTCCCGGGTCGTGGTACCACTTTCGTTGCAGTCCTCTGTCTTACAGCTTCTCCACCAAGGACATTGGGGTATAGTGAGAACGAAACAACTTGCTCGTCAGCACTGTACTTGCTTCGGAATCGATGCTGCGATGACGAATATGTGCTCTTCTTGCGTGGTGTGTGCCGAACAACAATCAGCACTACTGCGGAAATTCTTTGCATGGCCAAACGCCACTTCCCCTTGGCAACGCTTACACATCGATTTTGCTGGTCCATTCTGGAATGCTCGATGGTTGGTTGTGGTAGATTCATTCAGTAATTTTCCTTTTGTTGTCCGGATGTCTTCCACGACATCGTCTGCCACCATCCAAGCGTTATCTTTTGCATTGAAGGTCTTCCACAGACTATTGTTTCTGACAATGGCCCACAATTCATGTCCGCAGAATTTCAGTCATTCTGCAAGGCCAATGGTATTCAACATCTGACGTCCGCGCCGTTTTCGCCACAGTCAAACGGTGCCGCTGAACGATTGGTCAGGACTTTCAAGTCACAGATGTTGAAGTTGAAAGAGTCGCATTCTCGGGAGGACGCGTCATTGCTCTTTTTGTCCTCGTATCACTCTCAGCCCCGATATGGTCGCTCGCCGGCTGAGTTGCTCCACGGTCATCATCATCAATACCTTGATGTCTTTGCTACATCCGCCACATCAGGTTCCTGTGCAGTGGCAGACACCTGCTTTTGCTCCAGGCGACGTTGTCTACTATCGCCACTGCCGAGGTTCACGGCGTTGGCTCGAAGGGCGCATTCTTTGCTGCCTCGGAGGTGCTATATATCTAGTTTTGGGGGCCTCTGGTGAGGTGCGCCGGCATCTCAACCAGCTGCGCCTGTCTCGTGGCACGGGATCTGCCGCTCTCCATCTGCTTTCGGCGACTGTGCCGTCCGGTCAGCGCCCCAGGGACCCATTTACTGGCTCGCCTCAGCCCCAGGTGTTACCGACGCTGCCTTCCATTTTGCCCCATGGCGACGCGCCGCCCCTACCGCCGCCACCGCCTGTTCTCCCGCCAGCGACGCCCGCAGTGGACAAGCCTCTGCATCCATCGGGCGCCCCCCTGGGTCACGTGCCACCGATCGCTTCCAATGATCAGTTGTCCTCTGACATGGAACTCTTGCCTGCTCCATATGTCGTCTTCGCCCGTCGGGTGCCCCGGTCCAATGGAGGTCGACCCTTCGGCCCCTCCTGTTTCTCTACAGCCCCATACACCGCATGTTGTTGGCGTGCACCCTGGAGCAGTTTTTCAGGCGTTTCCTAGCTCCCCGTGGTCTGAATGGCAGGGTGCGGGTATGCCTGTTGTTAGGCTCCCCACCTCTTCGCATACGTCAACATGGGGTCCTCCCCAAGGCGGCCGGAAGCCTTATGCCACAACCGTACGCCGATTTGCGGGGGAGGAATGTGGTGTCACCGCCAGACACCACACTTGCTAGGTGTTAGCCTTTAAATTGGTCGCGGTCCGGTAGTATACATCGGACCCGCGTGTCGCCACTATCAGTGATTGCAGACGGAGCGCCGCCACATGGCAGGTTTAGAGAGACTTCCTAGCACTCGCCCCAGTTGTACAGCCTACTTTGCTAGCGATGGTTCACTGCCTACTTGCGTTCTCATTTGCCGAGACGATCGTTTAGCATAGCCTTCACCTACATTTGCTACGACCTAGCAAGGCTCTATTATCAGTTACTATTGACGTTGTGAATCATGTACCGTCAAGAGCGACGTTCATCATTAATGGATTAAAGTTAAGTATTCCACCAGCTACGTCCGTTTTTCTAAATTCTAATTTCCTTGTCCTGTTCCAGACATCATGCCAGCCTGCGTGAGCTAAAATTCATGCCTTTCGGCCTCCTCTAGTAACACGGTGTTGGCTCTCCTGCCAACCACAACAATATGCACAACAAAAAGACTTTAAAAAATAAAGCTTTTGACTATTAAGGCCTTCGTCAACAACAGACACACACACGCACACACACACACACACACACACACACACACACACACACACACACACACGTGCGCGCGCAACACACACAGCACTGCAGCCTCAGGCAACTGAAACCACCCTACAAGCAGCAGCACCAGTGCCTGAAGGGAGTGGCGATAGGTTGGGGGTAAGGAGGAGGCTGGGGTGGGAAGGGGAAGGGATAGCAAGGTGGGGTTGGCGGACAGTGAAGTGCTGCAGGTTGGACGGCGACAGGGTAGAGGTGGGAAGAGGCGGTGGGTCAGTAACGGATAAGGAGAGAAGGAAAAAGACAGGGTGTGATGGTGGAACGACGGCTGTGTAGAGCTGGAATGGGAACGGGGCAGGGGCTGGATGTGTGAGAACTGTGACTAACGGAGGTAGAGGCCAGGAGGGTTACAGGAACGTGGGATGTATTGCAGGGGAGTCCCCATCTGCGCAATTCAGAAAAGCTGGCGTTTTTGGGAAGGATCCGTATGGCACGGGCTGTGGACCAGTCATTGAAATGAAGGTTGTCATGTTTGGCTGCGTGCTCAGCAACAGTGTGGTCCACTTCGTTCTTTGACACAGTTTGTCGGTGGCCATGCGACAGACAGCTTGTTGGTTATCATGCCCACATAGAGTGGAGCACAGCGCTTGCAGCTTAGCTTGTAGATCACATGACTGGTTTCACCGGTAGCCCTACCTGATCTGAACACTGAAATCAAGTATTTGTGACTATATGGACATAGCCTGTCATTTTGATGGATGCGTGAGTGCCTCGCCGATTGATCGCAGTTATCTATGTAAACAAATGCTTGGCAGTATTTACTGTTATTAAAATGACTGCAGAATACTGGTAATCGGGTATTACGATACCCGATAGTACTCAATAATGTGTTATTTGCTGTAAGTCATTTTTTTCTACTTCTCCCGGAGAATAATGTATGGAGGACCATTGTTAAGTAGGATCACTGGGGTCATTAAGTTTATCGAAATAACATGACAGAAGATGCTTTATTTAAAAAAAATAAAAACCAACGAAAACGGCATACAAATAGCGCGACTTTCAATAGTTTGGAATCATGCTACAATTATTTACTTGCATGTAAAGGGCCTGCGCAAGAATTTTCTTTTACCTAATAGTTTCAATGGAAGAGATTCCACCTGGTTGTACATGTTACTTTCTTGCGTATGATGATGTTTGGCATATTGACTAGGGTTTGATAAGCGAGCTTCATGTGAAAACAAGAAATTAATATGTATAAATTGCTTTCATGCTGCCTTGGGTGCAAGAGAAAATTTCAGGAGGTCGTCAAAGGCTGATGAGCATCTTCAGCAGGCGTCTCGATAGTGACATACGGCTTTCTTCACAAAATAAAGAAACTATGTTTGTCTCGGAGGGTAATGCTTTGTGCGGTGAAATGATTGAGGTTACTGTCATTAGCCCTGAAGGCGATAAACTAACAGTAGATGCAACAGCTGATTGCACAGTAGATAAATTGAAGACAATGGTAGTCAGTCGCTTTTACAATTCAACAGATTTATCAAAGGTAGCCCAAAATTATAAACTGGTGTCGGTGTCAGGAAGAAAACCATTAAACGATAACAATGCTATTAGTCAAGAGGATATTAAGACCAATGGTATATATATATATATGTTTTTATGGTAGATTAAATAAAATAAATAAGCTCCCAGTGACTCGTTTCCTTTTGTAGATCAGGTACTATTAATGAAGCGGCGGCGACCACCGGTAAAGGAGCAGATTTCTGTGGACAACTTAAAAGCTCCTACTGTTGAGGAGATTCAAGAAGCAACAAGTAAACTGGATACAAAGAACACAACAAAGGAGCAGCCTCAGCTTGGCTGTTCACTAGACGTAAGTTCACGACAATGTTTTTGGGTCTCGGGATGTGTTAGTATTTGCCCCAGAAAGAATTGTATTTGAAGTCAAAGCCGTGTAGTGCTTATCCCCTCCCCTTCCCTTTGTCTTTTGCATAGTAAATGTATGTTTTACCATACAATGTTATGCCAGATTATCTGCAAAATCTTGTTTGTGGAGACTTTAATGTTGATTCTCTATCAGGCGTAGGGCTACTGATGGTTTTCACCAAGAGTTGTTATTGCCCAACTTTGGATTATTTCCACACTGAAATTCCTGTGATGACTGAAGGAGATCTGCTGACAATTTGTTTTTGTACTTAACTATCTAAAATGAGTTAGTGTCTGATAAAACTTGTAAGATATTAACTTCAAAATATACACATGTCGTTCGTAACAGTCATAGAAGAAAATCATTGTATCATGGTGTTAGAGACAAACAACGATAAGAATGCTGGAGATAGGGTTACCACATTCTGAAACTCCGAAATGATGATACTCTCAAAGGGATTGATCAACACCCTTTAAGGCTGGTTCTAGTTCAGATCTCGACTTGATGATGATGATGATAGAATTTTATTGTCACTCAGCTCATTACGGCAATAGACAAAGTCAAGAGCATACATTTTTCTCAATGTACTTTAGTTTGCATGAAATGGGTAAATGAAGAAAACACACATTACAAAGCATTGCTTTCATCTTCAAAAAATTCATCAACAGTGTAAAAAGTATTGTTTACTATTACGTCATACAATTTGGCTTTAAAAATATTTATAGGTCATTCTTTAAAATCTTTGCTTAGTCTGCTAAACATCCTTAGTACAAGGACTAAGTAGGAGTTCTGTGACTTACATTGTGTATGATGTGGCATGCCTACACATGTTCTATTTCTACTATTATAGCTCTGAATATCACTTCTCAATATAAATTTAGAAACATTGTTTCTTATGTACAACAGAACATTATGAATGGATGGGTTTACTACCGTCAGACATTGCAATTTAACAAACATAAGATTACAGTATTCTGATTTACCAGAGTCAGTAGTTATTAATACTTTCTTCTGGGAAAAGTAAAACTACATTTATGTGACAACTACTACCCTACAATAAAATTCCATATGATTAATATTGATTATACACCAGTATATTTGTGAATGAATATCAAGCAAGGGCATTTTCGGTCAATGTTTTCAGTGTGGTTAGATCTTAGCTTTTATTTGGAAGAGTTGTATCATTGGCATACAGTATTGCTTGAGAATTTATTAATAAACACAGATCATTAACAGAAACAATAAAGGTCAGAGCACCGACCCTTGGGGCACTCCAGACCTAACATAAACCAAATGTAACTTCTCTTTACCAATGCACACAACTTGCTATCGGTTCTCTAGGAAAGATGTAAACACATTTTTACTGTTGCAATCAAAATCGTAATAGAGTAGCTTGTTCAACAAAGTATTATGCTCTACACTATCAGAAGATAATAGATGCCATCTCATAGAGGGTAGTGATAGAATGTTATTCCATGAAAATAATCAGTTTTTGAAAATATAATGTAATTGGATACATAAAAAATCTACTCACCAAGCAGTGACAGGAGAACACTGATACAAAAGGTATTGAAATTTGCAGTGGCTCCTCTTTCTGGCAGAAGGGTTGAAGGGGAAGGAAGAGGGGTGAAAGAAAATGACGGGTGAGGTTTAGAAAAAAGGGGTAGTCCGGAAAAGTTGTCCAGAACCCCGGGTCAGGGGAGACGTATCAGACGGGATGAGAAGGAAAGAATGATTCTTGGGGTCTGCACCAAATGAGACTGCATCATATTAGGTGCAAACACAATCAATCAGTCTTTCCTTCTCATCCTGTCCAGTAAGTCTCCCCTGACCCTGGAATCTGGGTGATTTTTCCAAAGTCTGCCCCTTTTTCCTAAACTTCACCAGTCCTTTCACTTTACCCCTCTTCCTTCCCCTGCAATCCTTCTGCCAATAGCTCCAAAAACTTGTGAATTTCAATAACTTCTGTACATGAGTTCTCCTGCCACTGCTTGATGAGTAAATTTCGTGTGTATATGTATACACACACACACAAGATTTTTTTCCCCCTATCTCTTGCCTGAAGTGTAGCCCAGATAATAAGTTTTAAGGGAGAAAGTACGATTGCTGTAAGACAGTGATTGTAATGTTCCTATTAAGATCCAGACTAATTCCTTTAGGACTGCCAAATGGAACATAATTAGCTCCATTTTATGTTATCAAGTGGCTGCATTCCATAAGAAACAAAATATTCATGTCAAGCATATCTACATTACTTTAGAGCCCTTGAGTACTTTTTGCTGTACTGGATCTTGTTTAAAATTTCCTTTTGTTGACACAAATTAAATTTTACCATTGCTCACAGATTAAAGTGTTGTCTGTTTCTCTCCTTTTTCCACTGTGCATGTATTAAGGAGAAATCCTCTAAACAGAAGCATTATGCACTGGAACACTGGAACTGCAAATAAGAACTGCACATTTGATTCATAAATTGTTCTTCTCTACTACATAACTCAGTGTACTGCTTCTGACTTGGTTCAGATGTTCCATCATATATAGCAGTGACCCCCCCCCAAACATGAAAAGTGATCAAAATGCTTTTCATTATCAGTTTCAGTATTTTTAACAAATAAAAATTTGATAGGTTCTTCTAGATAAGTCCACAACAGTGTAATTCAGTAACTGGTGATATGGAGTGAAAAAAATTATGAAAAGGTGTTATTTCTCAAAACTAAAAAAATGTGGACATTAGCAGAACTCATAAAAATGCTGACGGACGCTACATGAAATGTTAAAAATTTGGTCATGTCCGCATAAATCCATATGTAAAGTAACCCTGACTGGAGAGAAGTATGTAAAGCAAACAGCGTAGATGGAAAATGTTACTTTAACTTCAGAGAACAGTGTTGAAATTCCATTACTACCCATACTGTAAAATCCACCAATCTGTTGTTAAAAAAAAAAGCAAAATACAAAAAATAAAACACTGGACTGGTAAGGCAAAAACAATTTGGAATGTTATTAAATGAGAAACAGACAAAAAGAACCACCATAATGGCATTGGGCCCATAGGAAATAGATCTATAAAAGAAGGATGAAATTCAAATCATGTGTTACCAAATTCAGTGAGTGGGAGCAAACGTGCCACTCATTAATTGACAACCAAGTGTAGGCTTATTAGATTTACTTGTGCACACACTACATGCACCACCAACAGACATTAGTTTCAAAAATACAGCCCCAAAGGAGATCACAAGCAGTCACTAAAAAACGGTAATTCTGCTGTCTATAATGGTGTTTCTAGCAAAATATTAAAGCCTTGACTTGCCAAGGCTACCCATAAGCTGTCTTAAATATCAAGAAAAGGATAGATTTCTACTCACCATATAAAGATGACAAGTTAAGTTACAGATGGGCACAATGAAGAGACAATTAAGTAATAAGCTTTTGGCCAAAGCCTTCTTCAGAAAATTCATATAAGCTTTTGGCCAAAGCATTCTTCATGAGCAATATTTGTAATTAATCAGTGACTCTGAGTGCGTTTCCTGACAGACAGAAACTATAAAACTGGGGACAGTCAAAGTACGTCTTGGTAGGATGGGAAAATAACAGCCAACCAGCTGCAGACTCAAAGGGTTACGATAGTTTTAACAAAAATACATTTGTCTTCTTCTTCAGAAGGAAAGCGGACCTGTTGAACAAATTATTACAGAAGAGTTACAAATGCGGGAGAGCTGCATCAAACCAGTCTCAGGACTGAAGACTGCAACAACAACAACAAATGTCAACCAGAGAAAAAACCAAATTCGACAAAAAAACCTCATAAAATCACATATTGACATAAACGAATTTTGATGCCATAAGGCTCTTGTCTAGTGCAATGTTCATGTCACCCACAAACATCAGCAGTTAAAGTGCTTAATACAAAATAATAGCCCAATAATGTAGGGCTTTGTCATAAAACTTTAAAATAAAAGACGTCATTGGCTTCATCAGACATTTAGTATAGCACACACGAGACTAGTGACTAAGACGTGCAGGCACTGGTGATAGGTAAACTGTTGTAGGTGGTACTTACTGCATGAACAAATGTGCATATAGCCACACAGAGCAACTAATGCCTGATTCATGGAATAAAATGGTTAATAACTAAAATTAAAACAATAAAACTAATGAAAATGGAAAAAATGGGGGATGGCAAAAGGGGCGGAGGGAGTTGTTAAAGTCATGTGGTGTGTAAAGACCAATCAGGCTCAGGTAAACAGTGGTTATTATTTACATACACATGCATAAAGCTGCACAAGAAGAACTTGTAAATAAATACGAAAACATGCCTAGGTACAGTATATGAAACCAATACATGTTCTAAAACATGTTAACATAATGCAAAAAGGTATTAATATGCAGATCCCTACAAATCAGCGTGTTACTAACATGGAAGGTAAGATATTTATAAGAAGAAATGTAACAGGCTAAACTCGAGCAAAAAGGCATGGGTGGTGAATGGCACTAATTATAACCTGTGAAATAACAAGTAGGGAAAGTAGCAGTGAATGACGAAGCATACTGTGTAAACAGAGTAAAAGCTGTTTTGTGAGGTTTATTGGCTTCATACAATGTTATCTGGCACATTTTTGTATTTATTCAGAAGTTCTTCTCATCGTGCTTGATGCATGCGTATGCAAATAATTAGGACTGTTTACTCGAGCCTGCTAGCTCTTTACATGTCATATGACTTTGACTCCCTTTCCCTTACCCCAATTTTTCTATTCTCATTATTTTTTCTGTTTTAATTTTAGCTATTAACCATTTTATTTGCCGATGCAGGGATTGGCTTCTCAGTGCAGCTAAAAGCACATTCAATTGCATAGTAAGCACCACCTACCGCAGTTTATCTATCACCAGTGCCTACAAATCATGATCAGTTGGCTCATGTTACTAGCCTTGTATGTGTCATACTAAATGTCTGCTGGAGCCAATGACGTGTGTTTCATTTTATAGTTCTTCAACAAAGCCTTACAAGATTTAGGTACTAATTTAAATTATGCGTTTAACTGTTGATATTTGTGGGTTACGTGCACACTGTACTAGGCAAGAACCTTATGGCGTCAACATCTGTTTATATCAATATGTGATGTTGTGAGTAAGTATGTCTTTTTTCTAAAAAAAATATTATTATTATTATTATTATTGCTATTTTTTTTTTTTTTCAAATTTGGTTCCTTCTTTGGTTGACATTTATAACAATTTGTTCAACAGGTCCATTTTCCTTCTGAAGAACACAAATGCATATTTGTTGAAACCATGGTAATTCTGCAACTGGTTGGTTGTTATTTCAGAGTCCTATCAAGTTTTTACATGCACCATTGCTGAAGGACAGCATGTTTAAAATTTCAGACTACCTTTAATTACAGTTCTATTTCACTTCTACCAGTCTATTCAAAAGCATTTGAGAAAATGGTCTCCTATAGAACAATCATTTAACTGAGCAGACTGTGTTAAATGCATCTCAGCCTGGCTTTTATAAAAGATTCTTCCCAGGAAAAAAAAAAAAAAAAAAAAAAAAAAACAGAACTCACAAATTGTTCTGGCCCAACTTATGAAGGGCAAATTATCTTATTGTTATATTTTGTGATCTTTCAAACCCTTTCATTCTGTGGACCACTAAATTCTACTTGACAGACGTATGACATTAATTGCATCCCCCTTGTGTGGGTGCTGTCACATCTTCATAACAGAAACCAGATGACTTGATTGGCAGACTGTGTCACAGGTTAGACAGTAACTTTGGAATGGGGGAACATAAAATGTGAGGCCCCACAAGACTCAGGACTATGCCTCTCTTCTTCTCGACCTATATTTATGATCTTCCAGTGGCTTTAAAGAATCGATTGAAGACTGTAATGCTAGATTATGACAAAAGTGTACTCAGACTTAACACATACAGATCAGATGATAACTGCTGAGCTCTGAATTTGGTTGACAGCTAACAGTTTGTCTTAAACTCATATAAAGATTCATATTAAGCAGTTTCAAGAAAGCTAAAATGACCTGCTAATACCGAAAGTAGACATCAATGGTCACACACTAAATGAAACACCTTGTGTGTAATTCATTGGGGGTCCAGTTGGGCAACAAGTTAAAATGGAATCAACACATAAAACTAATCGAGAAACTCAGTTCAGCAGATTTTGCCTTAAGAAGCTTCTTTCTTTGTGTTGACGTAAAGAAGAGCATTGGCTTGATTTGGGTATTTTCACTCCTTGCTGTCTTGTGGAATTATCTTCTGGTTCAGTGCACCTAAAGCAAAATAAATCCCTTCAGCAGAAGTAAGCAGTAAGAATGACATGTGAAGTAAGTAACCATACATCTTGTGAAAGTCATTTTAAAGATCCTGGAATACGCCCACTGATTAATGAATTTTGTTGCTGGCAGTAAAAATCAGTTTCAGCTGAACTATGTTGAGCACAATCACATAACAAGATATAAAAATAATTTTTTGTAGGCTCTGCCTGTTTTCTACAGGTCAAAGTGGAGTTATCTGCTCTTGATTGAGAGGTGTTCAGTAAGCTTCCATGTGACATAAACCAAGAATTTGGAATTCTCAATTAATTCGAAAGAAAATTGAAAACTTCCTCATGAGGCATCCTACTCCAAATTATTTGAATATCTTGAGTCAAGAATTGCAAAGGTCTGTTATAGTTGGGGTCATGCATGATGGTGGGCAAATTTAGGCTTGTTCAGTGCACTGTGTCGAGTATTCTCAGACAGCCAGTGACTGCTCAGTAGTGTTCTGAGAGCTCTACTGTGAATGCCATAGCCAGTGCAAGTATTAAACACAATCATAGCAAGTTATTGGGAGAATTTTTATCCCATTTGTGGCGAGTTGTCATCACTGTTGGTGGTGGTAAATGACAAGTTCTACATAAGCAAGCAAGAACGTAATTTGTAGAATACCTGGTTTCTTCAGGCACAAAGCATGTGTCTGCATGTATCATAACTGTTGCTTGGAATCAACAACAATGCCAACTGTGTCCGTTCCTTGACCTATACGAACCGTCATCACTTGTGAATCAGATTCTAGCTATATGGGAAGTAACAGTGTTTGCTGTAGAGCTGCCTAACAAGTAGCAATGCACTGTAAACAGGATATAGTTTTTACTGATGTAGTTATCTATTTCCTTTTAAAATTACCAATGCAAAGAAGTAAATATTAAAGTATCAATAGAAAATAAGCAGCAGATATTTTCAAAGGTGTCATAAGCATGAATAGCATTTATCGTAATTGAAATAGTTTATTGTTAATATACAGGTTAAGTCTGTGTCATGTGCTTATCTTTTGTTAATGTATATCTTCACACATTCTGTATCCCTAAAGGGTCTCTGTGTTACGATCTTTGGAACATGATAAATATATGTCCCGTGCACCAAAATAGTTCAACTGTACTCCGCAAGCCACTTTATAGAGTGTGAAGGAGTGTGCTTTGTGTGTCTCTGTCGTTGCCCTCTTTTTCCAGTTCCAGTCACAAGTAATTTGTGGGAAGAACAATTGCTGGTAAATCTCCATGTGAGCTCAAATTTTTGTAATCTTAGGTTCAAAGCCTTTTCACAAGATATCGGTAGGGAGCAGTGTAGTGGTTGACACTCGAGGAATATTTGCTCTTGGAGTTTCAACAGTAAACCACACCATGATGCAAAACACCTCTTATGTAGGATCTGCAACTGGAGTTGGATGAGCACCTAAGTGATACTTTCGTACTTACTAAATGAACCCATCCTGTGACAAAACACACTACTCTTCTTTAGATCTTCTCTATCTCCTCTAGCAGTCTATCTGGTACACAAAATGGTTTTCGAACAAAGGTTCTGTAAGCTGCCTCCTTCATGAGTGAACTACATGTCTTGAGATTTCTTCCAGTGAATCTGTCTGGCACCTGCCTTACCTGTGATTAGTTTTACACAGTTATTCATACTCTTAAATATTTTAAGAAAGTGAGAGCTTTGATTGATCATTCTGCACTCATGTAATTGATCTTTCTCTGTGCAAAGCAGACTGCTTGTGTCTGTGTATGTGCAGATGGATATATATGTGTGTGTGTGTGTGTGTGTGTGTGTGTGTGTGTGTGTGTGTGTGTGTGTGTGTGTGTGTGTGCGCACGCGTACGCGAGCGTGCGAGAGCGCGCGCACGCGCGTGCGCGAGTGTACACCTGTCCTTTTTTTCCCCTAAGGGAAGTCTTTCCGCTCCCGGGATTGGAATGACTCCTTACCCTCTCCCTTAAAACCCACATCCTTTCGTCTTTCCCTCTCCTTCATGAAGAAGCAACCATCGGTTGCGAAAGCTAGTAATTCTGTGTGTGTGTTTGTGTGTTTTGTTCATGTTCCTGTCTGCCGGCGCTTTCCCGCTTGGTAAGGATTGGAATCATTGTTTTTAATATATTTTTCCCATGTGGAAGTTTCTTTCTATTTTATTTACAACAAATAATCAGTTATTTGAAGGAAAAGGAAGAGGGGCGAATGAAGGACTGGAGAGGTTCAGGTCTTCTCATCCTGTATGGTTAAGTGTCCCCCCAACCCAGGGTTCTGGGTGACTTTTCTAAACTGTATCCCTTTCCCTAACCCTCTCCAGTCCTTTTCGTTCACCCCTCTTTTTTCCCCATCAACTCTTCTGCCAGAAGAAGGAGCCACTGGCTCCGAAAGCTTGTAAAAGTTAAATCCTTTTGTGTGTATGTGTTCTCCTGCCACCGCTTGGTGAATAGATTCTTTTATCTGTCCAAATTACACACTAGTTTGGTATTCTGTGAGCTCTTATTTTGTTCTTTCGGTATCAGTGCGGAATTGCAGAACACCTTCCACAAATCAAGGAACATGTTATCAACCATAATGTCGGTATCTACTGCTTTGTGGGTCTTACGGATGAAAGGAGTGAACAGGGTCTCACACTAGTGTTGTGTCCAGAGCCATTGTTGATTGCTACAAAGGAGATTTTTCCTTTTCCAGAAATGTTGTAAAACTTGTTCCAAAATTCTACACAAGATGTCGTCAGAGATATAGGCCAATAGTTTTGTCCTAATGTTTGATCTCTCGTTCTTGAAAATGGGAATGATGTGTGCTTTTTTTTCCAATTGCTAGGAATATTTAGAGTCCCCACCAACGTACAGTACATTGCTGTTAGAAGAGGAGCAAGTTCTTTCACATACTCTATGTAGACTCTTATTGGTATCCATTCGAGGTAAGTGGCCTTCCTTCGGATGAGCAATTTCAGCTGCTTTTCTATGCCATGGTCACATATGTCATTTTGATGATTGTAGTGTGGTTTATCCATTAAATCATCACACAATCATCCTTGTTTAAACATTTTTGGAAGAAAAGTCATTTTGATGATTGTAGTGTGGTTTATCCATTAAATCATCACACAATCGTCCTTGTTTAAACATTTTTGGAAAAAAAGTCAGAATTTTACTTTCGAATTCAGTGAACACTTCACAAATTGGTCCCCATACTGTAATCTTGTTTTCATTCAGTTTTGGTCTGTCTGTTAGGCTACAGCTACATTCAGATTTGTACTGATGCTCTCTTTGGTTTCTTACACAGCTGTCAAACTATGGCGAATCTTTATCTTTACTTGTTGAGTATTTATGAATTGAGTAATACAACCTTTCTAAATTTATCTTGCGCTTTTAATTATTTATAACAAAAATGTCCATTCAGTGTAAAGGGAACATGGACCTTGGGCTATACTACAGACTAATTGGTTACCATAATCTTTTTTTGTATTCACATTTATTGACTTTGCCAACTCACAAGCAGGTTATCACCATCCAGCTGAACAAGGGCCCTGGAGTATGCTACTGATCTGTCTCTGACCACAACCAAAATTTTGGTGGTGAGGGGGGTGAGAGTGTGTAGCTCTGTCACACACTATCAGAAATACCGAGGCAGTTACCGAGAACCTTCACTAACTATGGAAGGCTACCAACATAGTACTGCAGACAAAATAATTATTCGGAATGAACCTTTCATTCAACAATGGGGTGTCCACTGCTTGAAATGTCTTGGCCTTTCACAGGCAGTGCTCCTACTCATTGAACCTTCCAGGCATGACTCATGTCCTGCCCTTAGAGTTTTGAAACATGTCTGGTATATTGCCAGGATGAAGAATTTTCACCCAAGATTTCACACAATCAGTGACAGATGTAACATTACATCCTATGTCAGACACTTTTGTAGAATGCATTGTACCTCAGGCAAACTGTTTTTCTGCATCAACCACTGACAACATTATAGTAAGATATACGTCAGTGCACGAGCAGCCAGTGTACCATGTTCAACCTGTCAGTGAGTTATTTTGAAGTTTTGAGTAAACTGATTTGTATTGAGTGCATATTGTACAAAAATTTACAATCTTAATTCATGCTGGATATTTCTGTCATTGGGAAGTTTGTGATACGAAGGGAGAGCTCAGCCTTCTGCTACTCTTCCTGCAGCAGTCTACTTATGGGACATAGTTTTATTCATCTGTTCCCTGCATGTATTTCTACACTTGTTTCAGGGAAGGTTACAGACCGTACATTTGTGCAACATTGTATTTAATGATTAATAACTGTCAGAAATTTGAAATGAATAAAAAATCTGGAAGGATTTGTTAGTGTCTACTTTGGGTCACTAATTTGATAATTGTCTAGTTATGTAATTATGTTTGCATATATTAAATATTGAAAGGAATTAACTGTATTCTGTTTCTCATTTTGAGTGTAAAGAAATTTTTTCATAGCTTCTATGAGAGAAACTGCTATATCAAAAATAAGCCTTAAGGCAGTTTTAATCTGAATCTCTACAATGATAACAGGCATTAAAGCTCCCACAGTTCAAAATATTTAGAGGTGGAGCAGCTTATAAGATAATAAAAAGTAAGCTAGGTCTGTATTGGTGAACAAACTGAATTTATTATTTCCATCAAGACTTCTGGTGTTTTAACAAATAAATTTGCACCAGAATACAGAACTCCACTCTAAACACTGGAAAGGTTGCAAAGTCTGTTTAAGTTTTTAATTATATTCTTATTGCTGATGTTTATAGATTGAACAGATGTTTAATTGTAGTATCCCAGTTCATTAGTGAGATTTGTGCTATGCCCCTCCTCACAGAATTGATATGCAGTATACTACATAACATAAACCAAAAATTTCTACCAGTAATTTGTATATTATGTGATACAGTGTTTCTCAATTTACCATGGAATTTGTTATTCATAAACTAAAGAGTAAGTTAAATATAGATTGTATATTGGCAACAGCGTATTCTGTCTGAAATTATAAACAACTAAATCAATCACAAAGTAGGATTTACATCTTGTCATGAATTTTATTGGATATGAGGGAATATACCCAGTGTGCTGCTTGACAGTCGTGTTCGTTAAATATCTAGGAATAGTATCACAAACCAAGATGAAATAGAACGAGCATGACAGGTTGGTAGAAGGGAAAGCCAGTGACCATTTTGGACTTATTGAGGGAATTCTAGGAAAATGTAGCTTATCTATAAAGAGGAATTACATTTAGAACACTAGTGTGAGTCATTCTTGAGTACTGCTACAGTGCTTGTGACCCCTAACAGTTTGTATTAAAGGAAGCATCTCAGAGGCTTGAACTGTAGATTTTTTACCAGTAGGTTGAATCAACAAGTGATTGTTATGGAAATTCTCTCGTGGAAGGAAGAAAACATTCTTTGCATGAAAACTATTGAGGAAATGTAGAGAACTGGAATTTGATGCTGGTTGCAGAACGATTATATGCTGCCGGTATACATTTTGCGTAAGGGATGCGAAGACAAGATAAGAGAAATTAGGGATCTTACAGAATGATATAGACAGTTGTTTTTCTTAGTTCCTTTTGTGAGTGGGACAGGAAAAGGAATGATTAGTAGTAGTACAAGGTACACTCCGCCATGCTCCATGTGTTGGCATGTGGAGAATGTAGCCAAACCTTCTAACCTAACATAGATGTTCTGGAAACATGCCAATTGGATTTTTGTCTTTAAAGTCCACAAAGTGGCTCCAAATGTAAAGCAAACCAAATAAAATGTTGTTATTTCTCTTCTGCAAATGTAATCCTTGTTCATTTGTTCTGTATTGAAGAGGCAAGATGTTGGGGGGAGGAGAGGGGAGGCATTTTCAAAATACTATCCTTCTGGTAACTTCTTTATGTTGATTTGTAACCTACATTAGACAAGGCAGAATGTTATTGCTAAATGTCACTGCTGAGTGAGAGATATAGTACTTTTTCCTCAGGTTGATCTGTCCCAAGGACACAGAACAGCTGGCCAAAATTTACCTTCAGGAGGCATAATCTGTATCACTTCAGGCAAGGGGGAGGGGGGGGGGGGGGCTACCTTCATAGTCTCGGGTGTTATTGAATTTAGCATATGTTAAAATTCAGGAGTGGACGTATCTGTCATAGTTCTTTTATTGTCGCCTTTTTAATTTTTTTCTATAATTTATAGATTTTTTTTTCCAGAAATGCCGATCCAGTAAAGTTAGTTTTTTTCTGTTGATTAGTGCCCTGTAGTACTATATTTTCTGTAAAGGAGAGCTTCCACTTTCAAGTTGCACAGGCTTTGTTTTTATTTTTCAAAGATAATGAATGTCTTCACTGAAGTTGTTTCTTACTAATTTCTTTGTTACAATGTTTATTTCTATTGTCTTTATTACAGTTATTTCTTATCACTTTCTTTGTTGCAGTTATGTCTTTACATTTTCATTATTGCTGATATTTCTTACACATTGTTGTAGTTTCTTGTCAGTTTCTTTGTCGTAGTTGTTCATTGCAGGTTTCTGTGATGCAGTTGTTAAGTGCTAATTTGTTTACTGAAGAAACTTCTAAGAAATTGGAGACCATCCAGTGAGTTCTGTGTTCGTATGAGGAATTTGCCTGTTGACACAGTTGCAGTGTATTCTGTGAAAAGGACTGTTTGGAATGTCTTCTGACTGGGGCCACAGGGGAGTGAAGTGTGCTGACCATTTGCATATCCATGAACGAGTGATATATAAGACAAAAAAAAGACTTTGTTCAGGTTGAGAATAAGTGTTCTCATTTGAAGACAATGTTTCCAAGTGAAGATGTTTCCAGTGACGACTTTTTGCATTCTAAATGTTTTGATGGAATAACAACGATTATAGTATCTGAACACAGTGAAGCCTCCCATGGTGCAGATGATGCAGATTTTGCATCAATACAGGAAGAATTAAATAACCTGAATCAGTCAACTGCAGAGGTAGAGATGTTAATCCTATTAAGAAATTTTAGTCATTGAAGTTGAATCATAAGCTCTATGCATCAAGAAAGTAAGGAGAAATTACTAAAGCTGTGGATGAATACACTTAAGAAAACTGACCACACTCTTCAAAATAGAAATTCCATCTTCAGAAGAAAATGAACTAAAGCACTCTTGCACCTAATGCCAGGAATTTTTCACAAATATCAATTCAGCTGTTGAATATTGTGTATCTTGCAGTGAAAAGGTGCAAGTTTTAACTGTTATTCCTGAGACATTTTCAAAGAAAACAATTTTGAACCACGTTCCATCAGTATCAAAGTACATGGTAGACAAATCAAGAAATGTGAGGTCTGTAAAAGGAGTCTTTGGAAGGAAAGATCCCTCTGATGGTCATCCTGCAGAAGCAGCTAAAGTTCAAATAGTGCAGTCATTTTATCTGGATGGTAAATGGGACTGAAAAATCATGGAATATAACACCCTGGACCGCCTGACCTATACTGAGGCTAAGAGCAAATATGACCAACTATATCCTGTGAGAATGACATCTTCGTATGCCGCTGCTACAACCACCGTGCTAGCCCCATCAGTTCAGCGAATTCCAGCCAGATCGCCAAGCTGTACAACTCCACATGCCCCCTTGCCCGTTGGGGGCACTACCCACCCTATTGCTCCTGCGCCTCCTACCTTGGGAGCAACACCCCCCCACCCATCGGGGACGTCCGTCCCCGCTTCTAAGCCGGAGAAGCATCCATCTTCTTTGGCTACTCTCACTCCCAAGGGGTCCTTTGGGTCCCTCCCTTCCCAGGTTTCCACAAGCAAGAATGATGACGCCTGACAGCGGCATAAGTGCCCACAAGCAGCTGGTCGTAGGGCTTCGTGATCCTCGTCCATCCTGGAGACTGAATTGGTGAAGCCCTCCCAGCCGGTGAAACCCAAGGAGGAGCGAGAGAAGTCTAAGAAGGCCAAGAAACTTGCGGTGGCACCCACCCCACCGCAACTTTCGAGCTCTGCGTCTGAGGATGATGTGGAGATCCTGGTGTCCGCTGAGGACCTCGATCTCGCCGGTCTCTCAGACACAATGGATAGCACTTGCACAGGTGCTCAGTTGGTGGCAGCAGGTAACCCAGCGATACAATCTGCCTCCCCAATCCCTTCACGCCTTTCTCAGCCTTGAACAATATCATCCTCCAGTGGAACGGCAGTGATTTCTTCCATCATCTTGCTGAGCTCCTACAACTTCTCAGCCTTCACCCTTTCCCCTGCATTGCTCTTCAAGAAACTTGGTCCGGCAATGCGAACCCCCACCCTCCGTGGCTATCGGGGTTATTATAGGAACCGGGCAGCTTATGAAAGGGTCTCTGGTGGTCTGCATCTACGTCCTTCACTCCCTTCACAGCGAGTCTGTCCCTCTACAAACACCTTTAGAGGCTGTCGCTGTTCAGGTGTGGATGCCTGAGGCAATTATTGTATGCAGTCTGTATCTTCCAACAGATGATGATGTCCCACAGCATGTCCTGGCTGCGCTGATAGCCCAATTGCCGCCCCCTTTTCTGTTACTGGGCGACTTCAACTCCCATAACCCTCAGTGGGGTGGATCAGTGGCAACACACCGAGGTGCCACCATTGAGCATGTATTGGCAAAGCTCGACCTTTCCCTTTTAAGTGATGGTGCCTTCACACGTTTCAGTGTGGCGCATGGCACATACTCAGCAATCGACCTTTCGATTTGCAGCCCTAGCCTCTTACCGTCTGTCCAATGGAGGGTGCACAGCAACTTGTGCAGTAGTGACTACTTTCCTATCTTTCTGTCTCACAGCGTCACTCTTCTGGGTGCACCTGCATATGGGCTATGAATAAGGCTGACTGGGACTTGTTCTCCTCCGTTGTCACTATTGAGCCTCTTTCCAATGACACCATTGATTCGGTGGTTCACTCCATCACCACTTTCATCATTACTGCAACAGAATCTGCTATCCCCTGTTCTTCTGGGTCCCCTTGGTGGAGGACTGTGCCTTGGTGGTCACCTGAGATCGCTGAGACAATTAGAGATCGCATGCGGGCGCTCCAGTGTCACAAGCAACATCCCTCATTAGCACACCTCATTGCCTTTAAATGGCTCTGTGTGCAGGCCTGCCGCCTCATTCCCCAACACAAGCAGGAGTGCTGTGAGTGTTATGTCTCTACCATTGGCCTCCGTACCTCTCCATCACAGGTATGGACCAAGATTCGGCGACTCTATGACTATTGGACCCCCGTCAGTGTTCCTGCGCGTTCACTGAATGGAGCAGTTTGTACTGACCCCGACACAATTTCCAACAGCGTAGCAGAGCATTTTGCTCAGAGTTCCGCTTCTGCGATTTACCCACTGGCCTTCCGCTCCATTATTAAAGAGCGGATGGAACGTCGGAGCCTTTCATTTCACACACGCCACCCTGAATCCTACAGTGTTCCGTTCAGTGAGTGGGATTTCCGAAGTGCACTAGCCGCTTGCCCTGATACGGCTCCCGGGCCAGATTGCATCTACTGTCAGATGCTCACACACCTCTCGGCCGACTGCCAGTGACACCTCCTAGGCTGTCGCAATGGCGGGGAAGCATTGTCATCCTCGTTCTGAAACCTAGCAAGAACCAACTGGAGGTGGACAGCTACTGCCCCATTAGCCTCACCAATGTTTTTTGCAAGTTGCTTGAATGCATGGTGAGCCGGCGGTTGAGTTGGGTACTCGAGTCTCGGGGCCTTCTGGCTCTGTCTCAGGGTGGGTTCCGTAAGGGCTGCTCTGTCGCCAATAATCTGGTGAGCTTGGAGTCTGCCGTCCGTACTGACTTTGCCCGCCACGGGCACCTCGTCGCTGTCTTTTTTGACATGCGGAAGGCATACAATATGACATGGTGACATCACATCCTCTCTACACTTCATGGTTGGGGTCCTAGGGGTCCGCTGCCAATTTTCATCTGAAATTTTCTGTCGCATCGTACCTTGTGTGTTCAAGTTGCAGCCTTCCATAGTTCCCCCCGAGTTCAGGAGAACGGGGTACCGTAGGGATCTGTCTTAAGTGTCTGCCTGTTTTTAATTGCAATTAATAGGCTCGCTGCAGTGGTGGGAACGTCTGTCTCGGCTTCCTTGTATGCTGACGACTTCTGCCTCTTCTATAACTCCATTGGCATTGCAGCTGCTGAATGTCAGCTGCAGGGCGCTATCCGCAAGGCGCAGGCTTGGGTTGTAGCACATGGCTTCTAGTTTTCGGCTGCCAAGACCTGCGTTATGCATTTCTGCCGGCGACGCACTGTTCACCCTGAGCCGTGGCTTTATCTTGATGGCAAACCTCTTGCTGTGGCGGAGACACATCGGTTTTTGGGTGTGGTTTTTGATGCCCGGTTGACTTGACTCCCTCATATTCGTCAGCATAAACAGCTGTGTTGGTGGCATCTTAATGCTCTGCGTTGCTTGAGCCACACCAGCTGGGGAGCCGACTGGTCTACCCTCTTATGGCTCTACCAGGCATTAATTCAGTCGCGTCTGGATTATGGTTCAGCATCCCCTTCTGCGTTACAGGTACTGGACCCCATTCTTCACAGTGGGATCCGACATGCCATTGGAGCTTTCCGGACCAGCCCAGTGAACAGCATACTTGTGGAGGCAGGTGTCCTCCACTGCGGTTACGGCGCCAACGTTTACTGGCCACTTACGCTACACACATTTGTAGCTTCCCTGGGCATCCTAATTATCATCTCCTGTTCCCTCAGTAGCTCGTGCATCTCCCAGCACGTTGGGCCCAGTCGGGTTGTACAATCGCAGTTCGTGTCAGGGAGATTCTTTCTGGGCTTGGGGTTTTCCCTCTTCCACCTCTTTTTCGGCCCCCGTGGTGTGTGCCCCGCCCATGACTTCGGCTCAAATTGGCACAGGGCCCGAAGGACTCGGTCCCTCCTGAGGCCTTCCGCCACCGCTTTCTTTCCATCCTTGCCATGTATCAGAGCTCTGGCGTTGTCTACACTGACGGTTCGATGGTTGCTGGTTGTGTCGGTTATGCTTTCACTCTAGGGGACCATTACGAACAACACTCATTGCCAGCTGGCTGCAGCATTTTCACTGGCTGAGCTGGCCGCCATCTCTCGTGCCCTAGAGTATATCCGCTTCTGCTCAGGTGAGTCCTTTGTTATCTGTAGCGACTCCCTGAGTGGTTTACGAGCTCTCGGCCAGTGTTTCCCTCGCTCTCGTCTGGTTGTGGCTAGCCAGGAGTCCCTCCACACTCTTGCCCGTTGCGGCCACTCTGTGGTCTTTGTGTGGACCCCAGGCCATGTTGGAATACCGGGCAATGAACATGTTGACCGCCTGGCCAAACAAGCCACCAGTAGACCATCTCTGGACATTGGCCTCCCGGAGACTGATTTGCGAGCTGTCTTAGGGCGCAAAGTTTTCAAACTTTGGGACACTGAATGGGGCAACCTGACCACACCAAACAAACTCCGTCCTATCAAGGAGACGACGAATGTATGGCAGTCCTCCATACGAGCCCCTCGAAGGAACTCAGTTGTCCTTTGTCGGCTCTGCATTGGCCACACCCGCTTGACACACAGCCATTTACTGTGCCGTGGGGACCTGCCTCTATGTCGTGCGGGTCGGCTTTGGCGGTGGTCCACCTTTTTTAGCCTGTCGCCTTTTAATTGTGCTCAAGGCAGACGTTTGTGCTGCCTGATACGCTTCCTGCCCTTTTAACAGATGACACTGCTATGGCAAGCTTAGTTTTGCATTTTATTTGGTCTGGGGGCTTTTATCACTTAATCTAAGTGTTTGTCGTTTTTTTGTATCGAGTCTGGCCTTTGGCCTATGATTTTAGACTGGGTTTTTTAGTGTGCTTCTGGGTGGTTGGCTTTTCTTTTTTTGTCTCTCTGGTCGGCGAACCACTGTCACACACTGTGTGATTTTAATTCCTTTTGTCTGGTCTCTGTTTGAGTCTTTCTTGCCCTGTAACGTCTCTTGTCTTCTCCATTGTGCGTTTTTCTTCTCTATGGGTGTTTAAATTTTTTGGAAAAAGGGACCGATGGCCATAGCAGTCTGGTCCCTTCAATCCCACAAACCAAACCAAACCATACCATAATCTTTCCAGACCAAATACAGCTGCGATTTAGAATGCTGAGGATTTTACCAGAGTCGGGAAATCTTACACATCCACAGCCCTCATTCATTCGTCCAAAGAGGAAATCGAAAATTTCCCTGAGGAGAAAAAGGGAAAATGGTCCAAACAAACTATTACTGTGAAAGGAATTCAGAAGACAAATTTTTGGACTCAAAGTGACGGGTGAACTCATATTGCACCCACTTTAAAGGGCAAGAAAGAAGAAATTTTGTTCATTCGGCCAACACTCAGAAATAGCAAGATAATATTCAGATTCACAACCTAAGAAGGGGGATGTTTGTGGCATGTGTGTATGACAATGACTGGTGGATTGCAGAGATTATAGACACCAGTTACAAGTTAAACGAAATTGGAATAAACTTTATGCTACCACGTATACCAGCTGCTGGATATAGGTTTGCAGCTGAAGGACAGCAACACCACCATCAGTGTTCACAATTTTTTTGAAGGTTATAAGTGCTCCTGTTCCTATTGGTTCAACAGGAAGGCATCACTCTATATCAAAGGAAGATACTGAATCAGTGGAACACATTTTTAGTTCATTGACTGGCTAATTTCAGTACAAAAGTAATACACAGTGCACACAAGTTATACACATTGAAACCGTTAATTCTTTGGACCTTTCACATACATCTTGGAACCATTTAAAATGCTTGATAAATGAGTCTCTTACTTGTCTTTCAAAACAAAAATTATGGTAAATAAGGCTAGGTTACGATTTTTATGAAAGAATTATGTAATAATGTGGTAAATAAAACAGGTTTTATGTATGGCAAAAATTTAAATTGTTTATAAAATCTGTTCAACCTAAAAGTGGAAGCTTTTTTCAGGGAATGTAGAACTATATGGTACTAATCAACAGAAAAAACTCAAAATTTTATGCATTGACATTTTTGAAAAAAAAGTTTTTCCAGAAGTTATAAAAAAAAATGTTCAGAATGCTATAGTAAAAGAACTTTGACAGGTGCGTCCAAATGAAGGATTTCTTTGTAATCATAAAGCAATTATCATTCAAATAATAAAAAAACAAAATATCTAGAACTGTTCCAGAGATACAAGATTTAAATATTTTTGTAAATTCGCATCTTCAAAATGGTATGCGCAGTGTCATCTTTGGAGGGCTGGAGGAAACAAAAAATACTTGTTCCTTACTTAGTTCTTCATTTTAACATATGCTAAATTCAATAACATCCGAGACTATGAAGGTCAGATTTTTTTCTAGCCTGCCTGAATTGATACGGACTATGCCGGGAGGAAAATTTGTAGGTACTGCCAATGGGCAGACAGAAAATAAGGAAAAAAGCTCTGCTAGCATGAGATAGTTCCTTCCTCAGGGAGGAAAGAGTGGTAGGATGGGGAAAATTATAGAGGAGGAGGATGTATCTCAGATCGCAGGCTGTGAAGGACACATCTGTTGTCAACAGTTATAAAAAGTGGGATAGTTTTTCTAATTTTATATATGTCTAGTGATAACTCTTAGAATTTTGCCATCTGATGGTAAGTATGGCCAACCGTTCTCTCTCTCTGTCTCTCTCTCTCTCTCTCTCTCTCTCTCTCTCTCTCTCTCTCTCTCTCTCTCTCTTTTAATTCTATAATTTGACCTTTGAATAAAAACTGATGACTTATTTAGGAATGTTTTCACTAAAGTGCTCTTTTAGAATGTCTGCAATGAATCAGAGTGAAGTCATAAAATCTCTTGACTCAAACTGTGTAGTCACATGGCAGTTGAATGCAGACTGTTTCCTTTCAGGTGATGTCTTTCCCATTTGAGTTATCAAGGTGCATCGCATAATTTGATGAAACCTTAATCTCCCAGTACTTCTCCGCCACTTTTCAACAAGCCTCACCTAGGCTCTACAGTATATGTTCCCACTGTAGCACCTTAAAAGGAAGGGAAGGATTCTTTTCCCCATTCATTGTGGCACAATAAGGTATTAAGAAGAGCGGCTATGGAGTTTCCATAGTGAAAGAGGTGTGCTGACTTGTTACTGTAATGAGTCTAGTTGAGGTGCAGGAATTAGAGCATTGTCAGCAAAAAGCAAGTTTCAGAGCCCGAGTCCTGATCTGGTACTCAGTTCTGTTGTTAGTGGGCTTCATAACAAAACTTTGTTTTACTGCACCACATGTGAAATGAAGTTTATTGTGATGTTTGCATATTTTTGCCCACAGTTATAGCTTTTTATTTATATCATGGCAGTATATATGTAAAGCATGCTTTTTGAGGATAGGGCAGATAGTCGGCTGTGGCCTTGAATAAGAAGCTAGTGTGGCATTTCCCTGAAATGGCTTAGAAAAGAACATAGAAAATCTAAATCAGGATGGACAGATGGAACAAACTCCTTTTTTCCTATTATGAGATAAGTGTGTCATTCAGTTGTTCCCTACTGTACAGTGCTCTTTGATTTACATACAGTTTGCTTCAGGCACCTTATACGTAAAATGTAGTTTTGCTTTTCAATGCTGCACACACTAACGACATCTGATGGTGACTCCTGGACCATGAACATGTTGCTGGGCCTCTTGCACCAATTCCAATCTGTTCATAAAAGTGGTTCCAGGCCTGTATACATTCAACTATCTCCCATGCATGTCTTCATGTCCTCCCCTCAGTCCACCTGATAAACTGAGTCATCATCATCCTATGATGACTGCGATTTTGAATGCAGGATAGTGACAAGATGTTACAGTTGTGCATTTTACATCATAAGGTATAAGATTTTCTTGTAAAAGCACTATGTTGTGATCAAGTATTGTAGTGTGACAGGGTGGTGTTATAATCCCCTTTCATTACTAATCGCTATCTCTGAGGCCACTAAGTAATTTTTAGTTGTGTAATATGCATGATTTATGAAGAATTCTTTAACTGTTCTTTTAAACATATGTATTTCAGTAATCTTTTTTGTTTTTGTGGTCAGTTAATTGTAAAATTTTATTCCCTGTTCTAAAATACTGTTTTGAGCATTTTGTTTATGTTATTGTGGTAAATAGAAGACCAAACTTTGTTCACTGATCATGTATAGAACCATTAGTGAAGTACTTACTTATGTTTTCCGTGATGTGCACAACAGATTGGTAGAATGGCGCAGTCAATGTAGCAAGGATACCAGCTTTTTTAAAAAATAGGTCTTTACAATGAGCCATCTATTATTTCTTGTAATTATTATTGTCTCCCTTTTGTGCAGTTAAAATTTATGTGTATGTTTTGGCCATTTAATCTGTAGAAAAGAATCCAGTATGTAAGAATTGTGTGTATGGAGGAATAGTATGTCTCCATAAGACATTGGCCATTACAAACTAATGATGAAATCCTAAGAGCATAACATGCTGATGCCATTAATTTTGTCACCACCTTTGACCTGAACTAAAGGACATATTTATTATGTTTTGCTAGTGGGGCTTGTATGTTATCTATGCACGTCTTCAGAACAGATGCGAACTTCATGTGCTTATTATTATTGAGTTCCGTGTGTCCTTGACTCGGGTGTGTCACTAGGATGTAGCTCTCCTAATAAACTAAAGTGAACCACTTGCCTTTCCTATCACAATCCTCGCATGCTCCTTTCATTTCGCCTTGCAATGTTATGCCCAGATACTTAGATGATGTGTCTGTGTCAAGCAAGACACTACTAATGATGCACTTGAAAATTACGAGAACCTATGCCATATGTCAGTACCTTCATTGACAGTACCTTCATTGACAATCGGCACTGTGGCACCAAGTCAAACACTTTCCAAAAATTGAGTAATATGGAAGTTATCCCTTGTCATCTATCCTTGAATTGCCCTTTTTATAAACAGAAGTCACTTGCACCTTTCAGTCGCGTGGGACGATGCGCTGGGCGAGATATTTGATATAAATGCAAACTAAGCAAAGGGCCAATGCCATAGACTACCCTTTGAGAAAACATATTGGGATACAGAGTGTTTTGACCGTATGCCACATCGTAAATGTGAAGTGAAGGCGAAGGAGTTGCCAAATTTGTGTACTAAGCTCTTCTGATAAAGGATGTTACAACGACCCAGGAATTCATCAAATGGTGCATACGGAGGAAATGAAGTAGAAAAGAATCGGGCAATGACTAACTCCTGAATGTGGTCCCGATGCCACTATGACTTTGCCTCTTTCATGTGCAGGTAGTGAGAGAGAAGAGAAACAGCATTTTATGGCAACCAGAGCTGTTGTACTGAGCTTGCAAGATGTAGCAGCTATTAACAAAGACTCAATATAGTAGGATGTAAAAGAGAATATTGAAGAGGTGTATTAATATTTAGCACCATTCTCCATCATCACCCAAATGCATCACTATGAATGGACTTATTCCACAGCCAACAAACAACAACCAAGCTCCAGAACAATTCAGGTACAACTCCTAAACCAAATATAATGCCCCGTAGAAGAAAAAATATGTGGAGGTCAGGGGAAAATAAGCTGGACTTTTTCCACTGTGTATGTTCTGGACACAATGCCACTGCAGAGAAAGAAGAGGAGTGTTCAGTGACTATACGCTGCAAGATGTCAGTAATCACATCAGTCCTATTCACATCAGTCAACTGCAGATGATGATAGTGGACCTGTGGGACCAACCCATCACTATACCCTGGAAGAGTTCACTCTCCAACGTGCTGTAGCTGTTCCCCATTGCCATACAGAGGTACCCGTCACCTGCCTACCTGTGACTTCAGGAAGATTACGTGAGGTGACCATCTGTGAAGGTAAGGCCACCACAGATGAATATTCTTCCTGGACAACAGTCACAAATATTTAGGAATACTCAGACTTAGTCATCGGTGGCAAACTGTCCAGTCCCTTGTAGACATGGGTACTTTCTGTAATGCCGGATGCTTGTTATTGTTGGTTGAAGAAGACTGTATCCAGTGATAAGAAAGTGATAGCACTGAAAGTTGCTAATGGGAAATATGTTCAGCCGATAGGATCGTCTATTGCAGCAATAACTATCAATGACAGTTCACAGCCCTTTGAATTTGTCATCCCACCTGGGATTTGTGGAGACTCTGGCCAGAATCAGACACCGGTATCACTGGCCAGGTCTTTAACAATCTGTTAGGCACTGTGTGAGCCAATGTGAGAAATACAAATGGCAGAAATACATGCTACAGTTACCTCCAAGGCACGTGGTACCGACCTCAGGTGTAGCAGAGCAGTTCCACTGAACTGGAATTGACCTCTTGGGTTGGAGGGGGGGGGGGGGGGGGGGCATTCAGAAAGTTGACAAATGGGAATAGAAGAATAATAGTCTGCTGCCCACTAAGCTGTCATCAAAACTGTGCCACCTTCTGGAGCTCTAGCAATTTCAATTCCATTGTAAATGCAATAGGTTTTAAGCATGAAGCACCCCATGGGAATGATTTTTGATCGTGGAGACTAATATCAGAGTTGAGATTAATATCAGACGTAATTTCATGTTGTGACATCACCCACAGGATGACACCTGCCTACCACATACAGAAAAATGGCATCACAGAAAGCTTTAATTAGACATTGGCAGATATGCTCTCAATGTACGTTGATGTTGAACAAAGATATCGGGGTACAATAATGCCTATTGTGACATTTGCATACAACACAGTAAAGAAAGACACTAGATGCTTCACACTGTTCTTTTTTTTCCATAGTCATGGGGCGAAACGACAATAGATATGGTGTTCCTGTTTCAGCCAGACAGTACTCAGGATGGCTGGATGATACAAATCACTGGGACTGAAGTAGCAAAGCACTGACTCACATATATACCCAGACGCACAGGAGAGAGACCTACTGTGCTGTAACACCAAGCACTTGCTATTTACATGAAGCCCGGGAGACCTGGTGTATATTTTTATACCTGTGTGAAGAGTGTGACTCTTGGAAAAGTTATGGAAGTGCTACTTTGGGCCGTGTTGTGTCCATCATCACTTCTTGGATGTCATGTATGAAGGTTACAATGTGACAACTTACCATTACTACATAGTAAGTTCGCATAGTAATGCTTAAGATTTAACACAGGTCATAAAGTATTACACACTATCAAAAAATTCTTGTAGAGAATAGAAAGAACTATCCAGAGGTACAGCTTAAGCAGTTTTTAAAATTTTGTCAGATCACTAGTGACTTGAGTTACATGAATGGAACTTAATTGCATACTTTTATGCTTGAATAATGTACTCCTTTATGTACCATGCAAACATTTTTTTTTTATATTTTTGTGGAGATCATGTTTGCTACTTGGATCGTGATCACGATAATGTATTGTTTATTTTGTAAATTGGACAATTCTCGTTGACAGAGTGCATAAGTGGAAAAAATGTTCTGGCATGGCATGATGACATCCCCATCTGTCTGAATAAACTTCATAATTCTGATGACTCTCTTCTGCGCCATAAATACTATTTACTTGTGGCTGTTTTGTGCAGAATATGATGTCATAAGCAAATGAAAATATCCAAGGTGTGTGCGCCATTGATTGTTTCCAGGCCGCAAACAGATGAAAAAGGTGTTGTTAATGTCTAACCACAGAAATTTGGAAGCTTCAACTTTCAATATTTCTCTGTCAGCACATTTTATTTCAGCACCATCTTGTTTTTTATCTGGGGGGGGGGGGGGGGGGGGTAGGATGTCAAACAGGCAGACTTGGGACAGAGAGGCATCACAGGACATTTTAATTTTCACTGTCTATACTTTTCCAAATAAATTCATAAAACTTTGTCAGCATGACCAGGAAGGATTCAGAATTTACACTCACAGCAGTGGAAATTCAAAAACATAATAAAATAATTTTTTTTTACACATGAAATTTCATCATTTTTTCACTTACTAATGGCAGCATTTGTTGCTATAGGTAAACTTTTCTTCATAAGTAAGAGAGATTCTTCGATGAATTTTGCACAGCATACGAACCATACTCAAAGGTGTATGTGCTGAATAAATCTTGAATGATTATTGAAGGGAGGGGAGCATGTTGTCTTGATTGAAGCAGGCCTAGTCCTCCTACACAAGACAACAGGTATTCAACCATGTGTGATCCAAGACCCACCTGCTATTCTCCCTTTCCCTGTCATATCAAAGCTATGGTTACAGCTAGTGTTTCCCATCTCTCAATAGTCACCATTGGCACCAGCACATTGTGTCCCTGGTCAACAGTCATCAGCACCATCTTTATCTCCACTGCCAAGACGAGGCTGATCGTGCTGAGAGAACAGCTCAACCTTGCTCGCATTGGTGTTACCGGTTAACAAATTTAAGTTACTCAGGTCGCCACCTATGTTGTGCTTGCTGTCCCTATCCTAGTTATTTATAGGAAAATCATGTACTAGCTTGATGTACAAATGAAAAAGTGTACATAGTTATGTGTTTAGGTAAAGTTGAGTAGGAAGGCCATTTTGAAGGTTTGAACTACTTTTGTTATGTATGAAGATCTATTAAGGGACAAGTTCTGTCATGGTTGTTCTGTCTGTTTGTCTGAGGTATTCCTTATGGGTTTGTGCACCAACAAGCAGGTATAGCAATGAGATTTCTTCGCCGTATGCGGCTACAAGGAATATCAGCTACTCAAGAAATAGCATGTACTTCAATTATTTGAATATCAGACTCTGAGTTGAATGTCAATCTCGCATAGAGGTACATCTAATGACTTGTCTGATGTATAGTCAATGTATAATAAATTTCAATTGTGGCTCAAAAGTTATTGGAATACTGAGTTCACAAATGTTGGATTGAATCAAGATTTAATATGATTTCATCTAGTTGTGAGTTCTGTGACTACTAGAGAGCATATGTGTAATTTATTCGTAACACACATTGGCTGAACTCTTACAACCTCTGCTGTGACTGCTATCCACCAAAATTATTCTTATCTTCCTGAAAGTAGTGCTGTTCCTAGACTTCCTACCAACGGACAGCGCATGCTGCACATTTCCTACTACTGCACAAGGTTGAGGCTCCTCACCACTCAGCTCTGTGTGCTGGAACCTGTTGCTGGTAGACAATAGAACTATCAGATCATTCAACTGTTGTGCCCATTTATGTCCCTGTTGACAGTATTGCTAAAAAAATTTTTTAATAATTGTTTACTGTAGGAATTAATCTCATTTTCTTTTTATGTTGCTATCCTTTGTTTGTTGTCAAGACAAGTTCTTAGCCTTATATTTCTGTTTCTTAAGAAGCACATTGTTCACCAATTTGTTGCATATATGCCTTTATTGTTCCATAGTGGTGTGTGTGGGGGGGGGGGGGGTTGTACTGGTATTCCATTGGTAGATTATACCTTATATAAAGGTATACAATTGATTTCCTATCATTTCAATAAGTGGTGGTTTTTCTTGTGTGTGGAATTGATGATTGAAGAAGTTGGAGAATATATGGGGGACTGGGGTTGTAGTAGTTAAATACGAGGGCTATGCCGAGTGTTTTTAGCAGAATGTGTGAAAAAAAATTTATTTGCAAAAAAACATTTACAACTTTTCAAAATACTCTCCATTAGCATGTATACATTTTTCTATTCTCTGAAACCACTTAGAAAATGTGTCAGTCCATGCTTCTTCTGGGATGTCACCTAGTGTACTCTCATATGCTGCAATGGCCTCTTCATCTGATGAAGACTGCTGCCCTTGAATTTTTTCCTTAGTCTTAGGGAACAGAAAGAAGTCACAGGGGGTCAGGTCAGATGAATAGGGGGGGGGGGGGGGGGTAACACTGACACTTTTTCCTTCTCCAGAAAGTCCATCATTCTGGCACCCCAGAACGCAGATGCATTGTCGTGATGCAGCAGAAGGTGCCCACTCTTGGATTTTGGATGTTGTGACTTCCCTGTGGCGATGACTTTTGGAAGACAATTGTTCACGTACCATTCAGCGTTGACTGTATGACATATGCCCAAGGTCACAGAGGTGAGATGCCCGATCTTTGAGAAAAAAGTTGCCTCTGTCTTTTTTCCAGAGCTCCGACTTCGTCTAACTTTTGTGGGTGGTTTCTCCCCTGGAAAGCACCACACAGAAGACTGTCTCTTTGTTTCAGGCTCATAATGGTAGACCCATGTTTCATCACCTAAAACGATATTGTAGGTGTCTTGGGACTTCCCTCCATTGAATTTTTTGAGCATGAAACGACACCAGTCCACTCTCGCCTCCTTTTGGCTTTCTGTCAGGGAAAGTGGCATTCAATGGGCACTTCTCTTAGTAAGGCCTAAGTGACTATGAATGATGGTCTGTGCTGCTGTTGATCCCACATTTAGGTTCAGTGTCGCAAAACGTAAGATGTGGATCTTCTTTAATCATTTTCCTTACAGCATCAATGTTTTCAGGAGTCACAGCTGTTGCTGGCCGACCGGGACGAGGTTCAACTTCAATTTACTGGCGACCCCTCTAAAACTCGAGAAAGCAATTTTCAGCTGTTTCCCTAGGAGGGGAAGCTTCACCAAGAACACACATCAGAGAAGAATGGCATTCTTTGGCACTAAACCCTTTTCATAATTGTAAAAAATCATGGCGTGAAAGTCGCGGCGCAACAGCTCCATCCTGCACCGTCTCTGACTTAGCACTGCCTGTGCTTCCTTATCACTCTGTGGGGGGATCACTGCTAACCGCTAGCCAGGGGCTGCGTGCGCACGTCCCAAGGTCGAAAAGCATGGCTCTTTCGAATGAAAACCCCATTGTCCTCCGCCTTACGGTTTATGGGCTGCTAAACACTTTCGGCATGGCCCTCATAGGTTTTGAGAGGATTTTTCTTATTTAAATGTTTCTGTCACAGAACATTAAATGCTACATTAAAATAAAATGAGTAAGCTTAGTCACATTTTAAGAAATAAGGGAGTAATTTCTTTGGCAGTAGAGCCTTGAAATGACAAGACACTTTTATTTCTTTGTCTGATCAAATGCCTGATGATGTAAGTGTTAAGTACATACTGTGAGTTGCATTCTATTGTCCAATAAATACATTGTAAAATTCGGACTTTTTTTGAAACCAAACACTGTTTATTTCTACTGGATCTCATGTTTATTGACCTTTACAGATAGATGAAAAACATAGTTGCAGTTTTCGTAAGAAATTTAAGATGTGGAATTGTGGAACTACTGTGTCATAGGGAGTTACTTGTCAGGTTGCACTGGGCTGACACTTCTGTTTTATCAATTGTTGTGTATTTGTTTTAGTTTTATCAATTACTTTGGTGTTGAGAGTGAACATTAATTTTTCATGAAATAGGAGAAAAATGAAATCATTATATATTGTGTGTGCAATAATTATTTTAGTCCTTCTTCTTCTTCTTCTTCTTCTTCCTGGTTTCATTGCCAGATAGGCATGTGATGGTGTACTGCAAAATTTAATGTGTTTCACAGTGACTCCTGTGATTATTTGTAAGATATGATTTTTGCATTAGGCAATAGTTAAGAGTGCCCCCCCCCCTTTCCCCTTCTATTACTGGTCTTAAATGTGCAGTGAAATTTTTCACTCTTGTTGCAGTTTGAAAGTGATATCCGCAAAGTATTAATATCACTGGTGGAGGCATCTGCAAGAATTTTGACACCAAGCCCAGAGTCAGAAGAGGTATTTCAGATAATCAGAGAGAGACTTGAAAATAAAGGCGTTGACCATATTGTTAAGCAACTAACAGACATGGGATTTCCACAGGTTCTTGTGGTTGAAGCTCTTCACCTGAACAGGTAAATACATAGGTTTCAGTATCTGTCTCATTGAGTGCTTGTATTTTATTTCATGTGACAGTTGGAATAAATAATCTGTCCCTGCTGATAAAAATTATCATACAAAAGATGTAATGTAGTTGCTCAGTAAAATTAGGAATAGTGGTTGTTATGCATCTTCTCTGGAGCCTGGAATATACCGTGAAATCTACAACTACATTAATACTACACAACCATCACCTAATAGAGTGTTATAAAGGAATATATGAAAAACTAGTGTTGCTCAGTTACTTCTTTATTGTTGTGAGTTTTAAAAGTGTAAATATTACATACCAGATACAAAGTAATCCCCACACTTTGTGGAACAGGAAAATTCTTCACATTAATTCATTTTGCATGGACAACAATCTTCCATTAAGTAAGTGCTGGCAGAGTGAAAAAGTATTATGGGTGTCACTAAAAGTATCAGCTTGTCAGAGAGGCTTATACAAGGATTACGTGGAAAATAACTCATGGTTGGATTTAAACGAAATATTTCTTCTTTGCAGAAGAATCTTAAAATTAAGACTGATTTATTTCTCTACATAATCATCATATCTCTTACTAAGTTGACAGAATAACTCTAAAAAAATTCTGCCACCTGAAGAGTTTTGGAACCCAACAAATACCAAACTTGTGGTACCCCTAATTGTTTCATTACAGTCTTGTGCAAAAGACACTGAGAAATCCATGGAAAACTGTCCAACAGCAAAGATTTTGTGAAACAGCAGTTTTCACGAACCTTTTTCATCTGTTTCCTGTATCAGTTTTTTACTGGCTGTAGGCAGATAATCACATCTGTCATTGTGAACATTTGCCTTTCTGCTCATAAGTGACACAATTCTATATCTACATCTATACTCTAGAAACCACTGTGAAGTGCATGGCAGAAGGTATGTCCCATTGTATTAGTTATTAGGCTTTTCCCCTGTTCCATTCACGTATGGAATGCTGGAAGAATAATTGCTTAAACGCCTCTATGCATGCTGTAATTAGTCTCCTCTTGTCTTTGCAGTAGTTGTGGGAGCAATACATAAGGGGTTGTAATATGTTCCTAGATTCATCACTTAAAGTTAGTTCTAAAAATTTTCTGAGCAAGCCTTGTCAGTAAAGTTTGCATCTGTCTTAGTGTCTGCCTATACAGTTTTTTCAGCATCTTCGTGAAACTCTCCCTTTGGTCAGACAAACCTATAACCACTTGTGTCTGTTAAACGACCGCTGTTAGTTGTACTTGAAATGGATCCCACACAGAGTGTTATTTAAGCCAGTGAACTGCAGTTTGTCACCTGCTTTACCAAGGACTGGGCTATGTTCTATTTCATATGTCTACAAATTGTTACACCCAAGCATTTGTATGAATTAATAGATTCCATTTGTTACTCACTGATACTGTAGTCATAGGATACCATATTATTTCGCTTTGTGAAGGCATAGTTTACAGTTTTGAACATTTAAAGTGAGTTGCCAATCTTTGCACCACTTTCAAATTGTATCAAGATGTGATTGAATATCTGTGCACCTTTTCTCAGAATGTACTTCATTATTTATAAATTTATTATCTGCTAAAAGTTGTACGTTACTATTAATATTGTCTGCAAGGCCAGTAATGTGTAACATGGACAGGTACAACCCAGCACACTTCACTGGGGCACATGTGGAATTACTTATATATCTGTTGATGACTCCTCATCCAGGATAACATGTTGCATCCTCCCCACTAAGAAATCCTCAGTCCAGTAACAAGTCTTGCTTGATACCACATACAAATGTAGTTTCGATAATAAGCATATGTGTGCTACTGAGTCAAATGCCTTTTGGAAGTGAAGAAAGATTGTGTCTGTCTGTATGCTTTGACCCATGGCTTTTAGGATGTCATGTGAGAGAAGTGCAAATTGGGTGTCACATGATCAATATTTTCAGAATCCACGTTGTTTGCCTCGGAGGAGGTCATTCCACTTGAACTCGGAATAGGTTCTCAGTTTCTACAGCAGATAGTTTTCAAGGATATTGAATGGTAGTTTTGTGGATCACTTCTTCTGTTCTTGTGATTTTTCAATTTCTCCAGGCATATTTTATGACGAAATAAATCTCAGGTGAACAGTCTGGTATGAGTGATGTACATCAGCGCACCTGATGATGGCAACGTGGTCAATTGCTGAAATATTGTGTCCTATGCACACTCATACCAGGCTGTTCACATGAGATTTATTTCATCTTCTGTTCTTCTTGTAGATGGGTGTGACCTGTACAATCTTCTTAGTATGGACATAGTTTCTTGTTCGAGAGATCTTCAGAATATTATGGTTAAAAGAGGCACTAACTCATCTGCAAAATCAGTTTAGAATCTGATAGGGATTCTGTCAGGGACTGCAGCTTTGTTCAGTTTTAACAACTTCAGATGTTTCTCATCATCGTTGACACTAATATTTATTTCATTCGCCTTTGCAGTGGTAATAGAATTAAAGTAGGGCAAAACTCCTGGGTTTTCCTATGTGAAGGAGCAAATGAAAATGGAATTGAACTACTCTGCTTGTGCTTTGCTACCCTCAATTTCAATTCCTGTCTCATCGATTAGTGTCTGGGCACCAACTGTGGTGCCACTGAAAGCCTTTACATACACTCAGAATTTCTTGGGTTTTGTGAAAGATCTTTCAGTAATGTTCTGCTGTGGTACACTGAAGGCTTCAGACATTACCCTCTTGACAGCTAAGTGTGTTTCATTCACCTTCTCTCTGTCTATAGTTCTATTATTTGTTTTACACGTATTATGCAAGTCTCTATTTCTTTAGAACTTTCCTTATAGCAACTGTATACCATTAAGAGTCCCTCCCATCAACTACTGCCTTTCTATGTACAGGTCTATCCAGCACATGGTCAACTATTCTTGCCCTCAGGGGCTCAGCTTTCATTTGCTGGGCTTGGCAACCCCAGGGGTCCTGAGCAGGGTATTGGCAAGCACCACTAGTCCTCTTTCTCTATAAGCTCTACATGCTTCAGTGACCCCTGTATGGCACAGTGGTGTAATGTTGTGTGTCACAGGGAATGGGGGTCTTGGCTTGATCGCCCAGATTGTGAAAATGGAAAAAACCTCTGTGGAAGAACACTCAATCACAAAGTGATGAGATCTGTGGTAGTTGAGGTGAAATAGTTGTTAGCGGGCAACCTCTGGGGAACGTGTCGCACCTCAGTTGTATAAAGCTTACTCAGGTACGCAAGGCTCTTTTTGAATAGACCCGTGTGTGGGCAGATATAGAACACTTGAAATTAAATTCTTCCTCTCCCAATGGAACGGGTGAGCCACTGGGTAGGTATCACCATCCAGTCCAACAAGAGGGCTCATGTAGCCAGCCCTCATGACTCGGGGATTTTTCAGGGTATTTATGTTAACAGTAACAGAACACGTCCTGCAGGTCAGAATGTGTTTTTAATAGTTAAGTTGAAAGAGGGCAGCTTCAAGAAAGTTTCTACATTTTACATTCAAAAGCATTTAGAGGGGATTGTTGGAAATGTAAAAACTGTCAGGTGATTGTGTGGGGGACATTGTTGGTTGAAACAGCCAGTTCCCAGCTAGTAAAGAACTTCCAGAAACCTCAGTGCCTCAGGGAGAGGAGTGGAATAGAAACTGAACTGCGTAACACCTTGAACTACAGCTAAGGTCTTGTGACTTGCAGGTTTCTATTTGACATTCACAGAGAAGAAATGAAAGGTGAGTGGACCCAAGAAGGCATTGTTGACGTGCAAAACGTGAAGAAAAGAATACATGGCAATGTTGTCATATCATACTCATTTATACTGACTTTAAGTAGCACTAAACTTCCAGAACATGTCAAGGCAGGTTATCTTCGCCTAAGTGTGCAGTCTTATGTCCCCAACCCAATGCACTATTGTAATTGCCTGCACTTTGGCCATACTACTCTTGATCATAAGGGAGAAGCCACTTGCGGCAAATGTGGTCAGGCTGCCTATGATGAAGTGGGTTGTTAATCTCTTCTGAAGTGGGTAGGTTGCTCTGGGGATCACCCTGTTTTGAGTAGGGACTGCAGTGTCTTCATTGGTGAAAGGAAGGTACAGGAAATTAAAACAATGAATTGTATCCCTTATGGTGAGGCCAAAAAGAGCTATTAAGTCCTTGCAGCCCCCCAAATTTGCTACTGATGTACCTTCACTCATGATACATCCGTACAGTTCACAGGCCCACTTATAGAGACCACCTGGGTTGGTTCCCTGGCATGCTTTGGTGAGCCGCCAAAGCAGTGGCATTATTTAAGCGCTCTCAAACAAGTGCTTGGCCTATTCTTTACTCTTTATTACTGTTGTTCAGTCAAAGTGTTCAGTGCTATGCACAAGCTGTATCTTATCTATTGCCTATAAATGTATCATGTTCTGTAAATTGTGTTTGTTCTTGCTATAACAAACTTGGCTACAAGAGAGAGTTAAGTTTTCTCCATGTGTTAGTGTCAGTGCTAAGTGTCCCAACAAATGTCTTGATGGAAGAAATACTCCTACATCTCGTTGCCCAGCAGCAGCTCTCTCATCAGTGCAGCTGTTGCCCTTTCAGACATATGGCGAATCGGCTGAAGATTGGAACTCCTAAAAGACATGGTAACACCAACATTTCCAGGTTTCTCATGTGGGTGATGCAAAGGTATGCAAGGTTTTCTTTCTTTCCTGGCTTTCGCTGCAATTTTATCATTCGGTGTGCCAACTTATGCCTTTGCAATAACCAGCTAGCTTATCATTTGAGGAAATGTGCAAACTTCTCTCCACCTGTTACTGTGATAGAAAATGTGTCATTGTGATGCGTGTAGATTTTTATCACTGTCAGAAACGCTCAAACCAATCTTACAAACTCTGGTTTGTAGAATTACATGGGTTTTGCTGCCATTGTAAATAATAACAATTGTGAATCCTATGATTGTCACATTGTATCTGATGTTATTCATCTGGCCCCAGCTAGGAAAGTCTGTGAAAAAGCACATTGGTGTGAGAATCCAATGCTTCCGGATATGTAGCACAGTTCTTTGAAGTGAAGTGTCATGGGCTGCAGGGGATCAAATTTCTATGTGGGCAGAGGTATTGGATGTTGCTCAGGCAGCCCCTCTTAAGTATACTGCAAGTGTTCAGGTTGATGGGGAAGCTGTTGGAGCAGTACAACCTTCAACTCAATGCTACATGGGGCTGTATGTTTATGGCCACAGCAGCAACAGGTCATGTCACAGCAGCGGCCATGTGCGCCCCCCCGCCCCCCTCCCACCGTCCATCTTGCTCATACTGCTTTGTCCAACATGAGCATGCTGCGTGCCCAAAACGTTGGGCAAAACGTTGGGCGGTTTTCAACAAGTGTTGAAAGGCCACATTGCATTGGCAAGTAACTCCTCTTCAAATGTGGCAGGCAGTCGTACCGATGGACATAAACTGTATCTCTACAACAACTGTTTCCCCAAACAGATTGTTTGTAGACTTGCGTGTGTTTAATAAACTGCTAATAACACAAGTAATACAGGAGCTGCAGTGACTTCAGTAAACACACAAACATACATGGACTTGGGCTCCCCTCCCCCTCACTCTCACATGTTTCACAGGAGTTGTTAGCTGCAATAAACAGTAGATTCCAATCCTAGGTCAGTTCTCCACTCCTGTATCTTACAAATCTGTTGTTCACACTCTCACCTTCTATGTTGTGGATCATTCCCATACCGCACACGTGATTGAGGTAGTTGTGCTTAACATTTTTTGTTTGTATGTTGTTGTTGAGGTAAATTTAGTGTGAGATCAAGTTCCATATCAGTAACTGGAGTCCCTCTTCTCTGAGTGTTTGTCTCTTGTTTCCCCTGTGCTTGGTTCTGCTACTGGTTTTCAGGCCCACATTACCATGAAAGAGTCTGCCCACCGTCATTTTTTTCAAGCACGGCGAGTGTCTGTCACATTGCAAGACAGTCAAGGCCAAATTAGACCTTTTGACAGTGCTCAGTGTCATTCGGCTTATTTCTCGCAGTAAATGGGCTACGTAACTGGTTACCGTTATGAAACCGATGGGTAAGCTCCGACTCTGTGGTCACTTCAGTGTCACGATTAATGCACACTCCGTGATAGATACATACCCTTTGCCCTGCCCTGATGAATTGCTCACAAAATTATCAGATGGCCACTACTTTTCCAAGATTGATTTGTTGGAAGTGTACCTCCAGCTTCCTTTGGATGAGGCAACTAGGCACTTTCTAGTTGTCAAAACACCTCTCGGCCTATACTAGTATCAATGCTTGCCTTTTGCGTCTCTGGCACAGCTGCAGTTTTTCAGCATTTTTTAGAACAACTGACATCCTCCGTACCCGGCTGCATCTGTTACATTGATGATATCATTGTTCTGGGTTCTTCCATGAAGACCACCATATGCTGTGATTTTTATCTTAATTTTATTGTAACTTTATGTGAATGTATTAACACACATACACCAAAAAAGAAAAGAAAAGAAAACACTATACTCACTTAATATGTCACCCTACCTTACAGATATATTTTACTTGCTCCGCACCTTTCAATATCCCCCCTTAAAGTACAATGTTTGTTTTTAATGGCTCTAAATCACAAACTTCACAAATTTAGTTATCACACAGTCATGGTAATTGTTTCATAATAGCATTTCTAAATTTCTCAAACTTTGATCTTTGTAGAGCTTTGGTCACTATGTAAGCTAATTGTTCTTCCGTATTACAATATTTTATCTCGAACATAGTGAAATTTTACACCTATATGTTTTCTTCGTCTAACCAATTGTCCTGATTTGATCATTTGGATAGCACTTTGATTGTCTACAAGAAGAATGATTTTCACTTTTCTTCTGATTAACTCTTCTATTAGGGTTTTGATGTGTTTTATATCTTTGCTGCATTCTGTTGCTGAAATGTATTCTGCTTCGGTTGATGAAGTAGCTGTCACACTTTGCTTCTTGGAACATCAACTAATGGGAGCACCATTATAAAGAACTATGAATGCACTTGTATTTTTTTCTGCCTCTTAAATCTTGTGCATAATCAGCATCACAATAAACATTTAGATGAATACTGTCATCTTATTCACTTTCTTTTTTCTTATAGAAAAGACCACAATTCTTGGAACCTTGTTGATATTGAAGAGTTCTTTTACACTTTTGTAATCCCTTTTCTTGGGGTCTTCTGTGAAGCAGCTCTCATAATTTACTGTAAATCCAAGATCTGGTCTGGTTTTACATGACAAATAAAGAAGGCTTCTTATGGCTTCACGATATGCAAATTCAGTGTGTTAGTTTTCTTGATTTTCTTCATTTGTCTTTCCCTCTGGTACTAATGGAGTCTTCATGGCCTTCAGTCAGTCATATTGAATTTTTCCAGTACTTTCTTTGCATATTGTACTAGGTGTAAAAATATTCCATCCTCTGTCTTCATTATTTGTATCCCTAAGTACACATCTGGATTTTCTACCACAACCATTTCAAATTTCTTCTTAAGTTTCTTTAGTATATTTTCAATTTTCTCCAAGTCTTTTCCTATTATGATTCCATCATCAACATGTATAGCCACGTACATTTCTTCAGTTGCATCTTTAAATATGCACTGATCTGATTTCAATTGAATTAGTCCTTCCGATTTTAGGAAATCTGTCAGTTTTATTCCATCTGGATGGGGCTTGTTTAAGTCCATACAGAGCTTTCTTCAAAATTCAGATTTTTCCAGCTTCTTTGTATCCTTCAAGTATCTTCATAAAGATTTCTTCATCCAGTTTCCCATAGAGTAATGCTGTTTTGACATCACACACTCTCATATGGAAACTTTTCTCTGCTGCCAGCACAAACAACAGTCTCAATAAACATAGATCTACTAATGGGCTGAATAATTCCTTGAAATTTATATCCTTTTCTTGTTGACAACCTCTGATAACTTGTCTGGCCTTATATCATCCATCATCTTTGACTTTAAAGATCCATTTGCTTGTTAAGATTTCTTTCCCTTTTGCTTCCTCTGGACTAACCAACTTCCGTGTTTCATTCTGTTGAAGAGATCTCTTTTCTTCTTCAGTTGCTTTCGACCAATTTTCTTTGTCTGGACCACTCGTACATTCTTCATAGGTAAGTAAAGCTGTTTCATAATCATATTTTACAGGTTTTTTTCAAACTAGTTCTTTTTGTAAGGTTGTAGTTTCTTGTGTCTTCATTGCATGTTATTACTTCTTGATTTTCATGGTCTTCTATTTCACTTTCTTGATTGCTAGTATCATTTGATAGTTCACCAATAACAAGATTTTTCTGTAGAGTTTCTTTTGTCACTTTCTGCTCAAATTCAACATCTCTTGACACAACAATATTTCTTCTTTGTGCATCAAACAGTCTGTAGCCATTTGGTGCATAACCAACAAAAATATATGCATTACTTCTTACACCTAATTTCTTCAAATAGCCTAAATTTTTAGCAAAAACTCTTGATCCAAAAATTTGAAGTCTTGACAGATCTGGTCTTTTCCCTAACCACTTTTCTGCAGGTGTGGCACTTTGATAGTTGGGCTTCTATTGATTAAGTATGTAGCTGTGAGCACCGCCTCTCCCCATAGCTCTTTCTTTAGTTTGCTATCGAATATCATAGCTCTTGCCTTGTTCATTATTGTCAGATTTAGTCTCTCTGCTTTCCCATTGAGCTGAGGGCTATAAGGAATACTATAGTCTAGCACAATTCCTTTTCCTTCACACCCATTCTTAAACTCACGGCTGGTGTATTCACCACCTTTATCACATCTTATTTGTGACACTTTTGTATTGAACTTATTTTCAGTCTCTAACACATATTTTCTTATGAATCTTTCAGCCTCTGACTTATATCTTAACAAGTAGGTTACACAGAAATCAGTGAAATCATCTAACACTGTCATATAGTACCTATATTCATTAAATGTTGGGAGTTCTATCTCTCCACAGATATCAGTACGTACGATTTCAGTAGGTCTTCTTGCTCTCTCTCTCACAGTAGAAAATGGTTTTCTTGTTAATTTAGCTCTTACACAAGCTTCACACAATTGTTCTGCTGAGCATAAACTATTAGAAACTCCTTCACACATTCTCTTGACCTCTGAAGTACAGCTTATGCCTGAATGACCTAGTTTCATGTGCCGTGAAATCTTTCCTTTGTTACATTCATATGCAATATGTGCAGTGTCTTCCATCTTCTTTCCTTCTTCAATGTTTTGTTTCTTGCTTTCTTGAGTGACTAGATCTTCTTCTATCTCTTCAAAAGTGCAAAATGATATTCTTTCACTCTCTTTGTTCTTAAAATAACAATCTTCTTCTTTGTGGTTAGTCTTTTTGCACTGAGGATGGGGCTTGAAAGATCTCGATTTTGGTTCTTGAGTTTTATTTTTATTTTTAAAGTAACACTCTTCTTCTTTGTGATTATTCCTCTTGCATATAGAACAGTATTCTTTCTTCTTAGGCTTCTTACATTCTCTTGGAAAATGTCTACAACCACCACAATGTTTACAAATTATATCTTTTATTTTTGTTGAACCCAACATCAAAGACAATACTCTCTTCTTGATTATTGTTTTTCAGTCGTTCCTCTTCTCTTATAAACCTTGCAGTTAGATTTTTCATAGTGTTCTCACCACTGGGTGACAAATCCCATGCTGGAGAAAAGTGTTTGTATTCTTTTGCCAAAATAGAAAATATCTTGGGTATGATCATATCATGTCACCTTTTCTGACTCTAGATGATGCAGTTCAAATACTATATTCTGTGGTGCACTTCTATTACTAGCTATGTCTCTGGTTTTATCGTACTTGAAACTATAAAATTCTTGAAGCAACTGCTGAGTTCTTTGAGACGCATCTCTTTATTAAATTGCTTTAAGTTTATCATACATTGCCTTGGAAGTTACACAACACAATACATGTGGCTTTACCTTTTTATCAATTGCTCTCATTATAAAATATTTTGCCTTGTTGTCCATTTTTTTCTATTTTTCTAAAGTTTTGCAATTTTCCATTGTTTCAGTTCCGTCCACAATATCACACAGGTCTTGCATATTAAATAATATTCTAATTTCATCGTCCCATAGACTGAAACATGTATATCATGAAATTCTTCGTTTTCTTGAAACATCTTTAACTGGTTTCCTTCTTTATTCATGCTTTCTATTTTTATCTTTTCTATTTTCTTATTGCTCTGGGCCCATAACCTGCTGTGATTTTTATCTTAATTTTATTGTAACTTTATGTGAATGTAATAACACACATACCTAGGCACAAAGTAAAAAAAAAAAACACTATACACACTTGATATGTTGCTATATCAACCTACCTTACAGATATATTTTATTTTTATATAAACTCTTAGATGTTAAGCACTAATTTTGTTAGCACGCAGTAAACATTGTATTTTACTTGCTCAGCACCTTTCAACACCGTAGCAATCTCATAACATTTTGTTTTGCAGTTTACAGGTCTCAAGTACAATCTTGCCAAATCCGAATTTTATCAGTGATCAGTTGAGTACTTAGGTTTTGAGGTTTTTCACACAGGGGTCACCCCATTGCAGCACCATGTTGGCACAACTGCAGCTTTGCCATGGCTGATCTCGCTGGACGGTATTTGTTGAGGAGACGCTGTTGGTAGCCACTTGATTCATAAGGGCAGTCAGTTGCTCAACCGTTGCACTTGCATTCACCCGTACATCTTCGCAGCCGTTGCTCACCCCTGTTGTCTATGGCTCATGATGCATCACAGTTACCCAAAAGCTAATGATTATGTCCTTCTGGGTGCCAGATAAATCATTCAATTTCTGCATTGTGATTGTTCTGTTATCCACATCCCCCCCCACCCCCCTACCCCCAACACACATCATAATCTTCCATAGCTAGTGCTGCCACCTACTGTTGCAAGTGGTTATTGCACGTTGATGTTGATCTTAGGCTGTTGTCACATTTATGTGAGTGGACCGTGTAGTTTTCTGTGATAGAAGATTTCAGGTCTTAAACAGTGTGCCAAATAAGTAATGAGACAACTAGTATTGAATCAAAGTAAGAACTTCATTTCAATTTCTCAGTTACAGGGACTCAAAATAACCTTCTTGCACCTCCACACAATGTTTACATGGTTCTTACAAGTTGTTGAAAGAACATTGGAAGTCCAGATTGAGTACCTTCTACAGGCTGTCTGTCACAGCATAATGGATGTCCTCAGTGTTCCTAAAATGTCCCCCATGTAAATAACATGTAATTTAAAATAGAAAAAAGTCTACAGGTGCCAAATCATTTGAATAGGGTGGGTATTTGAGCACACTGGTTTGTTTTGATGCTAAAAACGGTTTCATGGGCAGTGTGCATTGAACCAGTACATTGTCATGCAGAACAACCCAAATTGTGCTTTGGAGGAGATGCATCCTGACATGATGTGTGTGAACAGAGATGTTGCATGACTCCTGAGTAGTACTGTCCAGTTAGTATTGTGCCCTTAATGAGATATTCATGAAGGATTACTCCAGAAGCATAAAAAGAGAAGATTATCATTTGCTTGCTGCGTGGTTCCTACTACCCGAGTTTCTTCTGTTTCAGTGAAAATATTTCCTACCACTACATACATGTGCATGACAAAGACAATCATCCTATAAACATGTTGCATGTCTTTGTAAACTTCTGATGCTGTTTTTTTCTAATTTACAGTAAAAATGTACCACAGTTCTTTGATCCATGATGATATGTTTGATTGCCACAACTTGCACAACACTACTTTCACACCCACTGCGCATGCACTGGCACAATCGAAGCATCTGCGTGTTCAACACAGTCTAGCAGGTGAAATGGTAACTACATTTGGCTCATTTTTTGAAAGTGTTTCTGGGGAAAAAAGCAGTTTCATTACTTATTTGGCACGCTGTACATCAGCAATCATGTTTCAGCTGGCCAGGATTGATGTACTCGCTGACATGTCAATCCAAACATGGTATGCTCTGGCCCATTTTAGGGTCATAATTTTAGTGTTGGGAAAGTTTTATGCTTATGCCGACAATCTGTCATTTGGAAGCAAGCAGTTATAAGTTTTTCAAAGCCAATGCTAAAATGTCATCTGTGATTTCTGTGACTTTCAGGTTGTTGAACCTTTTCCTGTTTATTCTTAATCCCGAACTTATCAGTTTGTTTTTTACATTGCTGTTTACTAGGCAGCTGATACCAGCTCTGCAACAAAATGGTGTTCCATTGTTTGACACCTTTCCCCAGGAAAGTAGTTGGACTATTCTGCAGTACTAACAGATGCTAAGGACAAGGAGTCTTCTGAAAATATCATATGGTTTCAGTACTGACAGCATCTGTCATGCTACTAGTAGTTTGTCATTGGTCTGTTACTGCCATTAATGCCACCAGAAACAAAGTACATAGTGTTAACTAGTACAGGCTCTCATGGCAAATTGTTGGAAATTGTTGATTATTCAACATTGCCAATGTTTTGATTTATTTTCAGATCAATTTATGTGCACACATCTGTGTCAGTTAGTTAAATTTAATCAGGCAGACTCACATATCAGACTGTGCCACTGGAACATTTGTTGAGGCTGGTTCTGTATTTGCAGAATGTTCTTATAAACAAATATTTCACATTTAAACCAGTTAACTAGAATTCCATGTATAAGAAATATTGTAATATTTAAACTTGTGAAGAACTGCATTAGACCTACAAGAAAAATAATGAAAAAGATGGAATAGTATAAATCTCCTGGTGTAATATTTAAATCTTTGAAGAACTGCATTATACCTACAAGAACAATAATGAAAGAGGCGGAATAGTATCAATCTCCTGGCACACAGCACTGTGATATTACTTGAAATCAGATTCAAACCATGGAAGACTCTGTCTTCAAATTAGTTCCCTTTGTCATATCTTATTCTATTTGCTACACTTCACATAGCAGCCATATTTGAAATTATTTATATAACTTGTAGCATATTCTTGCGTAGTTGTAAATGTGACTACTTTTTTTACAAGTTAATTGACGATTTCAGCATGAATCCGAGACTGGCACTAGATTGGCTACTGAAACATTCCACTGTGAGGCCTGGAGGATTATGTGATGATACGTCAAATGATGAGTTAACGTGTACCAACTGTGCAGAAGAAGCAGCAGGTATTTTGGTTCAATAGTAAGAGATATGTCCATAAATGTATAAGATATTGTACAATAGTTTCCACTTATACAGCAGCTGCAGCAGAAGCCAGCAGGAGGGACAAGAAATCTGTCATTCAATCTGTTGCATCTCTACTTGAATCATTTCGTTCATATAGACGCCAGTACTTCAAACCTAATCCAAAAGCACTTGGAAAACTGAAAGAAATGGGATTTAAGGAAGAAGATATTATAGATGCTCTACAAGTCACTGGAAATCACGAAACTTCAGCTGTTGGTATAGTACGGTTTGTGAGATATAGAAAAACTGCAGTTAAGTAATCAAACTAAATAGATTATTTCCACCCTTTGCAGTGTGAATGGCTGCTCGGTGAGCGAAGAAGTAGTTTAGAAGATCTAGACACTGGTTTAGACCCTGACGGTCCGGTGTACAAAGCAATTATGGCAAATCCTGCAATACAGCTGAGTCTTACAAATCCAAAGATGTTGCTGGGTAAGATAATATTCATCAATGGATTTATTCTTCTTCCCTTGAGTTTTTGTACTGATTCATTTCCTTGCTCCCAATATTTCAGAGTTTATGATTTTTATTTTCTTTGTCATATAAAGTTTTTAATTTCATCTATACTCACTGTTACGGTATTAAACATTGACAAACATGTTAAAAAGTAATTGCTATGAGAAATAGTTAAGCAATGAATGAAGCATTCTGAATAGTAATGAAATTAAGTTTGTAATGTGCACCTTTTTAAAAAATAGCAGTAGAACAGTGTAATTTATCTGGTTGCCATATCTCTGTTTGGGACGTAATTAAGTGTGCACAAGCTTAAAGTGTAGAAAATGGAATTCTTATTTCTTACCCGAGTCTGAGCTTGTGCTTTTTCTCCAATTATGTCATCAGCAATGAGATGTTAAACCAGTCCCTTCCTTTCCTATGTGGCTCAGTTCGATGTCTCCTTAATGATGTTACCTCACTATTGAGGTTCAGTGTGTCAATTAAAAATGGGTAACATGCAGATTTTAGCAACGTTAAAACTGTTAAGTTTTTTGATAATAAATCTTCAAGTTAATCATGCAGTTCATCTTAAATTCCCTATGCTCTCAATACTTCAAGTTTTAATCTGCAATGACATTTCAATTCCTTTTAGCATTCTCCTTCTCTTTCATTGTACTTATCATTTCCTCAGTTACACACTTTCAGTATTTCTATGGTTTTGTGTTATCTTGGTGCATTACCTGATATCCTTCCATTCACTGAGTAACTGGCAGACTCCACCAGTGTGTATAATGTTTTGCTCACACTCTTGTCCTTGCCATGTGATAATGCTATTTGATTTTTCCTGTCCAGTTTTGTCAGTTTTCCACTGTCATTTATTTAACCATATACTTCTGTCGTGTATCTTGTGTTCCCAACAGTAGTACTGAAGTCACTGCACGAGCCTCTCAACTAAATGTTGTATATTATTCAACAACATTATATTGCACCTGTTGTTTTGATCAGGTTACCTTGAGTTTTTATCATGATATTTTACGAATACACACTGAACCACTTCGTAGTATATGCACAACTGTTTTGAAATCATTCACAATTTGATGCATTTTCCTTAGTCAGCACTGTACTTGTTTACTATAATGTCACCTTGTATATGCAGTAATGGCCACAGATGACCAAGAGCAATAATATTGTGGTCAGGTTGTAACAAAGAAGCAGACTGTGCATTTCTCATATTTAGTACCTCTATTTTCAGAAAAGTAAAGTAAAGTAAGTATTTATTTTCAGAAATAGAATGGCTGACAAAAACTTACTTGTTCACTGTTTGTTTTTATTTTTGCAATTAACATTGTTTTGAATTATAAGTCTGTATACTGAGATTTGAACTTTTTTTTCAGCATTTTTGTCAATGCTAGAGAATCCCAGTAACACAAATGTGTGGATTAATGATCCTGATGCTGCACCAGTTTTGAGTCAAATTTTTAAGACTTATCACACAGAGAAACATGTTTTGCAGCCTACTGATGTGCCACAGTGAAGAAAAACAGCCACATTTAACAATGAAAGAGAGCTTTGATTTGAAAATTTATGTAAGGGGAAAAAAGTTGTCAACATTGGAAGTTTCTTACAATATTGCAGGGAATTATGTTAAGACTTATCAAAATTGCAACATTATGACAACATGCTGAATGCTACACAAGTTCAAAGGGATGAATAATAATAAAAAGCCACCCTGTTAGATACCTTTATATAAATTTATATAGTTTATTTAAATAAACTACCTTATCATTAAATTATTTTTTCTTTTATTATTTTGGTTTTATTTTTCTTACATTGAAACTGTGCATAATTTCCTCAGTACTGCATAGTATGATAAACTGTCAGCAGCTTGTGAATAATTTGCAGTCTTCCTCCCTCATCACATTCCATATCAAGTACTAAGGGTTGATGTGATTACACAGATTTTTCTGGTGTAAGAAATGTTTATGCTCTTTGCTCTTCATTGGCATGTGGCTGGATATCATCATCCTGATGACACTATATTTTGACAGGTCTTCTGGTGAGCAGGTGCACAATCATGCAGGAACTATCTGATCGTGCACCTGCAATCTCATCTGAAGATGATGGCCAGTTGGATCGTTGAAGTATCGTGTCATCAGGATGATGCTGTCTGGCCACATACCCACGGAGGACATCAACATTAAGGGTTGAGATTTGTGAAATATTGTGTATTATGTATATTTGACTGAAAATGAGTCAGAAAATAATATTTGTCTGAAACAGAAAATGTCTACATACAAATTGCCAAAAGAGGGTCAACTAAAGCATAGTTCACTCTGTCAAACACGGTTACTGTTTTATGTAATAAAAATATGTTGAACATTGAAACCAGCCACAGTTTCATGTATAAACTGTGTATATATTCTGAGGCTTAATTCATCACGTATGTCCTCTTACAACAGTGAGATTAATTCCAGAAATATCAGCAATGTGTACACTGTTATGAAACTTTAGAACAAGTTAAATGTGTGTTCTGGATCAGGACATGAACCCAGAACTTTTGCCTTTCACAGCAAGGGCACCTAATATGATGGTCTGTAGGAGGGAGGGGGGACGCTAGACCTGTGTGCATGGAGTACTTTTAATATTTTGGAAAACGAATGGGAACTTGGAAGTTGCCATAACATTTACAGATCCGAGCCTGTTAAAAACCTGTGTAATATTGTTTTTAATTAGATTTTTTTGAAAGTAAACCACCTGACTACACTATACAGGGTGATTTGAAAAAAAATATGACAACTCTGAAACTCGAGAACCCTGCAAAGAAAAGGAGAGCTATGCTCTTTCTGTCATCAATTGAAGTAACCTTGGAAGTTTCATTTGGTTGCTCATTTGGACACTAGGAATGGTGCTGGGCACATAACTTTCATTTCTTTTGTCAGTGCAAAGATGGCAACATCTCAACAAAAAGCTTTTCGTGTTATTGAGTATGGAAGAAGTGAATAGATGACAGTTGTTCAGCGTTCATTTTGAACCAAGTATGATGTTCAACCTCATGGTAGGTGATGTATCATACGTTGGTATTAACAATTCATAAAGAAATGGTGTTTGTGCAAAGGGGAAAGTTCCAAATGGCTGTGCACGAGTGAAGAAAATGTCGGCCGCACTCGGGAAGCATTTGCTCGCAGTCCAGCCACAAAGCTGATATGGTGGAAAGAATAGAGTTCCGGCAAGTCTGTTCTTGATCAAATGGAAACAGATGAATGGTTCATTTTGAATCTACTGTTTAGTGATGAAGCAACATTTCACACAACAGGGAAGTCAACCGGCACAATGTCCGTGTATGGGGGACTGAGAATCCACAGGAAACAATTCAGAATGAACATGATTCACCTAAGGTGAATGTTTTCTGTGTCATATCAGCCAATAAAATTTTTGGTCCTTTTTTTCTTCGAAGGTGCAACTGTCCTCGGCCCCAGCGATTTTTTTTCTGTTGGGGTATGTTAAAGATATGGTGTTTCAACTACCTCTACCAGTTAACATTGAGGAACTAAAAGAAGGAATAACTGCAGCTATCCAAACTGTTATGGAGAAGCTACAGAGAGTGTGGAACGTGTTAGAGTATCTGGCTGGTGTCACTTGAGTGTCTGGAGGGGGTCATATTGAACATTTGTGAACTTGTTTTCTACTGAAAAAAAAAAAAAAATTAAGTTCTCTTCACAGTGATTAATTACCCAAGGTTCCACCATGTTTCTTGATGAAATGAGAGCTGGGGTTTAGTTGTGCATGCTCCCCCCCCCCCCCCCCCTCTCAATTGTGGATGTCCTTGTTTCATAGGAATGCTCCTGTTGAATGAACCATTCAGGCATGCCTCATCCCTCAGAAGCTTTCCTGCTTGTGTCCCAGTCTGAAGCTGTTATGTAAGGTGTGAGGCATATAGCTCGATCAATATTAGTATTGCCTATATCTAGATTTATGACTCCATTCTACTTTAAATCACTCCTGGCAGTTATCCTCGATTGTCCATGGCTATGGCTGATTGCTAGTTGTGTAGTCAAAATATACTGATCATTATTGTCTAATTGTACACAGTACATTACATTAGTTTGTTAGGAGCAGTTGCCAATCTTTGCCCACAAGTGCTGAATCAACTTAAAGATACTTATATTTTATGTAAACACTTATGACACTGATAAAATTTTCAGAGGTTTCCTAGATGTCAAGAAACATGGCATAACCATGTGCTTCACTATCTATTCCTTTCTGAACTTTGTGAAAAAACAGAGCAAGCTGGATGTGACATGATTGGTGCTTCCATGGAGTGACTTATTTTAACGTCCCGTACTTTCTCTTGTGTGTTACTGTGAGAGAAGTTTGATCTCTTGTTGACTGATTAACTAGCAATTTTGTTCTTCCAGGTCCCGAGAAACACACTAATACTGGCGGGTGGCCAGACAGTGGCACTGTAGAAGTTCTTTGTATGACAAGTTCCACAAACTATGTTCCTCAGTGAATTTTAACCCTATCTGTCATGAAATGCAAAATATCGTACTTTTGTAGTAGTTATAGTTTTTTTGTGCTTCTGAGCAATTTCACATAAGAAGTGAGTAGTGGGTCAATGCCCAGAAGGAAGGGGAAGTAGACAACATGAGACAGCAAACAAATAGTCACTCTGCCACATCCATTTTACCTTGTGCTTTTCCAAGTACTTGGAACATTTAAGATTGATTTTCATACTGGGGTAGGTATGGTGAGCCTAGTAAAGCCACTGGAGTGTTGCGTTAATAAGTGAAAGTTTTCTGAGCATATGTATTTTTTGAGTTTGTGTCAGAACCAGTATTGGTATCACCCAGTGGAGTATAACCTGAGGTTGCCAGGGAAACAACAGGTGGAGGTTGTAGCATGAGACAGAGCGCACACTGGCACTGCTGCAAAGTATTTGATTTGTCTCTCTTTGTGCAAAACACATCACATGGCCACTCCCAACTTGCATCTGGAATCAAACTTGTAGTCGAAGATATTTCAGAATGGGGTGTGGAAAGGGAGGGGTGGGAGGTGATACTCCCCATTATTTATCATTCCCAGTTTTGTTATGCACTCTCTGCTCTAATAACAGTAAGTGCCAGTATTTGAGGGTTCCTACTATGAAATACAAATGTCACTGCAAATGCAGAAATGGTGATCAAGTAAGTAAAAGGGTTTTTCAATTGTGGTTTTATTTTTTCATTACTTCAAAGGTACTTTGGTTAATTTCTTTTATTTTTCATTTGATGACAGAGAAATATAGACAGCTATTTACAACAAATGCATACAATTTTATACAGATACACACAATCTCAAATCTGTAATGGGTTCATTGCCCTGAATCCATATTGTACATCCTTCAGAAGCTTCTGCAGACAAATTGTGAAGGTCTTCAATTGTCCCTTTGAATGTTGAGGGAACATTCAAATATTATGTGATGTACTGTTTGCTGATCTTCACCACAGTCACATTCAGGGGAGATTGGTTGGCACAACAATGCTCCACATCTACCCCAGTCAGTTCTGCTCCGATTCAGTGTGCTCCAGTGTTATTGGGGTTGACGAAAACCTGACGATTGCTTCTGGGGAGTTTTGATTAGTTCAGGGCCAGCCAGAAATTCTGCACGAATGCAGTGCTTCTGCACATGTGCAACTTCTGGGTCACAGCATGCACGCCGCAGCCGTCAGCGTTCATGTAGTGCATGTCTCTACGCGCAGATGTCGCTTTATCCACTTGCTGGGATACTCTGTACGGCACATTCTAGTGCTCTTTCCACAGCTTGCAAGCCAACCATGGGAAAACGGTCACAGTCTACTCATTGAGACATCTACTTTTATGTTAACCCAGTAAGAAAAGTAATACAATTAACAACCATGGGTTTTTATTGAGGCAGCTTGTCTGACGGCACGTAAATATGGGTAACGTTTTTGATCTAGTATTTTTTTGAAAGAGAGCACTTAGTGACTTCCAACGAACCTTATTCATGATTTCAAATAACATTAAATTAATGCAAGGTTTCCTATAACTAATTCTCAGTGCCCTCAGTTACACCCACATAATTTCTATCTCACTGATCTCTGAACAGAATGATAGCCGCAGACCTCTCAATGATCACCTTTTATTTCAATACCATTACTGCTATATCTTTCATCTCTTCCATCTGAAATCTGCATAATAACTGACAATTAGATGAATGTTATGTTTTATCGACTTCAGCTGAGTTTCACACATTAAAAAAAAACCTAAATGTAAGTATACATTGGAACAATCGGTTTAATAACCAATTTTCCTAATAATAATGTAACATGGAGCAGTATGGGGCAATAATGCACACTTAGTAAACAATAATATTAAATTATGAAAGGAATAAATCCAAGCACGTTTATCACTGGTCATGAGAAATGATGTAGTTAATATCGGGCACAAAAGCACGGCTCATTGACAAACGCAATCAGTTGCGAAGATTTTCATCAGTTATGCTTGACTGAAACCTTGATTTATTCATTTTCATCACCGAGTAAAATCTTTAACAAACATATGTCGACCCGAACATGGACATAACTCTCGCGGCTTCTCGGTGCAGGCATGGAAATTCTTGTTGTGAAAAATTTTCATAGAATTCTTTTGTTCTTCACACTGCAAAAAATTTCTCCTTCAGTCTTGTATTGCACTGTAGTTCGATCAGTTCCGTCTGTAGATCATTCGGAGCATCTTCAACTGACGATGAGAACGGTCAAGCAAAGAGGCAAATGACAGGAGACGAACTTGTAACATCTGCAAATCATGCTCGAAATTGCTCCTCAATTTTTACAATTATTGACACGTATTCTTGAAAGCTAGCACTTTCATGGACCAGTCCAAGAGTCGGGAAATGTACAGTGTTTTCTGTCAATAGCTGGCTCTCCCTAAGCGCAAGCTTCCTTTCAAAGGCATTTACGTTTTCCAACATGTCAAAAATTAAATTATTTTCACCTTGCAAACTGACGTTCAGGCTGTTCATGTGACACGTAATGTCCACGAGAAATGCAAGGTCTGATATCCAACAAGGGTCTTCCAACATAGGTTCACTTTTTTCCTTCTCATGTAAGAATGTTACTATGGCCAAACGTGAATCAAAAAATATTATCAGCATTTTACCTTGACTGAGCCAGCGAACTTCAGTATAGTAAGTTATGTCGCCGTACTCCGCTCCTAATTCCTCCAAGAACCGCGATGCGTAAGCCCATGTGTCTTCAGATAGTTTACAGTATGCACAACAATTTGCATGACGTTTGCCAGCGTTACTGATTTTGCACAAAGCGCCTCTCGGTGCAGAATGCAGTGAATTCCTTACAACGTCTCATCTGTGTGCCCTAGCTTTTTGCCATCTGTGCTATGAATCCTCTCCGATGGCCTTGCATTGATGGTGCTCCATCTGTGGTCACTGAGACTAACCAATTACACTCCATACCGACACCATAAATCATTTGCTCGAAAGCTTTGAGTAAGTCCACACCTGTTGTAGTCTCTTTCAAAGGTACTAAGTCCTAAACGTCCTCTGTTACACAAAGTGTATTATCGACACCTCGTATGTATATCACAACCTGGGCTGTATCTGTAAGATCTCTTGCTTAATTGAGCGCAACAGAGAAAGCAACAAAGTCTTTAGCCTTATTTATTAGCTACCTGTGCACGTCGTCGGCCATAGCACTGATACATATTGTCACTGTTTGGATAGACTGATTTCTTGAAACCTGCTAACGGTCGTGGGACACACAAGTTCTGCAGCATCAATCAGACACCCTTTCACTAACTCCCCTTCGGAAAGGGGTTTCTCAGATTGTGCAATTCTTAATGAGATTTAAACTTGCTCGCAGTGAAGACTTAGTGTGGTTGTCATTCTGGAAAATTGAAAACAGTACATTGTACAGCGTACAGTAAAATAGAAATAAGTGTAACACAAGAAACTAAAGAGCTCAAGAAGTATCAGTTACTTTGACATATAGTAAAATCGAGTTGATGTGTCTCATCCATTTTCTTAAGGACATTTAATTTTGCTTGTCGTTCTTCACTGTTGACTACACTCCACTCGTCTTTGTGATTTGTAGTGTCTCTCAATTGCAAACTTACATTGGCCGATTCGGTGGTACAGCAAACACTGTGAGTTTTCGCCAATGGCTACAAAAAAGAATTGCAGTTCCCAGTCATTTTTAAACGACTGAGAACATTGATCTCCCGTCCTTTGCTTTTTCACAGTACCTGCCGTTTCTCAGTACTTCTCTGTTAAGGTTATGGTCACCAGGGGTAAACGAGACTGGGTATGTTGCGCTCTTGCTTGTACCACATAAACAGGGAAGTGGAGCTGCCGCCGTTTATTTAGGACACATGTCTAATAACAGATGTCGCTGTCACACACGTGCGCACATGTGCAGTACTTCTGCACACTGTGCAGCGTTTGGCCGGCCCTGGATTAGTTGGTGATGCTGCATGGAAAATTGCTCCTGCAATAGACTGTTCCACACTTCTTGCATGTTGAAGTTACTCTCCTGCAGACTAATTGCTGTGTGCCACAATTGTTTTACAGACCTCAATCTCTGGAGTTCTGGTAATGAAATTTCTGAATTAATTGATAATTGTAGGTTGTTTTGTTGATTTTTATCCATATAATTTACTTATGACTGTGGTCATCTTATGGATGGTGGTGAATTATTATCAAGTACTGGTACCCAGTGCTTGAGTACACTTTGCGATGGGATGCATTGCTTGATAGAGCTTTGTGTCAGTTATTTTAATGTGAGCACTGTGTAGCCATGTGGAGTAGCAGTATCCTGCAACTGAGTGTGAAAGTGAAAGAGCTGATGCTCTGAAGACTGCTGCATTGACACCTCAGTTAGTTCCTGCTTACTTCTGAAATATATTGTTCCAAGTTTTGATTTTAGCTGCCATTTCCCAGAGATGGGTATTGTATGTTGAAGGTATTTCAGAGTGTTGCAGTATTGGAGTGTGATCTCTAAATGTGGTATTAGGTTCATAGTTTGCGTGCTTTTTAGGTATGTGATAAGTTGATGCACTGGTCTTTTGAGGCTTTGGTCAGAGAGAGTTGTTTGAAATACCCATCCAACATCTTCAGGTTTGATGTTAGTATTGCTGTGAATGACAAAATTCCTAAATGCAATCAATTCTAGGTACTTTTATTAGTAATCACGACTTCAACTGTTACAGTGGCCATATCATTTTTGCAGAATTTCAATGGTGCCATCTAGCTGGAAACCCAAGAGCTTTCCATCAGCAATATTCTTAATAGTCTACATTCACACAGTGGAGTAAATATTAAGCACAGATTGCCAAGACTATTCATATTGCTTCCAAAGTGTTTTGAACATTTATGGAAGATGATAACTTGCTCTCCAGAAATCACCATGAATGAATGAACTGTGGAATCTTTCATCAAAGCCACATTTACTTTAAATTTAATGTTCTCCAAATGTGTTAGATCATTTCTTGCAATTTACTTGTTAAGTAGTATGTGCACATATCTGAGATATAATAGAGGCCTGCATTGGCACTTCCTCACTGTTGAAACAATAGCAAGTCAGTATATCAAAATAAATGATCCATGCAGGTTAAAGTGTCGAACAGTTGCCAAGTGTGTACTTGTGTTCCAGGAAGTATACCAGATGACTCATATTAAGTCTTCCATCAAGAGAAACTGTAAGGTACTGGTGCTGTTAATAAGCATATTGCAATCGGAGACAAAGACAAGCTGCACATAAAGGAAAGACCAGGTTGGAAATAAACAATTATGAAAAGAATAAATGCTATTCACTGTAAAGGTGACACTTGAGTTGCAGATAGGTACAACAAAAAGACTGTCAAACACCTGGTTTTGGCCGAAGTGTCCTTCAGGAAAAAAAGGAAACTGCATGTGTGCATACACCCTCCCCTCCCCCCCCCCCCCCCCCCCCCCCCACACACACACGCACACACAAAGCTAGAACACCTCAGGCACAATGACCACTATCTCCAGCCGCTCTGGGCAGACTGCAGGTAGCATTGAACAAAAGCAAGAGTCTGGATTTGGTGGGAGGGAAGGGGGGGGGGGGGCTCGGAAGGGGTAGCAGAGTACAAGTGGGGAGGGGGGGGGGAGGGAGGGCAGGAAGAAGAGGGCTGTCTGGCAGTGTACAACGACTAGAAGGTGGGAGGACAAAGTTGCCTTGAACAGAGTTAGTAAGCTGTGGGGGAGGGATTGAGGAGCGGGAAAGGAGAGCAGCAGAGACAGGAAAAGACTGGTGGGTGCATTGATAGAGTGAAGTGCAAATTGAGGATGAGGGGATGTGGGTTGGCAGGTGATAGGACAGTTGTTGTTGTTGTTGTTGTGGTGATGGTCTCCAGTCCTGAGACTGGTTTGGTGCAGCTATCTATGCTACTCTATCGTGTGCAAGTTTCATCTCGCAGTACCTACTGCAACCTACATCCTTCTGAATCTGCTTAGTGTATTCATCTCTTGGTCTCCCTCTATGATTTTTACCCTCCACTACTAAATTGGTGATCCCTTGATGCCTCAGAATGTGTCCTACCAACCGATCCCTTCTTTTAGACAAGTTGTGCCACAAACTCCACTTCTCCCCAATTCTGTTCAATACCTCCTCATTAGTTATGTGATCTACCCATCTAATCTTCAGCATTCTTCTGAAGCAACACATTTCGAAAGCTTCTATTCTCTTCTTGACCAAACTATTTATCATCCATGTTTTACTTCCATACATGGCTACAATCCATACAAATACTTCCAGAAACGACTTCCTGACATTTAAATCTATACTCGATGTTAACAAATTTTTCTTCTTCAGAAACGCTTTCCTTGCCATTGCCAGTCTACATTTAATATCCTCTCTACTTCGACCATCATCAGTAATTTTGCTCCCCAAATAGCAAATCTCCTTTACTACTTTAAGTGTCTCATTTCCTAATCTAATTCCCTCAGCATCACCCGATTTAATTCAACAACATTCCATTATCCTCGTTTTGCTTTTGTTGGTGTTCATCTTACATCCTCCTTTCAAGACACTATCCATTCCGTTCAACTGCTCTTCCAAGTCCTTTGTGTCTCTGACAGAATTACAATGTCATCTGCGAGCCTCAAAGTTTTTATTTCTTCTCCGTGGATTTTAATACCTATTCCAAATTTTTCTTTTGTTGCCTTCACTGCTTGCTCAATATACAGATTGAATAACATCGGGGAGAGGCTACAACCCTGTCTCACTCCCTTCCCAACCACTGCTTCCCTTACATGCCAACTGGACTCTTACAACTGCCATCTGGTTTCTGTACAAATTGTAAATAGCCTTTAAAGACAGTATTCCAGTCAACATTGTCAAAAGCTTTCTCTAGGTCTACAAATGCTAGAAACATAGGTTTGCCTTCCATTAATTTTTCTTCTAAGATAAGTCTTAGGGTCAGTATTGCCTCACGTGTTCCAATATTTCTACTGACTCCAAACTGATTTTCCCCAAGGTCGGCTTCTACTAGTTTTTCCATTCATCTGTAAAGAATTCGCATTAGTATTTTGCAGCCATGACTTATGAAACAGATATTTTGGTAATTTTCACATCTTTCAACACCTGCTTTCTTTGGGATTGGAATTATTATATTCTTTTTGAAGTCTGAGGGTATTTTGCTTGTCTCATACATCTTGCTCACCAGATGGTAGAGTTTTGTCAGGACTGGCTCTCCCAAGGGCGTCAGTAGTTCCAATGGAATGTTGTCTACTCCCGGGGCCTTGTTTCGACTCAGGTCTTTCAGTGCTCTGTCAAACTCTTCACGCAGTATTGAATCTCCCATTTCGTCTTCATCTACATTCTCTTTTATTTCCATAATATTGTCCTCAAGTACGTTGTCCTTGTATAGACCCTCCATATACTCCTTCCACCTTTCTGCTTTCCCTTCTTTGCTTAGAACTGGGTTTCCATCTGAGCTTTTGATATTCATGCAAGTGGTTCTCTTTTCTCCAAAGGTTTCTTTAATTTTCATGTAGGCAGTATCTATCATACCCCTAGTGAGATAAGCCTATACATCCTTAAATTTGTCCTCTAGCCATCCCTGCTTAGCCATTTTGCACTTCCTGTTGATCTCATTTTTGAGACATTTGTATTCCTTTTTGCCTGCTTCATTTACTGCATTTTTATATTTTCTCCTTTCATCAATTAAATTCAATATTTCTTCTGTTACCCAAGAATTTCTAGCAGCCCTTCTTTTTACCTACTTTATCCTCTGCTGCCTTCACTACTTCATCCCTCAGAGCTACCCATACTACTTCTACTGTATTTCTTTCCCCCATTCCTGTCAATTGTTCCCTTATGCTCTCCTTGAAACTCTGTACAACCTCTGGTTCTTTCAGCTTATCCAGATCCCATGTCCTTAAATTCCCACCTTTTTGCAGGTTCTTCAGTTTTAATCTACAGCTCATAACCAACAGAATGTGGTCCGAGTCCACATCTGCCCCTGGAAATGTCTTACAATTTAAAACCTGGTTCCTAAATCTCTGTCTTACCATTATATAATCTATCTGACACCTTTTAGTATCTCCAGGGTTCTTCCATGTGTACAACCTTCTTTCATGATTCTTAAACCAAGTGTTAGCTATGATTAAGTTATGCTCTGAGCAAAATTCTATCAGGCGCCTTCCTCCTTCATTTCTTCCCCCAAATCCATATTCACCTACTACATTTCCTTCTCTCCCTTTTCCTACACTCGAATTCCAGTCACCCATGACTATTAAATTTTCGTCTCCCTCCACTATCTGAATAATTTCTATTATCTCGTCACACATTTCATCAATTTCTACATCATCTGCAGAGCTAGTTGGTATATAAACTTGGACTACTGTAGTAGGTGTGGGCTTCGTGTCTATCTTGGCCACAATAATGCGTTCACTATGCTGTTTGTAGTAGCTTACCCACACTCCTATTTTTTTTATTCATTATTAAACCTACTCCTGCATTACCATTATTTTATTTTGTATTTATAACCCTGTATTCACCTGACCAAAAGTCTTGTTCCTGCTACCACCGAACTTCACTAATTCCCACTATATCTAACTTCAACCTATCCATTTCTCTTTTTAAGTTTTCTAACCTACCTGCCCGATTAAGGGATCTGACATTCCATGCTCCGATCTGTGGAACGTCAGGTTTCTTTCTCCTGATAATGACGTCCTCCTGAGTAGTCCCGGCCCGGTTTTCCGAATGGGGGACTATTTTACCCGAGGGGATGCCATCATAATTTAACCATACATTAAAGCTGCATGCCCTCGGGAAAAATTACTGCTGTAGTTTCCCCTTGCTTTCAGCCGTTCGCAATACCAGCACAGCAAGGCCGTGTTGGTTAGTGTTACAAGGCCAGATCAGTCAATCATGCAGACTGTTGCCCCTGTAACTACTGAAAAGGCTGCTGCCCATCTTCAGGGACCACACGTTTGTGTGGCCTCTTAACAGATACCCCTCTGTTGTGGTTGCTCCTACGGTACAGCCATCTGTATTGCTGAGGCGCGCAAGGCTCCCCACCAACGACAAGGTCCATGGTTCATGCGTGTGTGTGTGGAGGGGGGGGGGGGTGTGTGTGCAAACTATTGAGTGGCAAGTGTGAGGACTGTAGGTTATCATTATATCATTAGCTGAGGCCGGGATAATTTTGAGACTGGAGAAAGTTTAGTAAGGATAACTCCCATCTCTGCAGTTCAGAAAAGCTGGTGGTGGAGGGGAGGATGCAAATGGTCCAAGTTGTGAAGCAGCGGGTGGTCTGGCCTCTGATGAGGGAGGATAAGCCTGTGACAGGACTGGAGTAGGAAGTGCTGGCTGGGTGGATTTGGGAAAGTCTTACACCTGGGTCTTCCACAAGGATTTGATTCCTGTGACAAGAGGCTAAGAAGACTGGGAGGAACTAGGATATTGTGGAGGTTGGGTGGGTAAAGGAACACTGCTTTAGGAGGGATAGGAAGAATTGTGGGTAGTATGTCTTTCATTTCAGGACATGATGATGGGTAATCAAAACACTGGCAAAGGAAATGGTTCAGTTGTTTCAGCCAAGTGTGGTATTGGGTGACAAAGTGGATGCTCCTTTGTAGCTGGTTCTTGGGGATCATGGGAGGATTGGGGGTGTGTAAGGATATGGCATGGGAAATCAGTCTGTGGTTGGGGGTTACTGCCTGTCTGTGAAGGCCTTTGTGAGACCTTGAGCACAATGGGCAATCGAGTTCTTGTAACTGCAGATAGGCCATCCATTGGTGATGTGGAAGGGATAGCAGCTGTTGGAAAGCAGGTACTGTTGGTGTTTGGTGGGTGTAATGTAGATAGAGGTGTGGATGGCGCCATCAGAGAGGAGGAGATCGTCGTTCAGGAAGGTGGCATGCAGGGATGAAGGGAACAAAGTGAGAGAGATGTTGAAGGAATGAGGAGGGAGATGTCTTGGCTCCAAGTCCAGATGAAGATATTGTCAATGAACAAGAACAGACCAGGGGTTTGTGTTTTTGGAAAGCTAGGAAGATTCCCTCTACATGACCCATAAACAGATTCGCATAGTGTTGTATCATGTGGCTGCCCATGTCTTTGCGCAGGATTTGTTTGTATACTATCCCTTCAAAGGAGTTGTGTATTATGATAACATTAGTAAGGTATATGAGAAATGAGCTATTGGGTTTAGAGTCTGAAAAATGTTGGGAGAGGTAGTGTTCAACAGTGGCAAGACCTTGGGCAAGAGGGTCGTTGGTGTATAGAGATTCAGTGACGAGAAGGGATCCAAGAGGTAAAGCAGAGGGGATGTTGGAGGGTTGAAGAAGGAAGTGGTTGGTGTGTTTCATGTAGGAGGCTAGATTTTGGGCGGTTGGTTGAAGGTGTTGGAAAATGAGGTCTGAAATTCTTTCATTGGGGGCACAGCAATCAGCAACAATGGGTCATCCAGGATTGTTGGTTTTGGGGAGCACGTATAAGGTGGGTGTACATGGGTGAGGAGGGAAATGCACTCAAGGGAGAGGTTCTGGTAAGGGCCTAAGGCTTTAAACAGGGATTAGAGGCTATGTTGGACTTCTAGGATGAAATCACTTTGGCACAGTTTATAGGCAGAGGAATCAGACAAATGGCAGAGGTCTTCTGTCGGGTTGGTGAAATCAGGTGCATTGTATACCAGCTCCGCTACAATCATTGCACATATTGGTATGACTACAAACCAGCTGTCCACCAGGATGAATGACCGCGCCGCCAAACTGCTGCCAAGAACACAGAGGACTACTCTGTGGCACAACATACAGCTGAATACAACATGCTCAATTTCAATGGCTGCTTCACAACCAGGGCCCTCTGAAACCTTCCCTCCACCACCAGCTTTTCTGAATTCCACTGATGAGAGTTACACATAAAACATATTCTCCATTCCCCAAATTATGCCATGGCACCTTCGACCTAGTGTTCCTTCACCCAACAGTTTGCTCCCTCTTTGTCCTCCTCCCAACTCCCTTTCCTTCATTATCACTGTATGCTGCTCTCTGCCAAAACACCCACCAGTCTTTTGCCCTTCTCTGGTCCTCTCCTTTTCTAATCCCTGCTATCTAGTCACATGTTCTTGTCAGACAGCACTCTCCTCTCTCTCGCCCCCCCAAACCTGTATCCTGCTATCCCTCCCTCTTCCCTGCCCCACTCCAGATTGCTGCTTTCATTCAATGCAGCAGTCGCAAACTGCCCAGAGAAGCCAAAAATAGCGGTCATGTATGCGTGGGGCATGAAAGTGTTGCTTTCTTTTCTGAAGAATGCTTTGGCTGAAAGCTCCATGTAACGGTCTTCTCATTGTGCCTGTTTGCAACTCAACGTGTCATCTTTACAGTTAGTAGCAATCTGTCTTTTTCATACTTGTTGACAGTACTGTAAAAAAGCACAAAAAAGTGCCGTACACTAACATGTTGCAGCATTCAGCCTGTATGGCCGGCAACCCATCTAGCACAACAATGCCGTGGACTGCTTACCTGCCACGCAACTGCTAGTTCCTGCGATATCCTGCTGTGCGACAGTATTTAGGCCTGTGCACAGCCATGCAGAATCAGTTCACATCGAGCCATACATCCAATTGTGTACGATGCCACCGCCAACCAGCTGCGTCCTTGACGGACACAGTCTGGCCTCTGCAGCTTTGTGGTTGGATGTCGTAACCTGGTTCACAAACTTTGGTACAACATTGACCGTATTCTGTTCTTCCAAGGATCTATATCACTGTATGTATACTAAAAGTATACTCTTGTATAATGTGGTTTCTGTGTGCAGCAGTAGACATGTGCAAATATTAGGTTGTGGAAAACTAGACCAAGTACGAGACTTTGAGTAGTTGAACAAAGGTCTTCAGCCTGTCAGTCATTTTTGAATGTTGATCGTGTTTGGTTTGTATGAGCATACTGTTTTTTTCCAACAAATTATATTTGTCGGAAATTAATGACTTCAGTTACATCTATGGCAGATTTTTTATATACAGGGTGTTTCAAAAGGACTTTACAATTTTGAAAATCCATAAAAAATAATTCACACTACCTACAAAGGTGATTATAGTGTCAATTTGTGGGAGATACATGTATTTCGCAAACACTGAATTGCACCATAAGGAGTGCTAGTGGCAGTTGTGTTAAAGATGACTGCCTTCACTGGGCCTGAGCATGCTAGCTGCATGTTTTGGTTTGAAGAATCAAAATTGGTGACAACAATTCAGTGTAATTTCCATATCAAGTACACATAAGACCCTCCTAGTAGGCCGACAGTTTGAGTGACATAAATGTTTTGTAGAAACAAGGTGCTCGGTAAGACATGGGAAATCATCAGGTTGTCCAAGCACACCTGATGACGTAGTGATGAGTGAGTAAGACAATGTTTTGTCAACAGCCCTGCAAAATCAACCTGGCATCTCACAAACTGCAAATCCCACATACGACTGTTTGGCACGTGTTGAGAAACCATTTGCATTTGAAACCGTACAGTTGATGATTGTACAAGCAATAAATGACAATGATAAAATTGCTTGCAAGAACTTCTGTGCAGATATGTTAAATCGAGCACATAAGGATGAACATTTCTTGGACAAAATAATCTTTTCTGACGAGTCAACTTTTCACTTAAGTGGCAAGGTTAACACACACAACTATAGGATTTGGAGCAGTAAAAATCCACATCAAACATTGCAACATGATCGTGATGGCTCTAAACTGATTGGATGTGTGCAGGATAAGCAACAGAAGCCACATACATCTTTAGTTTAAGATAAAAAAGCTTATGTTTCCCTAAAAAATAACACTATTCCCAACTCTGTATCTTTTTTCAATAAATATATATCAATTTTTAAAGTTTTAAAGTCCTTTTTGAAACACCAATTACTATACAAGTGTATTTCTCTTTGGCCTCTACAATAGCATGCCGACATCACCTTTACTAACAACCTTTCAATAATTTTCTTATTCTTCGTGATCCTTGAGAGATGGCAATCCTATCTGCGGCTCAGCATCTCCGCTATATCATGAGTAGGAACTTTCTTTTTCATACTGTTCGATTCCATCCTGGAATTTCCATTGTTTGACTGTTGTAATACCCTTAAATTATGGTCTTTGATGATTATATTGCTCAAAAAGTATGTTCAAGCAGTGGACAGTGTAGTATCAGGATCAGATAGACCGTCCTTGGGTGCTTTGATGAATGTTGGGTTACTGGTACATGACATAAGAGAGATGGTGATATTGGGATGAGAATGCTTTGTTCAGGCACCAATGCTGTATGTTTGGCACCATAAATGAAAGCTGAAATGACATGTAAATTTAATTGCATTACTGCAGATGTCCGTCACTGCAATAATATGCTGTCAGGATAGAATTAATCCAGACCACTAACAGAGCTCCTGTAACCTTAAATTTCCACATCACTATATTTCTTTTTTTTTTTTCTTCAAAAAATTTGATATTAATTTAAAATTGTGTCCTGCAGCACCACTTCACTTTATTTGAAATTAGTAAGGGCCTGACTGAAATATGAGATATAATGTTCATTTTGTTACTCATAACTCTGTCAATGATTGGCAGTTTAATTTGCAGCATTTTTAGTATTTACTTTTATTAAACATTTTACTGTGTTTACAGTAACTTTCATACAAATAGTTTTTTAAACTGACATAACACAAAATATTTCAGTACAAACATAGAATTATGTGACATACAACTTATGGACGGCTCAGTCGTATTTTATGCCTATATCTGGATCATAACAACAAAGTATGAATAGAACAATGAAACACGCAAGGTAACGTGTGTCGTCCTTAGTGTAAGTTAGATTAAGTAGTGTGTAAGCTTAGGGACTGATGACCTCAACAGTTTGGTCCTCAAAAGACCTTATTATAAATTTCCAATTTTCCACAAGGTAACATGAATGTACAAAAGTGATGGAATGTTTACTTCTTTTAATAGGTGGATAAATTTCTAGGTTCAAATGATACTTTCATTTGTATCTCCAAAAGACAAAGCTATAAGCTGTGTCAAAAGTAAATCCTGTGTCACTGCGTAGATAAGAGTGGAAAAATAAAAAGCAAGCAGCAATCTTGTCCCATTTCTGCTATGATCAAATTGTATGTTGCTTAATACACATGATTTTGTAATAATTTACACCCCTACATAATACGAAAGGATGTGGTGGTCTGAGCTATAAAAGTTAGGACTCTTGTTCAGTTAACAGAAGGCTTGGGGGTATGAGTAACCATGGCCTTTCAAAAGGAACTATTACAGCATTTGCCTTAAACAACTAAGAAACCTAAAGACTTGTCAGACTTGTACAGGGATTGGAAGCACATGGCTCCAAATTTACAACTCTAACATTAATGAATTGTTTCCCTTTTCGGAACATCTGACTGCCTATCATACCTTCCCACACTACTGGTGTACATACTCAGATACAGATCATTAAAGTTCATGTGTCATCACTAAAATCTATATTCTTAGTTTAGTACTCTTTAATTTTGTCTTCATCACACACTTTCAATAAAAAATAAATAAATAAAAGACTGTTAGTTTTTAACGGGGTTGCCAATGCACATTTCAAAGAACTCTTCCGTTATATGAGGCAGATCATGTGCAGTCTTACTTTCTCCTTTCCAGTTCTAACATAGACTGGTTCATTTGAGGGAATGGGACCAAACAGTGAGGTCATAAGTCCCCATCGAATTAGGGAAGGAATCGGCCATGCCCTTTCAAAGGGACTATCCTAGCCTGAAGTGATTTAGTGAAATAATGGACTAGAGTTTCTCTTCTGTCAATGTTTTATCTTCCTACACCTAGAATAAGAATTAAATATCAAGGCTTCATAAAAAAATTAAAATGAAAAATAAAAATTCTGTGTAAATGACAGAAAATACTGAAGACAAGACACACAGTTGTAAGCAGTTTAGAAAAAACTAGTGTTAACAGTGGATAAATTTCTTTTTTAATAGGTGAAAACAGGAGTTTCCAGGTAACATTATCATAGAAAACAAAATACCTCTCATTCGCAGGAAAATACAATGACAAAGGTGAAACTATAATCTTACTATCTTACCATGAAGTTATAACTTACTGCTAGAGGTGGTGCACTTCAATGAAGTCACACTGGTGACCCATGGGAGTTAAATAAGAAGTCTAAAAAATACTGCAAAAGTCATTCAGAAATTCTACTTGTAATCTAAAATTGTATGGCACAAATGGCTGGGTGACAGGGAATGGGGGAGGGGGGGAGGGAGAGGGTGAAACCTGGTGCCAGCACTTAGCCTACTTCTCTCAAATAGCATCAGAGGGGCGAAGAACTTAACGTTCCAATACTACAGATGGACCACTGTCAACAGAGCCACATGGCCTCACCTCATGAGACAATGTGGAGACATTTGGGATTTAACACACGACATTGGCACAAAGACTGGTGATCAAAGACTTTATGCCACCACTTCTCCCCCTGCCGGATCACCACCATTATTTTCATCTAATCTTGGATTTGGCACAAATTTAGGAGATACAGATATTAGTTTCTTAACAAAGAAAGTAATCGATTTTTATGACATATATACAAGCACTGCTGAATATGCTTGCACTGATGCACAGTTCAAAACGCCCACAGATCTGGCTGAGAAAGAGAAGCAATGGAAACTGAATAATGCCAATTATTATAGATGACTAGGAAAGCATCTATACTAGCAAAAGTACTACATGATGTACGTGGGGGAACGAAATATTCAAACACCACATACTCTTGATGATACATTTTAATAGTATAAAACAATTTTGCATATTTTTAAGGCACAAGCAAAAGTTTCGCACTAGAAGTGAGTTATCTCAGATCTTTTTCCGTTAGGTGAATATTCTTTTTACGTATATTTTAACATACTTTTCAATGAATAGGTCCTTGTACCATTGCAAAATGAGTTATTACATTTTTGAACCTATCTGGATTGAAAATATGCACCTTCCATCAAATTTAGACTACGAGTTCTAATTACAGTAGGATAAGGGAGAACTGAATTTTTTAATTAGTTCATGGCACTGGAACATTGTGACTAATGCCAGATGAAAGAAAAAATTAGAAATCTCATATTTCTCTAAATACAGTTACATAACCAGAAAACAGAAGAAGTCATTCTAATGTAAGGAAATGTTTTGATGAATTTAGTATAGGCGAAATACCAATGCAAGCATTTAATGAAAACAAGAGAGTTAGCTAGTCTGAGACTTCTAACATTACTTCTGCCTACTGATCCTGATTCATACAATACAGTCTGCGAAGGCTAATGTCAGTGGTCCTCATAACTACTACAAAACAATTGTTAAAAGTATAAAACATGTCACACCTGTTACAAAATATATCTCCGAAATGTGTGTGTAAAAGTTAGTTGGTAGGCAACAACGAGAATACAGAAGAGTCCGATTCCACCCGTCTGCTTTGACCTATGACATCACCAATATGGCGGAAACAACCATTCTTAACGTCTCCAATACAGCGCTTATGACACCATTACATAAACACAACAACGGACATGAAAATACATATAAAACCAACAAACATCTCCCTCCAAAAATATAATGAGACTAACTGGACCAGTGTGGGAAATTAGGGGTTTCTGGCTGGAAACAAACTAAATATAAACACATACACGCACCATGATCCCGAACCACACAAAATGATGACCTAAAAACACCACAAAATTCCCAAATTCCGCTACAATTACAATATCGACAGGAATCGCTCACTTCCCTTCACCTACAGAGCTCAATCGCAATTGTCGACACCACAAAATAAAAACCAACTATTCCAAAAATTATAATCACATTGTGACTGTCGATACCACAAAACTAACACCTAAAGCAACAAAAATTGGAATATGACACTTCCCTTGACAATAGGTCAACTGCAGCTCACGACACAAAAAACCACGTATCTCCAAATTGAATTAAATGACTTACCGCCCAACAAACAGCAAACCAATAACAGAAAAATTTCCGTTCTTCTACAACAGTCATGTCCGATAAATGCACACTTCAAGCACCAACACCCAAATGAACCCAATACACCACATAACACACCACCAGAGGACACCAACCGCAACAAGACCACATCTACAAACACAACACACTCATAAACTGAACTCCAAGCCATCATGTCACACACAACACCACCCTTACATCACGGGTCAAAACCGACGGGTGGCATCGGATGCCTCCGTTGACAACAATAATTTAGTTCAATACATTTCTTATGTAACTCGGGAACATTTTGGACAAGTAGAAATAATTCATCCCATCAGCAGAATTTCTGCTTTATTAGTTCCTGGTTCTTTTTTAAAATTACATTATACATTCTCTGTCAGTCTTTTGGTTGTGAGATTAACATCAGTCCTAATAATAAAAGTTTACCCAAAATGATCCATGTAATTAACAATATTAGTGTTTTCTTCTTTAATTTCTGGCTCCACTTGTTTAACATCTCCATTATATATTCTTTGTCAGTCTTTTAGTGTGAGCTCAGGAACATCTATTAAAGTTAACAGACAATGAGCCATCTTGTTCACAAGATTTGAAATACTCCATTTAGAATACAATAAAAAATTATATCGTAATTCAATTTGCTAATAATTTCAACCTTGCCAAGACACCAACAGTGCCATACTGCTAACATTTGCTGCTTCTCTGCCTTTCAGTAAAATAATGATTACAGTAAAAACTTAATTATAAATTATTTCTACTAAAAATGGTCTAAATGAAATATGATTAAAACTTGTTCTGCATTGTCTGTTAACACCATAAATGAGATCTTCTTAATTGTAAATGAGCAGTGAATTTATATATTTTTACATTATCAGTACATTATCTTAAATAGATTTTAACTATAACGTTTACCTTGGACATAAAGATACAGAGGTTGTCACAATAAATGTGGTTGTCACAATAAATGTGTTAAAAAAAAGGTGCAATAAAAAAATTCTACTCAGCTCAAAGTTTTGCCATCACTCCTGTACTGCTAGATCACATGCATCACTTGTTTTCTTAAAATGAAAGAAAAAAAAATTGAATTGGCATATCAAATATAGCACCAGATGATATATAAGCAAATTCTTTGTCAGTCACACTGACAATAATATCAGCTAATTACTCACCATTTACATAATTATGATTGGTGAAATTCACTATTACTGAATGGATGTCACGCTTTGTCATTTACAAGTGATGTTTATATATTAGATAACTGATTTTCCACAATATTTAAAATTAGTTAACATTTTTGGCTATTGGACTAGATTTTAACATCTACAGTTTTATTTGTATGTATAAGTTTCTGTATAAGATCTGCCTCCCAGCTCCAGGTGACACCATACTGAATTAAAAGTATTTATGCATTGCCGACACTTCTTTGCTCATTCCATACTCTGATTATTTCAGCAGGGTCAGAATAACCATGTGAAGCTATTACATAATGGTAACTATAGACATTGTAATTCATTTTATAAAAATGAAATTCACTGCAATGAAAAGGTTCAATTCCCAACTTTTTTGCCAAAATTCCCAAGTATATATCATCAAATCGGAAATGTTTTGTGTACAGACTAGCATAATACATGTCAATTAGGGCGTTGCGGGAAAGAATGTATGCTCCTGCAGTGACGTACGGGGGCCACATATTATATGGGTATTCCGACAATGGTACATACCACTTACTGCTAAAATGTCTCTGAGGCGAAGATACAAATACATACCCTGCAAATAAAACAACATCGTCAGCCAATTCAAAATCTTGAAATTGATGTAAGCGTCGAATCATCTGACCAGAAGTATTGTATTGCATGTCGTGTGAGGTACGTCCTTCAATTACGTTCCGTTTTTCGCGTCTCCTTAGTGAAATGACAGGAGTCTCTAAATATTCCGGGTAGTGAGCCGGATTCCGTATAAACCTCAATACATTCTTTGTTGACACATACATGTCATCATCACTGAAAAAATAGAATTGCGCATTGGGGCAATATTCGAAAGCCCATGAGATTCCCATCATTGTCTTAATAGTGTTATTGAAATAATCATCAATGAAGTTTGCCTGCACAATGTCACCATGTCTTGCGCTTTCTTTCTGAACTTCTTGTAGCAGTTTTCCATCATCTGCAGTCACACCAAGAACAAAAACTGTTCTGATTTGCACGTCAGAAAATCTCTTTTCAAATCCCCAAGTTTCTCGTATTGCCTTTCGGCGATGGAAATTAGGCAGTGCGGATTTTACAATGTATACTATTCGAAGGACTTCTTTGTCTGGAGTGCTACACTTCTTCGTGCAAGCAGAAATGAAACTATAATTGTAGACATTGATTGGCTTAACGTCAGGTGTTTCGTTATTCTTAAGCTGGTCTACAAAACGTCGTATATCACCCTCATACGGGTAGCTGAAGCTGGTTTTATAATCTCGTTCAAATAAATGAGTGAACAGCCCGAAATAGCCGAAGAAACACATAGTCACAGAAAATAACAATATCCATTTCTTATTTACACGAAATGGTTTTAATCTCATTTTACATTATTGGGAGATAACGAACCGGTGTCACAACTGAAAAACACACTGCACAACAAATCACACATTTAATCGATGGATGATATAAACAAAATGTCTGAGCGCCCACTTTCGAAACATACATGCCTGAACAAATGAATATCGCTACTCGGGCACTATAAACAAACTCCGAAGAGTATACTCATATTGCTATCTGTTCAAATAATGCACATTCAGAATGAAGGACTGAAGTATATAATTTAACTATAAATGGCATTCACATTACACATGTAAGAGAAATTTCCGTACGAACTGATAAAATTCATTGAACTTACGAAAGTATACGGGAAATTTATTTGAATCAATAAGTTTGACTAATGAGTCAAGAGAAGTATTGCATGAGTAATTATTTTCGTCGCTTCTTCACCATTAAACGCATATGAGACTGACACATTTTCTAAAATATGATTTTTATGAGGAATGTATTCGAGGATAGAACACCATATAATGATATTTCAGAGTTCAACGAACTTAATGTTTGTGACAGAGATCCGGCCATGTTTGTTGTACTGCAAGTGGGTTGAATATTATCCGTTTGTAGGCAGCTTGAGTGATTTTATACTGTAATTTTGTGTGAAGCAGTGAGAAACTGTAAGGAATGGAAGGAAGTGAAAGAGGTAGGTGTTTTTTCAGTTCTCTGTCATTGTTCCCGTTTGACACTTTTTGCGTCAGGGCAATGGCAGTGTCAGGGTCGTGAACAGAAATGGTTCAGTGACCGCAATTATGTGTTTTCTTTTTCTTTGGGCAGCATATTTCTCAGAAAAATAATTTCAGTTTGACAACGAAGTCGGAATTCAGAGCCAAAACATGTCGCATTTAGATGTTTTCTATTAAATATACTTTCGTTTGTTGCTAGAAATTATTTTAGATTTTCCAGCAATTATCAATATAACACCACATGTCTGCTTTACTAAATGGTATAATTACACTCTAAGCAGAAACTCTGGTTGACCCTGAAGAGTAGTTTTCAAAGTTGTCTCAGAATTGGATGTGAATTTGCTAAACAGTTTTCAAGTACTCGACGTCAGTTTTATTTCTTCCTGAAACCTTAGTTCACTGTGCTTGTAATGTTAGAGTGTTCCTCTTTGTAAATCCTAATCGATAAGTTTAAACTTCTCGAGAAAGCGTGCAAATAGTAATCCTCGCAGGAAGCCAAAGTGATAATTATCATTATCAGTGGATTGGCTGCAGGACACTTCAAGGAACAATGTAAAACCGATTGAATGCTGATCATTTAGCTCCTAAGCAATTAGGTTTTAGTTTTTTCTAATTATTGCATATCTAAATGGAGTTTACTGTAGAAACATATCGACACTCAGATTAAATGTGTGTTTGAAATCTGAATTTAATAATAATAAAATAATAATAATAATGATAGGCAACATTTTCAGTTTGACGTAAAAGTATGGTGATTGAACTGCAGGTCTCACTAGACGGAACACAGCACTATTTCAGTGTCAATTACCAGCACATGGCGATTTATTCACTTCGTTGTTGCAAGTCCAAATATACTTAGTATCGCAGAACTGTTTCAGGCATTATACATGGATCATTGAGACACCAATCAAACAAATAAGATTGAGTTAGGGCCTATCTACTGAACAAATTAACAGTTTTGTTTTAACACTCTGGCAGCGATACACTGTTACGTATTTTCAAAACCTTAAACAGGAGTACTTTGTTGTCTTATTTTCTGTCATCCTGGTATTGAAATGTAACATTTTCTGTGTAAATCTGTATCTGACTGCCATTCTGGAACACTGAATTGTAGCTTTGAACGCAAATGTTTCTGAAAGGTGTCTGAAAGAGGATAGCAGAAAAACAACAATGTGTTCTGGTAGAGATTATTACAAACAAAAAATATGCTACATTACAAACAGGTCACACAAAAGCCAAGTTGTTTATTAATAAAGATCAAAACTGTAACCCAATTTTGAGATGACAAACTCCTGAAATGTCAGTGTATTGAACTGTCTTCCATTGATTTTAACATCCATTAATAATTCATATGTTTCTTTGTTGATGCATATTGTCAAACTTTTAAATTTGAATATTTAGTAACAGCATATGGTCTTGAGTCACTGTGTGTTTTAGAACTAATATTCATGGTTCTCAAGTATTACAGTCCACTTTCGATTTAACTGTAGGCCTGCTATTACCCTAATTCTGTGTTTTGCCATTACAAATAAGATTGTAATTTTGAGAGAATAGAAATGATGTGCAAAACTAACACTACTAGTGGCCCCAAACAAAACAGACTAAATCTCCACAGATGTATGATGTTGCCAGACATAGCACCACCTTGTCGCAACTCTAAGTTGACAGGTAGTATCAAAGGCTAAAGCTGTCTCAGATATATTGCTACAGTATTAGTAAGTGTAATTTTAGAGTGATACGTCATGCTTTTCTCCTTCCGTTTTCCATGTGCATTAGTGAAAAACCAATATGTAACTTTTACCCAATCTTTGCATTGTGTAGGCAATGGTTTTGAAGTTAGCAAGGTTGTCTATGTCCAATAGTTACTTTGTGATTGTGGAACTTTTGGAGTGAGGGTTTGTCAGGAGTTGCTTAAAGTAAGATGGTGACAGAATGTGAAGCTAGCAGCCAGTGGACCAGAGGAGTCCATCACACAATCACTGACAGGAAATCTATGTTCTGCCTCTTTCATAGTTTTTGAATACATGTAAAAGTAATGGTTGTCTTATTTTAACAGCTGCCAAGTAAAAGCTTTATCAGATATACTAATTAAATGAATGATGTTTTTGCTATAAAATGTAAATATGTCGTAGTAAATATAATGAATAATTAGTGACCAGAGTTAACATGTTGCAAGATAAATAGTCCGGTTTTTTGGAGGTGGAAGTAAACACTAGTACTTTTAATTTTGACTCAACATTTCCATCAGAAGATCTATGCTAACAGCCAAGTCAAAATTTAGCAAAAATTGCTCTGAATTTTTACTGAGTTTACACTGAGGTGACAAAAGTCATGGGATACCAATTAATACTGTGTCAGACCTTCTTTTGCCCGACGTAGTGCAGCAACTTGATGTGGCATGGACTCAAACAAGTCATTGTAAGTCCCCTCCAGAAATATTGAGCCATGGTGCCTCGGTACCTGTCCATAATTGTGAAAGTGTTGCTGGTGCACAATTTTGTGCATGAACTGATCTCTCAATTATCTCCCATAAATGTTCACTGGGATTCATGTCAGGTGATGTGGCTGGTCGAATCATTCACCTGATTGAATGAATGTCCTGCAAACCAGTCATGAACAATTGTGGCCCAGTGTAATTTAGCATGGTAATTGACAGAAATTCCATTGTTGTTTAGGAGCATAAAGTCTATGAACGGCAGAACCAGAGGACCCAGTCCATTCTATGTAAACACTGTCTACACAATGAGGGAGCCACCACCAGCTTGCCAGTGCCTTGTTGACAACTTGGGTCCATGGCTTCATTGGGTCTGCACCACACTCAAACCCTACCATCAGCTCATACTGACAGAAATTGGGACTTACATTCCTGGTTTTCTAGTCATCTAGGATCCAATCTAGGTCACAAGCTCAGCTGTAGATAAGGCACTTGCATCAGTCGACTGCTGTCATAGCCCATTCACGCCAAAGTTTGCCACACTGTCCTATTGGATATGTTTGTGGTATGCCCCACATTGATTTCTGTTTTTGTTTCAGGCAGTATTACTTGTCTGTTAGCACTGACAACTCTTTGCAAACACCTCTGCTCTCAGTTGTTAATTGAAGGTTGTCTGCCATTGTGTTGTCCGCAATGAGGCATAATGCCTGAAATTTGATATTCTGAGTATGCTCTTTACTCTGTGGATCTTTGTATATGGACTTTGCAAAGAATTTCCGAAATGGAATGTCCCGTCTATCTGATTTGAACTACTATTGTGCATTCAGACTCTACTAATTCCCATTGTGCAGCCATAATCACATCAGAAATCTTTTCACGCCCATCACCAGAGTACTAATGACAGCTGCCCTTTTATACTATGTGTATACAACACTACTGCCATTTGTAGAGGTGCATATTGCCATCCCATGACATTTGTCACCTCATTGTATTATATTCCAACTGTTTCTATCCATGCTTCAGTAGTCTCATTAGTGATTTTGTGCTATTCTTACATGCCACAAGATTTCTAAAAATACAGTTGGAACTGCATTTAGGAAATCATTCCCTGACATTCAAGCTTTAGTATCTGCACGCATTTGACATACAGTTATTGTTAAATCTTTTCATTTAAATTTTGCTTACATCAGAACTGTCACAGGCAGAAAATTCATTGTAAAGCATCCATTCTAGTTTGTAAGCAGGGGAAGAAAATGTGGATGTCAGGGCATATAGAGCTCTTACACATGCAGGTTGCAATAGCTGAATGTTGCACATTAGATTGGGGGGGGGGGGGCGATGACTAAAGCCCCCTGTACACAGAACAAACACAAATGAATGTGCATTCTCAAGCAATTCATAGTGGGTTTGCGTGTGCTCGTCATTAAGCAGTTACACTGGAGCGAATAGAAGAGAAGGTATCTGTTGTGCGTCTCTCTCTTTCTTTCTCTCTCTCTCTCTCTCTCTCTCTCTCTCTGTGTTTTTTCCCCTGTAATGTTGTGGTAAAGTCACTTAACTTATATTTCATATGGCATGACAGAGACCAGAAACATACAACGTGGTTTATTTTGTATAATGAGCAGCTCTTTGTTGTGAAGGCAAAACAACATAGTCACAGAAAAATGTGGGTGCCTGAATTTTGCATAAGCTTCAAAGAAGTCGTGGTTTGGCCCTGATCAATGATTTGCAACTGCAACCATCACATGGCTTTATTCCAAAACTTCAGACACGTATGTCAATAGATAATTATGCAAGTCATTTCTATTTCTTATATCAACTGCATGTGTTTCCAAAAAACTTTCTGAAGTACGTACTGCTATATGCGAAACACTCATGAATTTTATTAACATAAATCTTATAAACATACTGTTAATGAAAATGAGTAGTGGTATAACAAAAATATCTTAAAGCCCATCCTAATAGGCTATTTCATAACTTGTGCTTTACAGTTCATTGTCTAAGACATTATTATTGGATGGAAAGCAATCTTCACTTATTCTTTTTCCGTATTTAAATTTTGTGAAATCATAGCTAAATTGTGACATAACACAGGTACAGTGACTAAACCATGAGAATGATCAGGTTGTTCATATACTTTTATTGTACATTAATCTACTTTACCTGTTTATTTTTGTAATAGTTAGATGAGAAAAGCATAAAAGAAATAAAAGCAGAAAGGCTGTGGCAACACATTCTCTGTCAGTTCACCAGTTTGTAGCGTACTACAAAGATGCAAATACTATTGAAATACACCATGTGTCCTGTGCAGAAATATCTGATTGCCTTAGCATGATGTAGTGCATGTGTATTATTCCCAGCACAATTTCATCAACTTCTTAAAACATCACATTCCAACCCTAAACCACATTTACCATTTCTAGGATGGATGTGTTGCCCTTTATAGGAGAACTGAATGAATTTCATGGATCTGCCCTGCCTCCAGGAAGAGCTTCAGTTGCATTATTTTGCTACAGCACATTGTAAAGGAGCTAATGTGGTTGAAGGAGCTGTAGAGAGATTAGCCACACCTGCTAGCTTCAAACTACATCATGAAAACCATTTTTTGACACCATAGTAGTTGTTTCAATGGTGCAAAGAAAATATTCCTTTATGTTTCTTCAACTGCATGTCAGTTTCCTATCATGATTAAGACATGAGCAAGCTGAAGCAACATTTTAAGAGTAAAAGTACAATTCCAGATAACCTTAAGCATAATAGTTAAAAGATGTAGTCAAAATAAAGGCATACTGTGATTTTTTTTTTAGTGAGCAGAGAAGAGTCAGTGATTGCTATACTGAAAGAAATACTGTTAACAGGCATATGTGGATTTGTTGCCTGTATGTATGTCAGTCATTGGTGGGTTCCACGTGTCTTATAAACTTATGAAGAAACAGATGAAGTATGGGTCAACTTATTGCATTCACATGGACCATCTCCAGCATTTGTGTTCCATGCCGCACCAGACACCTGTGTTATCAAAAGATGTGACATTCTGACAAGACTGTATCCAGTGACACCTACTGGAAGCATATACTCATGCATCAGATCTAATGAACATTAACAGTTTACTCATAAACTTGTGAAACAAGATGGAACCCCCTTTTATTGCCTTTTTCATTGAAACTAGCCTCTAAATGATTCACAACACCACTGCACTAATACAAACCATATTATTACACAACATTACTTATTATAAAATGTATTTTTTAATAATTTGTGATTCATAGCAATGTGCTATCGTTTGCATCTTGATAGTGTACTGATGCTGACAAAGTTAATTTTTAGGCCCGATGTTTCTGGTTTGGCAGCTTGATATTTACCATGTGTGTATTAGCATATTAGAGCAACCAGTATATTTTTTCCAAAATAATTGGGGCTGGGGTCAAATGTTAAGGTCAATAACCTCTAATGTGAAAATTCTTAGAAACCCTCCATGCTGCATATCAGTGTAAAGCTCTACTCGTTAGCTTTTTACGATAAAGTTTCATTGCTATGCTTGGATTAGAACTTGGATTATAGCCATTTATGTTGAGACATACATGTAAATATCAAACAGTATCAACTCTGCATGCCTTTCTTCATAATTGTCATATACCCCTGAAAATTTGTAGTGTTTGAAGGGATGCGTGAAGTTACAAAATGATAGTACAGAAACTAGTGAATATTGAAGTCTGGTAGCTAGTTTACAGCATTTTCCTTATAAGACAAAAGAGTTGGCTTTCTTTATTGCAGGATTTTGGGTTACTATTGTAATCCTTATTCTATTTTCTTGCTTTTTTAGATTGTTTTTATAAGGATTTGGCATGACCCTTAACGGTATTTTTCTTGTTTTGGCCAAAAATTTCCTGTTCAGTTATACAGGTTGCTAAAGATGGCACCTTGGGTGACAATGTTAAATTGGGTAGCCCTCAATATTTTGTTGTCCCCTTTTTTTCTATGTTAATTTTCTGATTAAAATGAAATCATCATTTTGAAATATGGGCCCAAGTTCCGCATCTATAGTAGTACAATCAAAATTCAATTTTTTTAAAGTAATAATTCCAAAACAAATGTTATGTGTAATGGTTTTTGAAATGTTTGAAAATTATGCTGTTTGCTACATTAAACCAGTTTCCATCACCAAAGTATCGCCATATTACCTTGAAATAAAAATCTAGTCTTACTTTATGGTCGCATTTTAACCTCATTAAGGATATCTAATACACAGAGCTTTCAAACATCTTAAAAAGAACAACATATGTAAAACTGAAATCAGTAATTCAGTGAACTGTGTGTGTGTGTGTGTGTTTTCAACTGAGACAGTATCTTCCTTTGATACCAACTGATGCTTTCTCGCTGAAGCAATAGGAATTTGAGTTATCACAATCTTCAAATCATTAGAAGTGAGCACTGTTGCTGCGTTACAAGGAAATCTATATCAAGCAGCCAGTGCATGATGATTTCGTTTAATTCACAACTGATATCTATGACCATTGAGTCCAGTCCTGTGTCTTCTGAATTTATTTCGCAGAGGTATTCTGGTGGGCTACTCTTCTATTTTCTTCTGGTAGGATTCTCCAATTTTCACATTTGGCAATAGGATAAGAGTTGTTCTAATGATTTGCATCACTTCATCATTCTTGTAAAATGAATAGCATTCTAAATTACTGCTGTACGTGTGTTGGAAAGGTAATGTTTGTAGTCTAGTGCTTCGGCACCTTTCCTACACCATCCCAAAGCTGGTTACTCCCTCCACTGGCACAAATGACTTTTTGAATTCGGACAGTTGATACCGATCGTCTGTGCCTATGAATACAACTGTTGAAACATCTTGTGTAATATTCTGAGTCATGCCCCCTGTCGTTGTTTACAACTGCAACACTTGTGTCTTGTTTGGTGTATATATCACTCCTGTCTGGCTTGGATTGTGAATATTCACTTTTGTAAAAAGTGATGTGACCATTACTGCAATGGCACCTTTACTCTTCTTATAACAAAGGAGTCATTTGTAGCAGATTCAAGTAAGTTCTTCAAATTTACCAAGAAAAGTTAAAAATTTCCACAACACAAAGACATCTCCGTGTGGGTGTGGAACCATCCACTTAGGTTGTAGAGTGTAACATTTTGCTCTTCCAAAATTGGGTATTGAATATTCCTTCTTGTACAAGACTCTCTCTCTCTCTCTCTCTCTCTCTCTCTCTATCCTCTCTCTTCCACATGGGAAAAATATATTAAAAACAAAGATTCCAAGACTTACCAAGCGGGAAAGCGCCGGTAGACAGGCACAATAAAATAACGCACACACACACACACACACACACACACACACACACACACACACACACCAAAATTTCGAGCTTTCGCAACCGGCGGCTGCTTCGTCAGGAAAGAGGGAAGGAAAAGGAAAGATGAAAGGGTAAGGAGTCATTCCAATCCCGGGAGCGGAAAGACTTACCTTAGGGGGAAAAAAGGATAGGTATATAACCGCCCCCCCCCCCCCCCCCCCACACACACACACACACACACACACACACACACACACACACACACATCCTTCCATACATACACAGACACAAGCAGACATATTTAAAGGCAAAGAGTTTGGGCAGAGATGTCAGTCGAGGCGGAAGTGTGAAGGCAAAGATGATGTTGAATGACAGGTGAGGTATGAGTGGCAGCAACTTGAAATTAGCGGAGATTGAGGACTGGTGGATAACGAGAAGAGAGGATATATTGAAGGGCAAGTTCCCATCTCCGGAGTTCTGATAGGTTGGTGTTGGTGGGAAGTATCCAGATAACCCGGGCGGTGTAACGCTGTGCCAAGATGTGCTGGCCGTGCACTAAGGCATGTTTAGCCACAGGGTGATCCTCATTACCAACAAACACTGTCTGCCTGTGTCCATTCATGCGAATGGACAGTTTTTTGCTGGTCATTCTCACATAGAAAGCGTCACAGTGTAGGCAGGTCAGTTGGTAAATCACGTGGGAGCTTTCACACGTGGCTCTGCCTTTGATCGTGTACACCTCCCGGGTTACATGACTGGAGTAGGTGGTGGTGGGAGGGTGCATAGGACAGGTTTTACACCGGGGGCGGTTACAAGGGTAGGGGCCAGAGGGTAGGGAAGGTGGTTTGGGGATTTCATAGGGATGAACCAAGAGGTTACGAAGGTTAGGTGGACGGCGAAAAGACACTCTTGGTGGAGTTGGGAGGATTTCACGAAGGATGGATCTCATTTCGGGGCAGGATTTTAGGAAGTCGTATCCCTGCTGGAGAGCCACATTCAGAGTCTGATCCAGTCCCGGGAAGTATCCTGTCACAAGTGGGGCACTTTTGGAGTTCTTCTGTGAGAGGTTCACTTCCTCATCCCCTCAAACCCAGAACCTCAGCTATCAACAGCTGATAGACAGATAATACATTTAGACACGATCAAACCAACATTACTTGCAGGTCTCTAAAAGTCACAAGCCAGTTTTCCACACAACACCAGCGAGCCACATATTCCAAAACACAGTTTCTACTCCGCCCAGTAGGCCATATGGGGGCTGACTCCACTGCTGCCGGCCTCACCTTGTGCACTCCACATTCCACAAGCTAGCACTCCATTCACAACTAAGCCCCCTCTTCACTTGCAGAATTGCCCGATAACCCTGTTTTTGTCAGCGGCAGCAAACACACTCTCTGCCCAACAATCCCATGAACCAGAGTTGTACCGACCATGTTACTAAAAACAAAATTATGCCACAATTGGCACACAGTCCTCACTCTTGGTTTTGTGTCCAAACGTTGCAGATTAATGTGGCGCAAATGATGTCCAACATGATAAATTACTCCAGAATGATATCCCTCTTTGGGTTTTGTGATCCTACAAGGAAGCTGAACAGTTTGGACTATCTAAATGTGGCCGTAGAGGGACTAGGTCACTAGGCCATAGTTTTTGAAGAAATTAACGTTCGTCATATGTAAGCTCTACTTTCAGCTGGAGAGTTTGTGAAGGGATTAAAGCAATTACTTACCAACCAGGATGTTGCACATTCAAATCCACATGCTTATGTTTCTTACTTTCACATGGATTTTTTTTATATAGTTCATACCTACATGGGAACACTTTAATCGTCTATATATGCATAAGTCTTCCAAGTAAAGATTTAGGTTTTCAGTGTCCTCTTCTGGTCTTTCTTTCATAACTGGCTGCCCTCCTCCTTTAGTTATTACGTATTGTTTTCATTGAAATGTTTTAGTTTGTCTCATATCTCTGTTACTCACAATCTTCTTTTTCCTTTTCAGTTTTTTGCATTGTTCACATTGGATATATTAATAAGTAAACATTTTGCTGATGAATTTGAGTAAAGCTGGAATCTATTACATACTAGTAGTTTGTTGTGTTTTGTACCAAAATTGGAAGGCCCAGTTCTTCCAGCTGATCAGACCTGACCTAGAGCATTGGTTGGGCTTTAAATGAGGAGCATAACACACTGCCACTGTGAGCATTTGATCAGTATATGTGTTGCTAATATGACTACACATTTGATATGCAGTTGTCTTCAAACTGCAGAATGGATGAAATCATCTTAAATCTTTATTCAATGCCAACATTTGCTAAATCAGTAATCTGACAACTTGGAGTTACTGTCGGACTTTTTAAGCATTGACTGTACATCTGACAAGCGATTAGCATGTGTCTTTATGTTAGACTGAATATATTTCAGCACTGACCATTCAACTAATTAAAACAAGATGTTATATTGATGTTCCCTGAAGCCACATATGGCAAATCAGTCTCTCTTCTGCACTTGTACTGACATCAAGCATAGCACTACAGTTCTTGTCGCTGCACGAAGCCCATCGGGAATATCTCAGGCAAATAAGTAGAACAGCAGCAATAGAAAATGCTCCATAGTAGACCTTCTACATCTACATCAATACTCTGCAAACTAAGATTGAGTGCATGGCTGAGGGTACATCCCATTGCACCAGTTATTAGGGTTTTTTACCATCCCATTCACATGTGGAGGGTGGGAGAAATTTATAGTTTGAATGCATCTGTGTGTGCTGTAATTATTCTAATTTTGTCCTTGTGACCCTTATATGAGAGATAGGTAGGGGGTTGGAGTCATATTTAAAGCTGATTTGTAAAACTTTGTTTATAGACTTACTCGGGATAGTTCATGTCTCTCTTCGAGATTGCCAGTTTAGTTTCTTCAGCATCTCTGACACTTCCTGACAGATTAACAAGACCTGTGACCATTGATGCAGTCCTTCTCTGTATACATTCAATATCCCCCTTTAAGTCCTAGTTGGTATGGACCACACACACTTTACCAGTATTCTAGAAGGGGTGATTTTTACGAAATCATCTCTATAGACTGATTGCGCTTACCCAGTATTCTACAAATAAACTGAAGTTTTCTGCCTGCTTTACCCGCTACTGAGCCTATGTGATCATTCCATTTCATATCCCTACAAAGTGTCATACCAAGGTATTTGTATGACTTGATTGATTCCAACTGTGATTCATTGATATTATAGTCACAGGCACTGACTCCATGGGGCCTGAAGGCACCCGACCCCCACCCCCCCACCTCAAAAATTTGTTTGTAATCTAAGAAAATTATTAGTTATATTATGCTTTGCAAAATCACAAAATTTTGTTGGAATTTTGTATTTCCTTGTTTGATGATAGTTACATTCAGTAATGAGTTAAGGTAGGTTGGTTGGATTGGAGAAGGTACCAAACTATGCGGTCATCAGTCCCTCCAACCTTGTAATAACTAAAACCTATAAAACCTCACACTATAAGAGGGAACTACAAATGCCATAAAATTACAAACTATCGACAGAGAAGGAAGGAAGAACAGAGGAGGGAAAGAAAGTGACTAATGATGGTCATGATGGAAGAAGCACAGGTAGACAAGATAGACACTCAAGATAAAACAGACCCCATAAGGAAAGGAGTGGAAAGGCAAAGAGTGGGAGTGAACCGCCAAGCCCAGTCGAAGCCAGTCCAATCAGGATGAAGGGAGGAACAAGACAGCCTGCCAACCCCTCCACTCACCAATAAGGTTGAAGTTCCCACGCTTAAATAAAGCGATAAAAACCCCCATCATGAAGAAATCTTAAAACTATATCAACCGATGAGGCATTGTCAGCTAACACCAGGGGTAGTGAGTCAGGAAAGCTAAAGTCCGTCGCAGGGCAGCTAAGTTGGGACAGTCCAGGAAGAGGTGAACCACAGTCAACATTGATCCACGACGACAGAGGTGGGGGTCCTCACAATGGAGGAGATTAACGTGAGTCAGCCAAGTATGGCCGATGCGAACCCGGCAAAGAATGACAAGAGGCAGCTAAGTTGGGACAGTCCAGGAAGAGGTGAACCACAGTCAACATTGATCCACGACGACAGAGGTGGGGGTCCTCACAATGGAGGAGATTAACGTGAGTCAGCCAAGTATGGCCGATGCGAACCCGGCAAAGAATGACAAGAGGCCTTACAAGAGGCCCGTAGGGAGGACTGCCACATAGTTTTAGAATCCTTTATCGTCTAGAGCTTGTTTGGCAAAGAAAGAGTGTGCCATTCTGCATTCCAAAATCCCAAAACCTGACGACGTAATGCCAAGTGAAGGTATATTCCCGGAATGCCAACAGCAAGAGATGGCCTGTTGGTAGCCCAGGTGGTATTGCACAGACATCTGAGAACATTGAGATGTAACCAGCATGTCCTCTGCAGTGGCTAAGATGAGGGAGCCATGCCAACCGGGCGATGGGTGTCCACGATCTCGAGGGATTGGCCATTGAGGAACACATCCAGATGGGGGTGGACCGTATGGCGACAGCAGAAATGCATGACACACGACGTGGCCACCAAAAACTGAAAGTAATGGGAGAGAGCCCAAAATTGTGCCTGCCCCCTGTAAACGACATTCTGCAGCGCCCATGACGGAGGAAGTGACGTAGATACAAAGAGTGGGACACTGTTGGCCCAGCAGCCACCACTAGGCCATTAATGACCACAAGAAAGAGAGGGACACTCAGCACGGAGCCCTGTGGAACCCCATTTTCTTGCTGATGGGAAGTGCTGTAGCAGGAACCAACTTGGACCCGGAAAGAGCGACCAAAAAAAGTTACAGATAAAAACGGGCTGAGCGCCACAAAGGCCCCATTCATGAAGGGTGGTGAGGATGTGGAGTTGTCAGGTGGTGTCTTAGGCTTTATGCTGGTCAAAGAAGACTGCAATGAGGTGTTGCCAATGGCTAAAAGCCGACCGGATAGACTCCAGGTGGATCAAATTATCCACCGTAGAGTAGACACGGCAAAAACTATCTCGAGTCGATGACAAAAGCTCGCAGGATTCGAGGATCCAAAACAGCTGTCGAATCACCTGGCATACTAGGAGCTTGCAGAGTGTGTTGGTAAGGCTAATTGGACGGTAACTACCCAACTGAAGAGGTGGCTTCCCATGCTTCAACACCGGAATAAAAATGCTTTCCTGCCACTAGGTAGGAAACACCCCCTCATTCCACAGACGGTTGAAAAGGGTCAGTATATGACGGTGGCCAGACACCGATAAATGTTGGAGCGCTTGGTTGTGTAGCCGATACGGTCCAGGAGCTGTGCTGGAACAAAGGGTGAGGGCGCTGGTGAATTACCACTCGCTAAATGGGGCATTATAAGGCTCCAAGCAGTGAGAAACAAAAGACAAAGGCAGTCGGGCCAAGCATACGGGCATGGATACTGAGTCAATGCAGAGGCTTGGGCAAAGTGTTGAGTGAAATGCTCTGCGACAGTCTGGAGATTAGGTAACGGGACCCGGGTGCGGAATCATTTACAGACCAGAAGGAGAGCAGTAGAAGGGTGCTGCTTGAAGTGTTGAAGAGCACGGCAGCGGTCTTTCATGGCCGCAGCAATTTCCAGAGTCCACCAAGGGACCATTTTTCTATGTGGGAGAACCTGAGGGAGAAAGGATGGCTGAAACAGCTGAGGAAAAAATGGCGGCAGTCAAAGTCTGTGTAGACTCATCAATACTTCCATGTGTGGTAGTACAGGGGGGTTTATAGCAGAGTAGAAGGCACCCCAGTCAGCTTTAGAGAAGGCCTACCTGGTAGGGTGACGGAGTGGGATACACCGAAGGAAGGCCAAAAAAAATCGGGTAATGATCGCTGTCACATAAGTCATTGTGGACACCCCATTGAATGGCGGGAAGAGGGCCAGGACTGCAGATGGAGAGGTCAATGGCAGAGAGAGCCGTGTGCCATACTAAAGTGTGTGGGACCGCCAATGTTTAGTAGACAGAGGTCAAGCCCTGCCGGAACAGCTTCAACTGTCCTGCCCAGGGCAGTAGTCGTGTGACTATCCCAAAGAGGGTTGTGGGCATTCAAGTCTCCTAGAAGCAGGAAGGGAGAAGGGAGTTGTTGAAGAAGGGTGGTTAGGGTAAGGGAAGTGGGCAGCCTGTCTGGCAGGAGGTAGAGATTACAGATTGTGATTGGAGTGGCCAGATGGACCCTGACAGTAATTGCTTCCAGAGTGGTATGGAGTGGAACTCATGTTCTTGCAGACCAAGGTGCAAACACCAGCAGAAGCCTGCAAGGGGCCAATTCGGTTCCGACAAAAAGCGCGGAACCCACAAAGTGTGGGTGAGTAAGAATTAATAAAATGGGTCTCCTGGAGAGCAGTGCAAGTAGCAGAGTAGATGAAAAGAAGGGGCTGGAACTCCGGGAGGTATCACAAATATCTATTACAATTCTACTGGACGATTCTCAAGGTGGAGTCCAAATGGGAAGTGAACGGACTGGAGCCGGTCATGCTGCCGAGTCGCCATCCGTCACCGATTAGGATTGGGTAATGTCTGTATAGATGGGGTCAGACTTTGTTGGTTCATTGGCTGCAGGAGGGGAAGGCAGCACCTCAGGGGGTACCAGAGGGTGTTTCTGCTTCTTCTCTTGTGAAGGAAGAGAAGGGCAGACTGCAGTGAGTTTGGGCACGGAATTACACCTGGAAATCTTGACGCCTACCGGCTGCAGATCGCACGGCCAATGTGGAGATGCAGATCGCCTTTTAGGGGAGGGAGCTCCAGTACCGGCGGCTGCTGAAGGAGGAAGCGTTTCTCTGGCGGGGGAGGGGGAGCAGCACTTGAGTGGGTATGGGTGCTGATGGGGAGGGGGAGAGTGAGGGTGAGGCAGAAGGTGTGTGGCGAATAGGGCGGGGCTGGGAAGAGGAGGGTGTAGGAGGGAGAATGGATGTAACTGAAACAAAAGTAGAAGTTAAAGGCACGAGATGGAGCCAGTCATACTTTCGACAAGTCTCGGTTGAGGTAAGTCGATCTAAGGTCTTGTACTCTTGAATCCGTTGCTCTTTCACATACACCGGGCATGCTGGCGAGTGTGGAGGATGCTGTGCATTACAATTTATGTACACTGGCAGGGGAGAACAGGTGCACCCCTCATGGAGGTCACTGCAGAGGGGATCGTTGGTGCAGCGGGAAGACGTGTACAAACCATAAGCATTTAAAGCATCTCATCAGTGGTGGAATGTAAGGTTTTACGTCACACCGTCAAAGGCCAGGATAGAGGCACCTGTATGGGTGTGATTATTTTTTAGGGCCTTGCTGTACACAGCAGATAAATCGGTCTCCTCGCCTTTCGAGGTTTGCACGGAGCTCTTCGTCTGTTTGGAGAAGATGATCCTGGTGGAAAATGATGCCCTATGCCGAGTTCAAAGATTGGTGGAGTGCGACGGAGACTGGAATATCACCGAGATGGTCACAAGCACGCAGGGCTACAGATTGCGCAGCAGATGATGAGCAAAGAACTGGACCGCATTTTACTCATGGATTCCACTTCGCCTTACTTATCTTCAATTGGCTCCATGAAAAACAAAGGCTTGGTCATGGCAAAACTTTCGCCATCTGTCCTGGTACAAACAAGGTACCAAGGGAAAGGTTTCAACCCAAGCCGGGAGGGGAAGGCTGAAGGGTCAGAAGAAGGAGTGTCATGTCTTCTATCACTCTTAGAGACAGCCTCTACGTTGAAGCTTTTGTTGCTTCATGCGCAAGGTGTCAACCCTTAGTGCCACCCACTCTGACTAGGGGCTCACCCCGTGGGCGTCACCCAGCCAGAGCAAGGGCCATGTGGCACGGCGGCCATTGCCAGGAGCTCTGATGCCCCAAAGTGATGAGCATCAACTCCTTGACATACACGGGGCGTTAACAGCTCTGGTACTTGCAGTGTGATCCCTGTGTTGTCAGGGAGCGAAGTTGGTCAGCCTCATCACACAGACTGGCTACCGTGTTGGTCACCTATCAGGAAGGGGGACAGCGTGCAAGCGGAAAAGGGAGGGGAGCCTGCACCATGGAAACTAGGTTGGGAGTTCATCCCCAAATGGCTCACACTGAACAGAAGACGTTGGAAATGGAGACCAAACCCCAAGGGGACCAAAGATGCCGAAAAGGAGGTGGAAACAGCAAACTAAACAATAGCACATACCAAAACAAAGCCCGGAGGATAGCCAAGTCGATATAAAGAAGGCCACCAAGAGAGAAAGGAGGGAGCAGGGAGAAAGGACCAAGGGTAGGAAAGGAGAGGAACAGGGAGGTAATGCAGTCTGGAAAAAGGAAGGAGACTGCAATAGCTCGGGGCCCCATGCGCTCCACCCACGTACCCACAAAAGGGACTGTGGGCCTCCTGTTTGGAGTAATGAGTTAAATAATTATTACAGTAATAAGCAGGTTAACTGAAAACGAATGGTGTGAATCATAACAGTGTTATGGTGCTGGTGCGCAAACCTTCGAGTAAAGTCTGGCGCCGGCGGGCCAGCACTGAGGCCGCAAAGACATCAAAAGGACTGGAGCAGAAGTGCCTGAAACCCTCTGCCTTGACGCTTCGAGACATTAAAACGATGCGATCATATAAAATCCACCCTGCTGCCGCAGTCATTCAGTGCATGCTGCAGACGTGGTCAGTGTTCCAACTTTAGTAATGTCTAGTGGACTATTTTATAACTATATTTTATTCATTTACTTTAGTCTCTTAGTATATTGGGAATTAAGTTTGCAATGGATAAATTTGTTACCAAAAAGGCACGCTTGGAAGTTGTTGATACTGCAATTCAGACTCCAACAATTATTGGATCAGCAATTGCTTTGTTATCTTCAGGGAGAACCGGCTTTGGAAAAATTCCATCTTCATGAAAGTACATTTATGCACAAAGGAGGTGTTCTGAAACTAAATTCTATCACTAACCGTAGTGTGGCCTCCCAATTGAATGAACAGTTAGATAGTGATATGACGAAAGGGTGTTTAGCTTTCGAGACAATTTTTACTACCGTGCAATTTCTATACCGACAAGGACTAGCAACTAGAGGGCACAAATATGTAAACTAATTTTTTTTCGATTGGTGGAACTCCAAAACACTTACATACTCGAGTTTAAAGATTGGTTAGGGAGTTCATGGTATAAGCGGATGTCCCATGATATTCAAAATGAGATCATTGATGTAATAGAAAGGTGTGTTGAGAAAGGCAGTGGCTTCAATCAAGAAAACTGAACATTTTTCTATAATGGTTGACGAAACAAATGATTCTTTGATTCGCAACCAAGTGTCATTTTGTATTTGTACTGTCGATGATTCCTTAATCATCAACGAATTTATTGGCTTATACAAGACCCCCAACACTGAATCACAAACTCTGTGTAGTATTTTAAAAGGCGTTTTTGCTTGTCTAGATTTGTTAATGGATAACTTAAGAGGACAATGCAATGATGGTGCCTTGAATATGAGAGGTAAGTTCAAAGGAGTAGACAGTCTCCACCATCTTATGTCTATGAGGGATAATATGGCTTTAGCCAAGGACTTAATAAACACCATAAGGGAATCCAACAAAAGGATGGGACTTTTAAGAAGCATAAGCTGTGAGAGCGCCAACGACATAGCTGGTCTACGACCCCTTTGCTTGACTATGGATTATGCAAGCTTCCAGTATCTTGAAAATATTGAAAAACTTTGAAGAACCACTTTCTGCGGAGGACAAAACAGGCAGGTTACAAATGTGCAGGCTACCTTGAGCTTATGTTACAATTCAAGACTTATTTCTTTTTTTGTCTTTATTGCCATGCAATGAACCCAGTAGAGGACATCGATAAAAAAAATTCAGTGCCCTCATCTAAGTGTTCCTGATCTGGAAAAAATATGTGAGGGATTGATTTGTATCTTGAGTGGGAGGCATGATAGTTTTGAACATTTCTGGGAATTGTGTTTAAAAGAAAAACCTTCACAAGTTGATGATTCTTCGCTTCCTCAGAGTCAAAGTATACCAAAGAAGTACGGAAACAACGAAGCCAGCTCACCACACACTTTCAAAACCCCAAAGGAATACTACAAAGCTATTTACATTGAAGTTTGTGAAACAGTGCAATCTTCCATTACTGAGTGGTTTGCTTCAACAAACTCTCACAGGTCATTGCAGTTGAGCAAGAGCACTTGCTTTTAGTAAACCGAGGTGAAAAAAATTTGGAAAAATCAACTGCGTTTTTCAAGAATGACCTAGACATTTTGAGACTGCACTTACGCTTGAATATGTTAGCCAATATCGCTAATAAAAAAAACAACTGGACTTAAAAAACATGCATGATGTAAGAAAGTACTTTACACAAGAGCCTGCAGTTGGAGAAATGTTATGTGAAGTAGTGAAGTGCATGAAGCTTCTCCAAGTAGTTCCAATCATGATAGCAACAGCAGAACAACCCTTTGACATATGAAGTCATATCTCCGATCAGCAATGGGACAGAAGCAATTGAACAACTTGGCTGTTCTACATGCCCACCGAGATGTTTTGGATGAATTGGATCATCAATGACTTCATATTCAGTAATACAGTCAGGCGGTTGACATTTGCACCTTTCTAAAGATACTGTAGCCCTAATAATGGCATTTAGATCAATATTAAATATTTTTATAAAATAGAGAATTAAATGCATACATAATGTTAAATTTTCAGTTTCAAAATATTAGTACTAGCTTAGTACTGTATTACTTTAGTACTGTATTAGTTATTTTCAAATTGTTAAATATTTTTAGGGTGTAGGACTCAATTATAACCCACTATTTACATACTTTTTGACTGAAAGTATTAGGCCTACAGTATTAACTATATTGACTGTATTAAAGCATTAACTTTGAGGTATTGTTTTTATTTAATGAACCCTGAGCCTTATTGAAAGTAATCTTAAATTAGCTATTTCATTTATTAATCAAAGTGCTATTACTGTGCAACAGCAATATTTTATGTTTTATTCTTGTAATGATAGTTTAGGATTTATTTAAATATAATTTTGGTCTATGCAGAGCTCTGTATTCACTGCTCTGTAATAGTCTATAAGCATGATCATTGCTGTAAATTAAATTAGCTTTTTACAAAAATATCATGCGAGTTTGTTTATTCCCCCCCCCCCCCCTCCAAAGCCAAAAAATGTGTCGGGTGTGTCAAGTTTCCCGCAGTGTAGAGTTATCAAGAGTTCAATTTTCGGGGTTCTGATGTTGATAATATATATAAAAGTCTTAAAAAACTCACTATTTTTCATTTAAAATTCATACCCCCAGTATGCTCCCCCCCCCCCCCCCTCTGCCCCTTATTACTCATAGGGTACTACACATTTTTTTGTTTTGTGAAGTGCACAATTTTACATTTCTGAATATTTAAAGCAAGTTGGCAGTTTTTGCACCACTATGAAATCTTACCAAGAGTTGAAAGAAACAACTATCGTGTGCAGAAAGGCTGATTTTACTGTTAATATTGTCTGCAAGGTCGGTAATATACAATATGAAACAAATTTCTCTTGATACCCCTTATTATCATACTTTTGACAAAAAGTGTAGGTGTGGTACTGAGTCAAATGCTTTTCAGAAATCAAGGAATACTGCATCCATTAGGTTGCCTTGATCCAAAGGTTTCCGATCATCATGTGAGAAAAGTGAGATTAGAGTTTAAAGTGATCATTGTTTTCTAAATCCATGGTGTTCCGCATTGAGGAGATCATTCTGTCCAAGATACCTGACTATGTTGGAGCTCTGAATATGTTCTAAGATACTACAACAAATCGATGTCAAGGATACTGGACGGACGGTAGTTTTGTGGATCACTTCTACTACCCTTCTTGTAGATGGGTGTGACCTTTGCCTTTTTCCAAGAACTGCAAATGGTTTTTGTTTGAGGGATCTACAATAGATTATAGTTAGAAGATGGGCTAACTCGGTCGCAAATCCAGTGTAGAATCTGACAGGGTTTCCATTGGGAACTGTAGCTTTGTTCAGTTCGAATGATTTTAGCTGTTTCTCAAAATCATTGGCACAAAATAAAACCCTCAAATTGAACTTTCTACTCAACGTTACCAAAATGCATAACTATATGTGCATGTTCATTTATATATCAACCAAGTACAGGACTTTCCTGTAAAGTGTTTTCTTTTTGAAATTCTTACCGATAAAATAGGAAATTACATACCCTTTCACTACCTAATGGAGGAGTTGGATTAGTAACTGGTTAATTCAGGCAGATTATGAAATCTAGGCAACATCTAGTTGTATATATGGTGCAAGAGGATTTCTCTGCCCCTGATCTCTGTCAGCGCACTTGTGACCCTAAAGGTACTACTCAAAGCCCACTTTTCAAAATGTTGTGACAGATTACTAAAGCACTTCATTTGTATAGGTAATACTGACAATAAGGAGCCCACATTTTTGTGGCATCAAGCACTTGGTGAGAGCCGTAATTTAGAGCTAAATTTATATAAATGGTTTGCTTTTGATCTGTGTGAGACAAGTACTTATCCGGATGGCCATGAAAGTTAGTATGCTGCTTCCAGGACTTGGGAATATGTGCTGGCTTCAAATCAAATTCACTTGGTGGATTAATGATGAGGGCCCGTGAGTCAGCCAGCCCATATGTAGTTTTTAGGCACTGAGCTGGTACTGACATCCCTCCTCATCCGGTCACCATCTACCAGTAACATTGCCATATCCAGATTAACATGCAGACCCTGTGAAGGCCAGGAAAAATAAGATCTATGCTAGGGAAGTAAAAGACAACTCTAATTTTTTTTTTTTTTTCAGTTCTTGCTACTCATAATTCTTGTAGCATAGTTAAATATCATATTCAGTGCCACTGTCTTGTGGTTTTGAATATAGCAGTGTGACCCCCATACTTTTATTTCCTTTTGTGCCAGTTTCAGTGTAGTAGCTTGTGTTTATGATTTTAAGAAATTGAGTGCAAATCTGTGTCTAAAAGTCAACAGTATTAGGATGTGAAAGGAGTGTGCTTGCTGTGTGTGAACAAAGAAGGCGCTGCCTTAGTTCTCGAACAGTTAAAGATGCTGTTGGCCACAGTAAACAATCTGCAGGCTGATGCATTGGATCTAACAGCAGCCAGCCAAATCCCATTCTATCAACATGCCCATACCATCTTTTATTCCATGATCTCTTGCTTGAGTTTCTCTTTCACTATTTCTGTTACTGTCACATTCCTTACTCTACCCATTCTAGTAAGTCCTATTTTGCATCTTTGAAATTTCATTTTGCAAGCCTTTATCCTGCCCACATTCATTTTATTCATTACCCATGGTCTGATGCTTAAGTGAGTTGTGCAGCATAATATACTCAATATAGCATTTGCTTACTTGATCCAGACCAGTCTTCTTACACCGTGCGGGAAACCGTGGGGTTGCCATTCGCTTTCAATTGTCTCTATCATTCCTCCTGCTATCGTCTACTATGGTCCCAAGGTACTCTAGATTTTCTACTTTTGTTTCTGATACTTACGTCTGCCTCCTATTCCCTATTGCCATCATCATATTACACTTATTTCCATTAAATTTCAGTCCACACTGTTTCATCACATACATTTCACTGTTTTGTACTTCTCATTTTCAATTTCCCCGCACCATTGCTTTCATATTCATGCTGCCCCCCCTCCCAACCCCTGTCAATATCTCATCAATAATGGTGATTAAAAGTTTAGGGGATAGTGCACTTCCTTGCCTCAGCCCACTTTACTCTTCAAACCAGTCTCTCTTCTCTCCTCTTACTTTTACACAATTTAGATTTCCTTAATTCTCTGTCTGCCTTAAAATTCTCACTTTCTGGAGGGTTTCCTGTATCATACTATGATAGGCCTTCTCAATGTCCATGAACACTGTTACTGAATCCTTACCATATGTGTAGCATCTCATGGAGCTGTGTTACACTAAAAATAATATCCACTGTCAACATTCCTGGTCTAAAGCCATATTGGTCCTCTCTGTGCTTCTCCTACTCTCTTCCGTACTCTCTTTCCCAAAATCTTCCCAAATACGTTGGCAGAATGGTATCTGAGAAGATCATGGAATATTAGTTGGAGGCAACTTTTAACATATTCAGTATTGACGAGGATGTGTATGAATTCCTTGCAGGTGACAGTCTTGTCTTGCAGTTGTGAACACTTGCTCCAAAAATTGCCTTTTAGCAACCAGTTTGACAACTGACAAGCAAAGAAAATATTTCAGGTCTTGTACCCACAAATAAGTCTGACCTTTAAACTTCCTGGTAGATTAAAACTGTGTGCCGGACCAAGACTTGAACTCGGAACATTTGATTTCGCGGGCAAGTGCTCTACCAACTGAGCTACCCAAGCACGACTCACGCCTCGTCCTCACACTTGCCCGCGAAAGGCAAAGGTCCCGAGTTCGAGTCTCGGTCCAGCACACAGTTTTAATCTGCCAGGAAGTTTCATATCAGTGCACACTCTGCTGCAGAGTGAAAATCTCATTCAAGTCTGACGTTAGTGACAGTCTAATTACAGAGACAGGAATTAACTATCACAATGTCATCGTAGCCATGATCGTTAATATATCAGTCACTTGTTCACAACTCTGGCATGGCAGTAAAAGACAGCAAAAGGAAAGTTGAAGTTTTAAATTTCACCTTTAAAAAGTTATTCTTGGAGAAGTATTGTGCAATATCTTAAACCATTGTTTGACTAGCACACTAGCTCCCGTGCAAAAGAGACAGAAATAGGCATCCCTGGCATCGAAAAGCAACTGGGGGGGGGGGGATAATAATAATAATAATGCCAAGTCCAGATGAAACCACAGTTCGGTTTTATAAAGAGTAATCATTGATGTTTGCCTCGTAGTGTGCATTTATCTTTAATCTTCATAATAGACTAATAAAGGGCACATTGTGTCAAAGCAAACACCGAGAATTCTTTTGCGTATAATATGATTTAGATTTTATTGTATAAAGTTGAATTGTGACTACTTTGAGGACCAGAAAATCTTGATTAAAGTCTGAACTTATCTATACCACATTAATATTATTTGACATCTTATTTGTGCAAAGTATTTGTTCCCGCTGGTAAACTCTGAAAATAAATTGAAGAAGCAGACATTATTATGGAAAAAAACTTTCGTATTATGAGCTCATTTCTCACACTTTAGTCTGTAATCAGAGAAAGGTATAATTAGAAGTAATGTTTAGCTATATGAGATTTGCAAACTAAGTGAAATGTGCACTCCACTGTTCAGAGTTCATATTTCTCACAGCTTTCATTTGATATTTTAATTACATTTGATGAAATCTGGTACACCTATACTTGATATTATTCACTGTATCAATCCAGCTTTTAATAAAATATGGTAAATATGACACATTTTAATACAATTTTTTGCGAGATATTTAATGAAAAGTCTGTAGCCAAAATATGCACACAGTACAACTCTACTTGCTTCTTGTCCTGTCCATTGACTAGGCAGGTAGTGTCTAATGCACTTTTTGTGGCAATCATCTGGAACAGTACAAATTTTTACTTAGCTTAAGATAGAAGCTGCCAGTGTAATTTTCCCAAGTAATTACACTTTCTGCATTTTAACTACCAAAGTAGACCAAAAATCAGGAATTTTACTGATAAGCGATCTTTTTTATGGTGGTGTTTAGTACAAAATATTACTAGCTCGGACTGGCAATTTCATAATACGATACTCCAATTTTTAGGATGAAACATGACATTCCTCAATTGACTAGCCCCCTGGCACTGTTCTACATGATTTCTGTTATATTCACATGATTAACAGGTTGAGTGTTGCATGCTCTAGTGATGTATGTTTCACCACTAGGCCAGGTGCGCGATATTATTTGTGAGGCTCTGCTGTGACCACTGGCACTTACATGGGAGTCAACATGCTAAGGATAAACATTTAAAAAAAGTCCTAATCAGATGTTAATGTGAAATTTAATGGCTTAGCTGTGTGAATTTTGATTTTCAGTAATGGGGATTGTGTTGGAAATCAAAAGGATTATTGTAATAATTACATCTGTCTACCCCAGAACAGAGTCATTTATTTTTGTATGACCACCCTAACTTACAAACAAGGTATTTGCTATTGAGTAGACAGATCCTCCTTGATGAGGAGGAGGAGGAGGAATAGCTCTGTTGCAGTCAGTATTCACATGCAGTCCACACTCCTGCATCAGGTTTATTTAAATCTGAGTGCAGTAACATATTACATTCCTTCCACTGAGCAAGGTGATACAGAATCATTTTTGAGCAGTGATTCTAATCCATAACCAGCTATTAAGATTTGTGTTTCATTTTAATCAGAGCCTTTTCCCCTTTTTCCTACCTTATATGAGTTAGTGCTCCATCCTTGCTATCTTGTCACATATGGAACACACTTCAAGTGAATAGTTCCTTAGTTTTCATTTTGCACTTAAACCTGTTTTAGTGTTACGAGATATATCCGAAAACATCATAAAAGTTATGAAACTCTGAATATGTAGCATTTTTAATGAGGAGCAGATGTGTCACATTTCTCATACACTTCTTTCCTACATTTCTTGTATACATATTTTGCAAGGGGTATTGCGTATGGAGAATAACACACTACTTTTGAGAAAACTGCAGAATTTCCTGGACACTTCTAGTACTGATACCTCTACATTAAAATTTTATACATAAGACTAAAATATCCAGTTTTTATGTCCAAATTATTTATCAAGTGAATGTTGTACGTAAATGAAAAAGAACAGGTATAGAAACATTTTGCACCTGAAATAGAACGTATTAAACAATTCTGCCCTACAAACTTGGGCCGTGAGAAAGAACGCCCTTTAAAATATTGGAAAATCTGCGTTGATTTAGAAAAGAGCAATAATTTATATGAATCTGCGGCGAAACAAAAACAGTTGTGAAATTTATATGTCCGACTGTGCATATTCCTCGCCGCGGCACTAGTGTGCTTTCATGGCAGTGTTTAAGCCTACAGAATGTTCACTCCAGTTTATACTAATGTGATTTTCTATCAGAAAGCAGCTTCATTCAGTGTGGTTTGACAATGTTACTTCCCCATACCTTGAAGTCGCAGTCTTACGTTAAACGGACACAAACAACACAGGCAGCCATTTGTGACAATGGTTGATTTTTGAGTTGATATTCAGTGCCAGTTGTTGTTCAATAGTGTCGTATCTCTATTTACTGCCCCGATCTGGCGAATCTTCCACCATCATTCATCCGTATTTGATAAAAAAGACACGTTCCCTGTATACATGATAAGAACTCGTTAGATATTAGTCCTCATTCTCCTGAATCCATGAATTAATTCAGCATTGCAAAATTGCTTCTTTGATATGTTGTAATTTTGACCGCTGTAGAAGGCCGCAGCAGCCATAAAACTGGGGAGACAATATTCAGAAACTGGAATAGTAGACTGTAGGACTTGATAAAGTGTGTGTTGACCCTTTCCATTTAAAGAAAAAGTTACGCATGGCGTCCCTCTCTACTTGCACCGCACCGCTCGGCAGCGAGAACTGGTACGGAGGACCGTGGGTTCCTCCGACACCCTGTGCAGCGCCGTTCGGTTGTTGTCGGCTGCGGTCGGCTAACGCGCTGTACGCTCTCGGCGAAAAAGTATGTCAGGCCAGTCTATCCTCAGTTCGCAGTGAAGAGCCGGGAGGCGAGGTTGACCTACTGACATCGCTGTGCTGCAGCAGTGAGAGTGCTTTACTTGGCCACCTGCTCCGTGGTGTACGGTGTATCGTGTGGCTTAGTCTAGCCCAGTCATTGTGCGCGGACCTGTGAAGAGCGCACTTTTCGCGTGACCTGACGGCTGCTCTTTTGAGTCCATGCAGGAATTCATACTTGTATGATGGTTGTATAGCTGTCTTTTGGTTCGCTTAAGATTCGCTTAGTGGCACCAGCTCTTAAAGTGTGCTTGGCAGACTGCGCTGTTTTACATTTTGCGGACAGTTACCTGCGCAATTTTGTATCTTTTTTCCCTGCCTCCCTTGGTCAGACTAACTCTGCGACTTTTCTAGATAGGCATTCTTATAAACGTATCACTAAAATCCGTGAAAGCACGAGACTAATCTGGAGCGCTTACTATTGCTAGAAAATTTGACAACCTGTTTCGTTGGTGTTGCAGTTATATTGCACGGTGACAACTCTACTGTGGTTATTGTTGGTTCTTCAACCTCGTTTAGAGCATAAAATACAGATCAGTAAACTCTATTGATATGGGTTTTATTGCATCCTTGTTGTGACTTGAATCACGCCGCTACATTGCTTCCTATCTTAAAACATTTGACAAGCATATGCAGCACGATTCGCATATAAGTGTGGAATTCCGCGTCCTTTCATATCTGTGGCTTCGAACCGTAGTATTTCTACTTGCATTGTAGGTAATTTAAGTCATTTGCAGTTCGACGAACAATGACAGTTTTGTTGATTTCATTAGTATGGTTATTAACCCAGTGACATTTTCACTTAAGAGGTATTCGCCCTTGCAGAGTATGATAAGAGCCTGGCTCGCATCGAAGAAAGGATACGTCCCTGTTGCAAATGATACACTTTCATTGTTTAACAGCGCAAGGGTATAATATAATAATTTCGTGAGGACGTTACGGATATGAAAGTCAATCGATATTATTGAAAACCGTTTCAGTACACTGTAATGGGCGGAGGAATAATCGTCATATCGTGTAGCCTATCTGTTCAGTTTGCATAGAGGGCTGCGCCTTTCAGAATTGTTTATTTATGTATATTATTGCGTGCCACATTCGCGTAAAATAACTATGAAGTTGAGTTTTAACAAACCTTGGGCAGAGATTTCACATCTGATTTTTCGTACGTAGCAGTTGAAACGAAGGAAAAAATGAGATACGGATTTGATAACAATTTGCTAGCGAGACGTAGCATACATCACTATCTTTAAGTGCACTGATATTTTCCAGTAACCCGTAATTTTTGGTACAAACACTAGAACTCAGTCAAATTGCATAGCCAAACTTTACGAACATTCGACCTTGCTTTCAGCTGCCTTGCCATGCTACTTTAGCACATCAGAGCGATATTTTAGAGCGCCGAAATGTTTAATGTTTTCACTTGGTAATGTTAACAAAAAGCAACATTTCTATGTGATCCGATATACCATCATCCGCGAAAGCTTACAAACCAGCAAGTGTATATTTACATTTTTAAAGTCACCGTTGCATTTTATGGTGTCAGAAGTGTACACTGCCGTACAGGTGTCGTCTGACGTCACTAACATGGCGTTCGACTGCCAAGTTTCCGCCCCTTTGGACTTCGCGTGCAATTCTCACGAGGCCACCACGAGTGCTCGCGTTTGGAGAAAGGGAAAATGAATCTAGAAATATAAAGGGAACGACGTGACGTATTTTGGTCTTACATGTCGGTTTCGCAGCATATCGCTGTCATATTTCGTTTGTTCCAAATCCCTATCAAGATACGTGCTAAACACAAAATTTCTATGCGAAGCACACTTTAAGGGTACTAGTCGCAACACTGTTTCGGATTGACATTGTTCTAGATGTATCTGAAAATTGTCATTGCTAGCGTAACCAATGTAGCTGTCTGCTATTACTTGCAAGGTTGATAGTTTCTTTCCTTGTGAAATTTATGACCCGAAGTTTTAAACTTTTCTGAAATTTGCACATTAATGTTAACTTTGTGCATTTTACAATATGTATCAACCACACTCATCCTTAAAAATTAAAGACTGAAATGGCATAATTAAGATGGTTGCTCCAACACTAAAATTTTCTCATTCGTTAGCTGGTAGCGATGATACTAGGTAACATTTGTCTAGTTTCGAAAAATCCTTAGTTTTCTGTCATGGTATAAAACTTTTGACTCCAGGACGACGACACATTGTAACCAGACTTTCTTATTCTAGCGCTTTTCCTTGAGACAACTCTAAAGCTATTCATCGTTATAATCTTTACCATATTGCGCTAATAGATGAAATTCAAATCGTGGAGCTCTGATGTATGGTTATTTGAGACTGATGTTACTACATTCTGTTGAACCTGCCGTCACTTCGCCAAAACCACTTTTCTCCTCCTGCCATCCATGCCCGAAGCTTGTGAGGATATCCACGGAGACACCATCGACATAACATGTAGGTAGCAACAAGGGATATGGTAGCAGCCTGTTGCACAATGTTCTCCAATGGCTTATTTGGATTTAACTGTTTATGGCATGTGTTATTTTAATTTTTAACAAACTGGCATCCTGTATTTTTCTTTGACATATGAACTCCGTGAGGCTTGCCTCCAAATAATTGTTTGTCGGTCATAAGGTCGTTTTAATTCAGTAGGTTTGTACAATTCGTGGGAGAGAATTACATTTTCCGGTTCAGCCATAATATAGACCGACGCGGTTTGAAATATTGCCCAACGTAAGCGAAACCGCCGTATAATTATGCAGCATTTTTTATGTTTTCTTTTTTACTTAGCCTACGATAGACTGTAGTACATGAAATAATCCAGATGACAAGATCTCTATGGAAACATTCAATCTGAGGGACGTCTTTCAGTGCGTTTTACATTTCACTGCCAATACTAGGGCATTAATGAGATTGCAAAGTTCTGTGTGTTGCATAGAAGAAACCACTGAAATGCTTTTTTCTTGTGAATTATATTACGACATCCCACGTGATTTAGGTGCACGCGAATTAGTAGGCTTAGTTACTGTGCTGTCGAAAAAGGGCGGAGCAGCCAAACGTTGTGCCATGCCGAACGATTGAGCTAACTGAATTATAATGAACGTATTCACAGTTAAGCGTCAATTTCCTCCTTAAATTGGTGTTTCGTTCTTTGGAACCTCTTGTAAAGATTTTTATTCCGCAATTCTAGGAGAAAGTAATGCAGCACGTTGATACATGACGCTAAGCCTCTTCAGTCTTAAGTGTTTTGTTGTCCTCCCTTTTCTGTCTCCGGGATCAAATAGAAGCCAAAGGTTCTAGCTGAAATGTGCATACAGTTTCTCGCAGATTTTGTGAGTGCTGTTGTGGGACGACCGGAGCGTGGTTCATTTTCCCCGCCATACCTCAAAATAAATTTGTACTCTCCACCATGGGAAAGAAGACGCGCTCCTGGAGCGCGCATACTGGATAATAGTGGGTGCAGATTAGTTTCATGTCAGCTTCGTAGTAGTTCAGAATCGTACAATGAAAATTACCTCACAGTAAAGTTTGTATCTGAATGTAACTTTTTTCTACGCCTTGATCATAGTTGACAGATTATAGGACCCTAACAAGCAAACTACCAACTCAGCAGTAGTATGCTACGTTCCGAGATTTCTGCTCTTGGATAGTTGTCTACATTGTAGTAAAGTATACACAATCTCAATCACGATTTCTGTGTCAGAGTCCTGGTATGTGCTTGATGTAGTTATAGAATCCATGTTAGCTATTGGATTTTGTAAAAGTGAGTGGTTAAGGGGCTTTGACTGTAGCCAAACTGCCTCCAAGATGTCTTCTGCTCAGACCAGTTGCTTGTACATAAGTCGGCTTTAATGGCTGTAGCAGGTTCGTTCTTGAGCCACATGAGAATATCTGTATTCTTTATAATTTGTATCCGATCATTCGGAGTTCTCGTTCTCATTACCTCTTCAGCATAGAAACAAGCAATCTAAACCATTAAGCACTGATGTTCCATTTCCAAGAGGCTCTGGTGGGCTGCTTGAGTAACGTTTCATTGCATATCGTACAAATGAGTAGGGGAAATCAATTTAGTGTCTTGAGTGACATTCATGCTTTCTATGAACTTTTTAACTGTTCTATTTGATCGAGAGCAGTTATCTGCACAAGTATTAGTTAATTTGATAGGACGAAAACGACGTACTTCTGTTTAGACTACAAAATACTTGTGGTTTGTGGCTGATATATTGTGCATAAACCATGTACTTTTTTAAAAAAATAAATTACTTCTCAGTAAATTGTAGTTTTTCGCCAGTTTAAATGACAGTTAACAGCAGCACCTACCTCGCGTACTTGCCGATTTTCCTTAGTCATGGTTACTGTACAAAAATTGTTATATTCCGGAAGAGTATGTATCTGAGGGATCGCCTAAGATCAAATTTTTAATGCTCGATCGTAGGTGCCTTCCTATGTTTTCAGGAAAAATCTCCTAAGACTTGAGTATACTGATTAGAAATGATGCATTAAAAAAATTGTGCCGTGTTCGTTTGCAGTCAGGTTGAAATTTCCGTATACATATGAAATCACGATGACGGTGGCGAAACTTGAAAATAAGCGTTTGGGGTGTGGAGTTATGTGAGGGCCCTGAAATGAGTAGACTCATATAAGCTGAGAAAATAGGTTATCAGCGGAATCGACCAGGTAAGGAATATGTGGAAAACACCATAACTGACGAAATGAAAGGCATCAAGAAATACCTTACAGGCAGCACACAGGGAGCAAAACCTGTAGTTTAAGACATTAGTATGTGTACAAACAACGTACTCTATTATTGCTTGGACAAGTGCTAGTCTGAGATGAAGTTGGCACAGGACAGGAAGTCTTGAGGGGTCGCCCCAAACCAGGTCAAAAGACAGAGCAGAGCAAAAAAGTTAGCACGTACTGGTATTTTGGTCAGTCACTTTTGAACTAGATCCTTAAAAATCCCCGATTTTTATGCTACGGCCTGGCACAATTTAGGACTGCGAAAGACACTCGCATTGAAATTTATAACAGGGAACGCCATGCTTTAATTTGCTACCGTCCCCCTTCTTTACCCAGCCAAAACTATCATATCTGATGAGATTTTCAGTTTGTTTTAATGTTCCTTTCCGTTACATGTACGCTAAACAGATGTTAAGCAGTGCAGTGTAAAAAAAAGAGTAGCAGACAGTTACGTTGGTGTGTTTTTTACGTAAGATGGGGCTCGTTTTCTAAATTGCGTGCGGGGATGCGCAGCGGTCGGGCTCCGTTGGCCGTGGCGCCGTCTTGGAAGGTCACGATACCGGAACAGCAGTCAGGCCGCACGCCACCATGCTCAAGAAGGAAAAGCCTATGATGTCCGTCGCCGCTATCATACAGGGCGCGCAGACGCAGCACTGGACCAGAGGTAAATCCACGCCTACACGCTGTTATCTAATAACTTGTTAAATCTCCTCACTGACACTCATTTGGGAACATCGGGATTACAATCGCTGCCTGCTCATACAGGTGTAGGTTTTATGTGGTTTCCCAAAGTATTAAAGGCCGGGATATTTCATTGTAAATGAGACACATCCTTCTGAATTGGAGCTCGTTCTCGTACTTCAGTAACCACTTAGTAAACAGAACGTAGACCCTAATACGTCTGAATTTCATAAAGTCGTAACACTAATAGTACCTCTAATCAACGCCGATACGTATCGTTTGTCTTATCCCGTCGTTGTGTGTCACCTATTGATTGATTTGTATGCCAAAGCTGTGGTTCACTTTCGTAGGTGTTTGTGCAACAGTCGCATAACCTCCTCTAATAGACTCAAGGCAGCCGCTGAGTTTGCGTTGTCTACGCCGGCAGCGGAGCAGGATCACCATCCGCAGTTACACGTCCCTATATTTCATGACACAGTCAGGCTATTCGCGTACAATCTGGTGACGAGAAACTAACACCGATATCTCTCGTCGTCTTCCCCGCTAATATTGCTGAGGAACAATTCACCCGCCTTTTAGGAATGGAACTGAATACTATGAGACTAACAGTTGTAATCACACTTTAAGGATGAGTATAGTAAGAGATCCATGCCACCCTCAAAGTTCAGTTGTACGTGTACTATACTGGCATTTTTTGTTTTGTTTTGTGCGTAATTCGCAAACTTCGCGGTATGCGAAACTACGGCAGAATTGAATAAAAGGTTCTGTCCTTTCGATTGGAAGTTGTAAGAGGGATTAAGCGAAGTTAAGAAGCATACATTTTTAACTTTATGTAATATTACCGATTAAAATTAAGAACAATTGACAGAAACAGTGACAACGAATTAAGCTTTCGGAGTAGAGAAGAAACATGTGGTACATCATTGCACTCCGACATGAGAAGCATTACCCCCCCCCCCCTCTCTCTCTCTCTCTCTCTCTCTCTCTCTCTCTCTCTCTCTCTCTCTCTCTCTCTCTCTCTGTGTGTGTGTGTGTGTGTGTGTGTGTGTGTGTGTGTGTGTGTGTGTGTGTGTGCGTGCGCGCGCTGCACACGTGTTTTTTCTTTCGCTCATCAAGCAAATATTGTTTGCTGAATAGCAATTGCTCTTGGTTCATTCGCGGTTGCATGCGATCTCGACACAGCACTTTAAGGACGACATTCCTTTTGAAAGACGCTTACATAGCGGCTGTTGTGGACAGCTCTCGTATTCTCAGTAGTCAACAGATCATGCAGTAATTTCAGTATTCCGCCCGCGTTAATAGCTGCGGTAACTACTCTAGAAAAAGAACTAGACAGTTTTTAGAATGCGGAGTTTTACACGACCTGTTACTTTAGCACTTATTTCTCACTGCCGTGATATGTATGTATATATATATATTTCTGTAAATACGAGTGCCGCAAAAAAGAATTTTTTTTTTAACATCATGTGCATCGCTTCTTTGGTAAGAGTTTTGACGTGCGTCTCCAGGTAAGTCATCAATTCGCTCAATGAACAGGTGGCGCTCGGGCGTATGAAAAGCCAAAGAGTCCCAAATTACCGGCCCGTTGGTGTAAATTCGAAAGTACAGTCGCTTCTAGAATTTTTATTAATTTTCATACTGTATAGATGGCTCCATCGTAATGAACTGTAGCGGTTTTGATATTTATAGAGCGGAAGCAATGCACAAGTGAAAGAAAGGAAATATTAACTTTAACATGAACGAATCCATCATGTCAGCAATGGTAAACAAAGAGAGCAGGCAGTTGTACTGCCGCTATTCAGCAAAGCAACATGATCATACTTAACCCACGTGCAAGGTACAGGGCTGTTATAAATGAGTACTGTAATTTTCAGAGCTCTATTTTCCAAAGTATTACATGTACAAATATAATTGATGCATGAATAGAACAGTAAACTCCCTACGTTTGAATGTTGCACTCTTACAAATGTTCTATAGGTGCACCCCTGGTCACACGACTAATGTCCAAGCGGTAGGCAGGATGTTGGTACATGCAAACACAATCCTTATCGTATCGCCAAAAGAAATTCACAAGGCTTTAGGTTAGGCGACAGGTGAGGGGTCACGGCAAGAGAACAGCCTCATCATTTTCGCCTTCTTGTTTCAAGATGAAATTCTCGGAATCCCCATTCAGCTGTGGGAACAAACAACTGGAACATATCAAGGTAGGAGCTACCCGTCACAGTTTTCTCACAGAAGAAAAACTGCCCTTATAGAATCATCCAACATTGGACCAATGAGGTGGAGCAGTGGTTAACACATTTGACTCATTCGGGAGGATGAAGGTTCAAACCAGCGTCCGGCCGTCCAGATTTAGGTTTTCCGTGATTTCCCAAAATCGCTCCAGGCAAATACCAGGGTGGTTTCTTTGAAAGGGCATGGCCGATTTCCCTCCCCATCCTTGACACAATCCGAGCTTGTGATCCATATCTAATGACCTCGACGTCGACGAGACGTTAAACTCCATCTTCCTTCTTTCCGTAACTCTGCGCAGAAAGCATTAATCTGCGGCGAATCTCTTTCATGCATTAATGACGGTTTTCAGTGCCCACGCTCACATTGTGGCGATTAACCGTTCCATACAGGGGAAGTTGCTTCGTTGCTAAATATCAGCTTAAAAGGGGAAATATTCATCAAGTACTTACTGCATTATGATGCAAAATGGAAGGCGACGGCGATTATCTTCCGGTTTAAATTGTTGCACACAGGATTATTTGAAATGTAACCGCCATCGAAAGATCTCCCACGCAGTTTTCTGCTATATTCCAAGCTCGTGGCTTGTGCGGACGATTGATTATTTTTGGACTGCGTACGATACTTTCCCTCAGCCTCTCCAAGGTTGCATCTGGCACACTTGGTCGACCTCTACTTTCCGGTACACAGAGACAGCCAGTGTCCCTAAATCGTTGATTGCAACAAACACAATCTCTTCTTGCTGTCAAGGCACTAAACTCGTAACGCCAACTACTGAGTTCAAAGCAAACTGAGTTTACGGTTCTATTCATGCATCAAAATTTTACATGTAATACATTGAAAAATATAGAACTTAAGAAACGAATAATTTATAGTAGTCCTGTAGTAAAAGAGTGCGATATTAACTGGCAATGGGACCATTAGTACCAGTTCGTCCTACTCAGATCTCCCAAAATCTGTCTTCGGTTTCAGTCAAATGGTTTACTATCTGAGAAGGGTAATAGACATCTGTTAATTTCCTCCTTGATCGTAGAGTATAATAAAAATGAAAGATCATTGAGAAATTTTGTTTTTGTTTTTCATACCTGTTTTCACTGAGGAAAATTCACCACAGTCTCAAGTTTTCTGTTGTTGCTCGGACATAAAATAGGGTACAAAGAAACTACTGCGAAGTCTAAAGGCAACAATACACTGGGTAAAGGAAAGACAACTGGGCCATGTTACAGTGCTCAATTCATGTAGAAATATTTATTTCAAGGGATCGCTGAAGTGGCAGAGCATCGTATCTCACTGAAATAAAGCACATATCGTTCCGGCTACCATCGGGAGTGGCAGGATAGGACGAAACCAGCATTCAACTGCCTTTTTTAGAATCATGGAGCGCGTTATGTGGGCACGACTGGAGACTTTCCTGGAAGTCTGACTCATATTCTATAACAACGAGCGTGGACTTCAGATTCTAGATCTACGCAGTCTCACACGTCCTTCAAGGAAACAAAACGGCCGTTGATGTATTTGACCAATATGCTATTCGACTAAGGAATTTAGAACGGACTGCACACTGTAACCTATGTGTCCAGTGGAAAAATATCACAAGAGAATGACACGTAGATCAGGGAAAGTCTCAGGAAGTTTTAAATGGGTCGATTTTTTGGCACGTGCGCGTTCTTAAAAGTTGCGATACCAGTAGATCTGAGTGTGGTTAAAGGATCACATGGATGTAACCGAAAAATTGAGGTGAGATTTGCAACTGAAACGGAATATAACTAGATATAGTGCTGTAAATCTGTTGAAGATATCAGATATTAACTACACTGTGGACGATGAATCTAGTCAGGTCAGCAGGCGTCTAAGCGAGCCTTTCCGAAGCGATATAAAGGTAGGACAACCGTGTAAATATAGTATTCGACGGATATTTAGTGGAAGAATTCCAACATATAACTTATCAACGGAAGAGTTCGTTTACGAAACTCCCCGTGCCATTAACGGAAGCTGTCCCACAGTCTTGGCCCTTTCGAAATAGAACTGACATAAGAACAATATATTGGCGTATAGCTGCAGTACTCGTCATTTGTTATTCAGCGTCAGAGACACTACAGTAGAATGCACAACTATTGCTCTGTGTAATAAAAAATTGAAACCTGTAAAAGTCCAGGAACTTGCCTGCTCACATTAGTCATACTGTAGCACCTTTTCCCTCCTTCCCTACCAGTGCTACACGTACGTTTTAAGTATTATGACGGCAACTTTAGAGAAATTAGGGCCAGTGTTGGTGTGTGTACCCCGTTCATGACAGGGACAAACAAGTTGATAATTGTAATGTCGGATCTTGTTAGATTTAGAAGTCGCTACTTTCGTCAGTCACTCAAAAATTTTTTGTTATTCGAATGGGTTCCATTATTTTTGGTTTTAAGGCTGTATTTGTCAAGTTTTTAACATTAAACGCCAAGCGTCATTCGAATTCCGCACATGAGGTTTTTAACATCGGCTTCGTGGTTCAGGCAAGTACCTAGGGCCCGAATCACTTAACTGGATGGATTTCTTCTTTCAGAAGACCACAGGACCTACCTAATCGAGCCCACAGCCTGATGTGCACATTTTAAGAATTTTCTTCATTGGCCTGTGTAAGACTAGAGAACAATTCTTAGTAGAAATCCCGATTCAGTAAAAGCACAGTGGAATGTGAAAAATGTGGAGCGAACCGATAACAGAACAGTGGCTGCGAAATTAACGATAGTCCACTCGCAGAACAGAGCTTCGGCTGCGACATTGGCAAATAAGCTGTGTCGAGAGGGGAAGGTAGCGAAATTCCAGGGAGTGTTTGTCAATGTCTAGAATTAAGATTAAACATTGAAGGATGATCGCATGTTAGATTCGAGATTTTATGTTAGTGTGATCTGATATTGAAAACTTAGGCAACATACAGTGAGGCCGTATAATACTTAATATTGTGATATTTGTATCAATATTCGTCAGATTAAAACTATAAAGGGTTGCCTTTTGCGGAGTATAATTATTCCCAACTGCGCCATCCAAACAACTCGCGCCCAACCCTCGGTTTCAGTGTGTCGGCGAAGAGCTGGTAGTATATGTATTTTCCAGGATATTACGTTGGACTAACACTAGAATATAGGATGTGGGAGTAGGTTAACCGCAGCCCAATGGTTGTTTCCACAGGAATTATCAATGGTGCTAAACCGAAGATTTCGTCAGCTTAAAACTGCATTGAAGAGAGACTAACAGAGCTAAGTCGACAGGGTCTAGAATGTGTGGACCGGACAAGAATCGGTAAACAACACCCACGCCAGACACCAAGCAACCTTACCAAATTCCCTGCAACACGAATAAATTCCAATAAGTGCAAGCTCAAGTCAGTGCTAAGATTATACGAAGGCTGTTTAAGAAAGTGATTTTTTTTATTTTTTTTTACAACATACCTTTACTCATCCTCAATTTTGATGGTTCTTCTCAAACTAGTCTCCCATGAATGCGATGCACTTGTCCCAGCGTTTCTGCCAGTCTTCAAATACATGCTGAAAACCATTTTTTGAGAGGTTCTCCAAAATCGTCTCCGCAGCCTTCACCACTGCTTCTGATGATTGACAATGCCTCCCACGAAGGTGTTTTTTCATGTTAGGGAATAGAAATAAGTCACATGGGGCTAAATCCGGACTTTAGGAAGGGTGAGGGATGCACTTCACGTTGATTTTTGGAAGATATTCAGCAACAACATTGGCAGTATGTGGCCGCGCATTATGGTGCAGCATCCAGCCTGCTTCACGGAAGTGTGGTCTTTCGTGCCTGATATGGACTTGCTATGTTTTCAGGACATCCCTGTAGCATTGTCTATTTACTGATTTGTATGCCGGTACAACATGCTGAAACCATTCCATGAATATCAAAGAATGATATGATCATAACTTTCCCAACACAAGCAACCACTTTTGCTTTTTTGGGGACTGGTGATGGAGATTAGTACACTGTGCTTTGCTGTTTGCTCTCAGGATCAAAATGATGTAGCCAGATTTTTATCAGCAGTGATTACATTTGAAAGAAACTCTGGATCTTCCTCTAACATCAACTAACTGTATGCAGATCTGCACGCGAATGTCCATTTGTTCGGGAATCAACAGTCTTGGAACCAATCTCACACAAACACGTGTCATGTGTAATTTTTATGTCACCAACGTGTGGGTGGCACCCAGTGAAATGTTCAGTATTTCAGAAAGTGATACTAAGATAATTCGTCGATCCTCTCTCACAATTACAGCAGCAGTGTTGGGGCTTTCTTCCATAAGAGCAGTAACTGGAGCATCGGATCCATTTTCCTTCGAAACTGATTGTCTCCCCTCTTTTAAACATTTTAAACGACCTTCAAGCTGCGCTGTAGGAAAGAGCAGACTCTCCATTGGCCTCCCGTGTAACATTGTATAGGCTTCAGCGGAATATTTGTTGAGACGAAAGCAGAATTGCAAAGCCTCATATTGTTCCTTGCATGTTACCTTCATTGCAGCGGTAGGTGATGCGCCGATACTGAAAATGTCTGACCTTGCCCGCCTCTCATAGGAGGGAACCAGGAGTCCTAACAATGAAACTACTACGGCGTGTTTGTTGCACATTAAGCTAACATAATATCATAAGATTAAATTTTAGTGCGAGAATTTATGATCATAAAAAATTCTGATTATTCTTTATTGAACGACCCTCGTAATAAAGATTACGGTCTCCATAGTTAATACAATTTCTTACGGAGCGATACTCCAAATTTAAGTCTTCTAAGAAATAGAAAATTTAAGGCACCACGTACAGTTGTCTTAAGGAAAATTTCAGAATTAGATAGTTGCACCAAATAACTGCTGGAACGAATGATTAAGCCTACAGCGAGCCAATTCCCTCAAATTCTACAGTTCCTGGGCACTTACACAGTCCAAAAAGCTCAGAACGGACAACTAAAATTTAGAAAAATTTCAGTATAAACCACTTCAATTAAATAAAAAATGGTACACATGACCGGAAGCAGAATAAGCAGTACATTAGACTCAAGACGGATATGTTGATATGGGCGCACGATAGCAAGGTCTTCAGCGCCAGGAATAAGACAAAAGTGGAGCCAAGTTCAGAAGGACAAATTGAGCACAGGGTTTATACAAAATGTTAAAGTTAAACATAAGTCATACGGTTTACAACACTAAGCCTGACAACATTCGCGCATCGCGAAAGCCTACTTTCACACAAAGCACCAGAACTTATATCAGCTGGTAGTTATTTGCCTTAAGGAAGCGAAAAATTAATAATAGGCAGGTAGAAGCACTTTTACACAAATGCTACGCTGCCAACGAACTCAACAAGTTTCCTTGTAGAGACGGTCGCTAAGATTAACACAAATTAAAGGCGCCATGGACATTTAAACTTTACAGATCAGGCTTCCAATATGGTGCAATACACAACGATGTAATTGAAATATTTGAGACCTTTTTAACAAATTCTTGCTAGTACAATTCAGCCAGCAAAATTCCATGGAGTCGCGGACTTATAGTATCAATAAACAGAACCGGAGCGTCCAGAAATTCTGGTTAACGCGCCACTGACAACTCGGCCGACACTGCAAGCCTGTCCAACAGAGACAGGTGGGTGGCGGCAAAAGGCCTTGGTTGCTGCACGGACACTCCCATAATCGTACTAGCTCTCATACTATACTTACTGGTCATGAAGCTGGCCTTCCAGGCCACGCCAGATGGAGTTGCGCTCGCTGGGTAGCGTCTTAGAGCCAAAGATAGTACGATAAGCTGCCACGGCTCAGATATGAATCGTCGTTTAAATTATTTCAGTGTTTTCTGAAAATACGAGTTGTATGGTTTATAATGTCTAGTCATGGTACAATCATGAGAGTAGTTACTCTGCGTTAATTTTAGAATATATGGAACGTATTATATCATGCACGTAACTCCTATAATGAATCACTTTTCAAAAAATCTGAATTGAGTCAAAATTTGTTTTCGTGGTCTTCAATATTACTGTTGTGATAAGCCAAGCCGTTCTCTTTGCAGTTAAGTATTTAAATTTTCCTTTGATTTTATTTTGCAAATATCCCTTTATAATTTTCAGTATTGATTGGAGAAGTCGTAGGAAGCAAACGTACCGCCATCCGAAATTTTGATTTAGTTGAGTCGTGTAAGTGCACTGGATGACCAAAAATATTCGAAAATGGAAGGTTTCGCTTGGCATGCCTAACGATCGTACCTGGAACTTACTTGATGAGACAGAAACTTTTGCTCATAGGACACATACCTACCGCCTCTTTAACGGTATTGCAGTCCTCGTTTAGTTTTTGAGGAACTATTGGCGAAATTGTGGACAAGTGCTGTTTGGAAGGAGTTGAGCTTAATGCTCTCTGGAACCTTCAACGTATACTCAAAGTTGTAATTCGTCGTGGGAAACCATTATGTACCTTGCTTGTGACAAAAAGTAAATTATTAGGTTTTGTTTTTGTTTCGTTACATTCATCAGCACACATTGTAATTGTTCGTGTATCTTCATGATTTAATGAAATGTATTAAATAATATCGTCCTAACGTTTTTGCAATTCATTTCCAAAACATTTATTTTTATTCTTGACAGCTACAAAAGTTTCTTTTACTGCATTTTTATTTTTTTACAAAGAAAATATACAAATAGAAAGGATATGTACCCGCTAGACCCTCACCGCCTGACATTCACTTAGCTTGCGTTTTTACTGTAGATTGCTTAATCAGGCAGTTGCGTTTTGGTTTTAGATAATGTATTGCACCCAGTATTTAATACGAGTCGCTTCACTTAGGTGAAATGTCGATGTCTGTTTTCTTGTTTCTCATTTATTTACAATACATGTTCGTCGCTGTAACCGCCACAATTATGTAACTAGAATGAAATAAGTTGAAGGTGTGATTTAGACAGAAGTTGGATTAAGACTGTACACATAACCATTCACTGGTATGTGCATGTTTTCCTAAATTGACACACCTTTTTTACAAAATTTTGTAGCACAAGGTCTTAACCAACAAAAAAGATAAAAATACGTTGGCGCGCCAAAACTAATGTAAACCTTCATCAGTTCGCAATAATTTGGTATTGTATTTGAAATTAGTGTTCAAATTATGCAATATGAAGAGTGAAGAACGCAAAGCAAACATGATGATAGTTACCAGTGACGCGACAATATGAATGCACAGTAATGTTTATATTTTATAACATGCTACCCAGGTTTCAAATAATAAGGTACTAAAATGATTTACGTATTCGTCTCGGCGCAGAATATGAACTAATCACGTGTTTTCATGAGTTTGTACATGTAAAGTGTTATAATTTATTCTACCTCACCGTGCTACATTAACTCGTGTTGCGGTGACTGACTAATGGAAATTACGTATATATTTTAACATTATTTTCAGTGTAATAGATGGGCGTGTAACAGAAACTGCTCAATGTAAAATATTGACTACCTTCGTCCCAACGTTTTATTAATATTGTAAGAGGTGATGTACAGTCTATGAAATGCTTTTGGAAGATTTTTCGTTGTGGTTTTTTTGTACGAAAACACTTTGTACATGCGGTGTGTTGTTACGAGCGCTTTGCATTGAAATGGCAACAACTTTATCATCATCTTGTTACGATATCGTTGCTTTGAAAAAATATTTACCGTAATGGAAGTAACATTTCTTTTCTGTGCCAAGTGCAGGGTATTCCATACCAACCTCTTTGCTAAAGCCGTGTCGTGATAGATTGTTTATTCTGGTGGGAATAGTCACACATTCTGAGACACCACCGTATCATTGATTTTCGATAATGTCTGAGACATCTCACAATTTAGGCAAAATTTTTCTCTTATTGGCTGTACCGAGCAAGAGAGCGCCGTTCTAAGACGCTGGACCGCATTCGGGAGAACGGTCGTTCCAGAGTCTTCGTCCGGCCCACCAGGGTCACATTTTCCTAGGCTTTTCTGGAACTTGGCCAGGTAAGACAAACGCCGGAGTAGGAACTGAAATGGACACGACGGCTTTGCGTCTTTATACTTCCCCAATACGTGCTTCATCCACGTCCGTATTGATCCTACCACCGACAGGACTTTCATTTCTAACCTTTTGCTGGTTTGTTGTAAGTTTTGTAAAGGTATTGGAGCCATAACAGGTTTTATGATTGTCGCAGTGTTTAGCACAACCACACCGGCACGACTTCTAAATATGCGCCCCGAGTTTATCTTATCCGTAGTGCGTTTGTGATGCTGATATTGAATTTATAATCGGTATTGGGTAAAAGCATGCCTTGTATCGCAGTCTTGTCTTTACTGGCTGTCGACCAAGACTAAACAAAATATTTTTCGGTAGGGAAATGCTTAGATATAGACCATACGCTCCTTTGGGCTTTCGGTTATTATAATGAGTGGAAGTTGGTAGTACTGCTTTTGCACGGTGTGCTTACAGTAAGGTGGGTAAAGAAACAATAAATGCTTCATGAATTGGAAGTGTGTATATTTTGAATCTTTGTTTAAAGTAAAGTAGAATGACTCGGTTCTGGACGTGCAAAATAAGGACTAAGTAGAAAATTTTGCACGAATTTGTCTACAGAAATGTATGACGCTGTTAGGACTACAGTTCGCCACGGTTGTTATGCCACAAGTGCATACCCCCCTGACCTATGAGTTGTTTGGATCAGAGTGGAGTTCGGGGTCAGCACTCCATTTCTACAACTCTTGCTCCAGAAATTGGAAATATTTACGCTGCCCACACAATTGCTTGATCCTGTGCCAGGGGTTCGGATTTTTTAATTGTTATCATCTGTTGAATATGAATAATATATTATGCTTTTATGCTGTGTTTTAAACCAGATTTGTGATGTTTTCCTATTTAGCTGTGAGAAATACCCCTATTGTACAAGCAGATTAATTATTTTGTGCGATGCCAAGACTGTAGTCTCGACAAGTGCGGCTTATGAAAGAGAGTTGAAGACAGTAATTTGAGTCTCTTCTTTACTCCTTTACGGCTTATGATATCTCGTTACATTTGCCATTAATCAGTAACATATTCTAGTGTCTCTGCCTTGTGTCATCGAAGATTTTCATTGATTTTGTACCTAATGAGTCGTGGATGTGCACTAAATACTTAATTATGTCTCTCAGTATCTTGCATTCCGTGTATTGAGTCGTTGCGAAATTCGTAAGTGTGTAAGTATTGTTTGCTTTGTTTTATACGTAGTTTTCTAAGATCTACTTGTGTAACCATCTGTTTTAGTTAGTAAAGAGGGCATGAAGCGCAGACAGGGGACCCTGTTCTATGCGACTCATATATATGATACAGGCGGTTCCAGGGCTGCGAATTACCGTAAATATGTTTGAAATACAAGAACAGGTTTCAAAAGGGAAATGTGGCAATATGCAGCTTTATATGTCGCTGTCGTCTTGGGAGCGTACGTCTTGTAAGACATCGCCAGCTGTTTCATGAAAATGACAGTGACCTCGGAGGTTATTGAACGCGCTGTCATAGGAGCGATATTAACTGGCATGAATGAATTTTCGAATTTTTCATACATAATTCCCCGCAGTGAATAGAAAGGGCTGCAACATCGGCAGGTGGTCGCCTGACGTGACTCTTGGCAATGCTGGAGAGCGGCATTGGCATAGCATTGTGAACTTGAAATTGCGCTGCAGCACGCGACCTTCCTTCCTGTGTCGCAAGCGAGCCTCCACGGTTCACAGCAGCCACGCAGCGCTCCCAGTCAGTGAACCTGTTCCGAAAGTCAAAACTTTTAACTAGCTGCCTAATACAAAAATCAAATTTGAGCTATTTTACAGTTTAATTGATGTGAAGAGTGTTGGGCTATCCTGCAGCCATATCAGATTTTTTTTATGTTGAGATGCCATTATAAAACATTAAGAGCAACATGGATGCATATGTCTTAAGATCATAATGCATGTAAAAGTGCAGAAGGGACCCTTATTGCCAGTGGATGTCCAATAGTTGCTGGTGTGTTCTGGACTAGTAAAGCACTGTGGAGTTCACACCACCTTAGAATTAATGATCGCTTTAATGCTTCTTTCGGTTCTTTGTGTCACCAAGGCTTAGAAATGAACCATGTGAAAATGTCCACTTTGCATCATATAGGTTGGGCCTCATTGTAAAAACTCAGAATTGTGACTGACTCGATAACCTAATCGAATTCATTTCGCATGCGATTATAGTATATAAACAACTGCAATTTAGCACACGTTCCACGTCCTTCCAGAAGTCCTCACGTACACAGTGATCTCGAGTTACTTGTGTGTTCGTGATAGCATTGTAAATCCGCTTAATATTATCAGAAATGGTAGATAGGAGCCGGACACGGTGGCCGAGCGGTTCTAGGCGCTTCAGTCCGGAACCGCGCGACTGCTACGGTCGCAGGTTCGAATCCTGCCTCGAGCATGGATGTGTGTGATGTCCTTAGGTTAGTTAGGTTTAAGTAGTTACAAGTTCTAGGGGACTTACTACCTCAGCTGAGTCCCATAGTGCTCAGAGCCGTTTGAACCCTTCTTTTCTCTCTCTCTCTCTCTCTCTCTCTCTCTCTCTCTCTCTCTCTCTTTTAAGGATAGGATGACACGTCGATATATAAGAATTTGCAGGTTTTCATTCTGAATGAAACCAGAATATTTTAAGCTTCCTTTTTGGACTGTTATAAGATATTACTACACAAAAGAAGAAAAATATAGGAAACAATGCGTACCTACTCGATTTCGGCAAAGTGTGAGAGGTGGAATAAATTTAACCAGTGGAATATAAGACCGACATTAAGACCCTGAACATTTCTGAGGCTTCCTTCAGTTACCTTGGCATTTGCTGTGAAGTTGAAAGTATCGAACCTCTTTGCAATTGATATACATATACAGGGTTATTACAAATGAAATTAATTGATGAAAGCAGAAAATATAAAAATGCAGTAAATGAAGCAGGCAAAAAGGAATACATACGTCTCAAAAATGAGATCGACAGGAAGTGCAAAATGGCTAAGCAGGGATGGCTAGAGGACAAATGTAAGGATGTAGAGGCTTATCTCACTTGGGGTAAGATAGATACTGCCTACGGGAAAATTAAAGAGACCTTTGGAGAAAAGAGAGCCACTTGTATGAATATCAAGAGCTCAGATGGAAACCCAGTTCTAAGCAAAGAAGGGAAAGCAGAAAGGTGGAAGGAGTATATAGAGGTTCTATACAAGAGCGATGTACTTGAGGACAATATTATGGAAATGGAAGAGGATGTAGATGAAGACGAAATGGGAGATATTATACTGCGTGAAGAGTTTGACAGAGCACTGAAAGACCTGAGTCGAAACAAGGCCCCGGGAGTAGACAACATTCCATTGGAACTACTGACGCCCTTGGGAGAGCCAGTCCTGACAAAACTCTACCATCTGGTGAGCAAGATGTATGAGACAGGCGAAATACCCTCAGACTTCAAGAAGAATATAATAATTCCAATCCCAAAGAAAGCAGGTGTTGAAAGATGTGAAAATTACCAAAATATCTGTTTCATAAGTCATGGCTGCAAAATACTAATGCGAATTCTTTACAGATGAATGGAAAAACTAGTAGAAGTCGACCTTGGGGAAAATCAGTTTCGATTCCGCAGAAATGTTGGAACACGTGAGAAGAAGAAAGATTAAGAAAAAGCAAACCTACGTTTCTAGCATTTGTAGACTTAGAGAAAGCTTTTGACAATGTTAACTGGAATACTCTCAAATTCTGAATGTGGCAGGGGTAAAATACAGGGAGCGTAAGGCTATTTACAATTTGTATTGAAAGCATATGGCAGTTAAAAGAGTCAAGGGACATGAAAGGGAGGCAGTGGTTGGGAAGGGAGTGAGACAGGGTTGTAGCCTCTCCCCGATGTTATTCAATCTCTATATTGAGCAAGCAGTAAAGGAAACAAAAGGAAAAATTCGGAGTAGGTATTAAAATTCATGGAGAGGAAATAAAAACTTTTAGGTTCGCCGATGACATTGTAATTCCGTCAGAGACAGCAAAGGACTTGGAAGAGCAGTTGAACGGAATGGATAGTGTCTTGAAAGGAGGATATAAGATAAACAACAACAAAAGCAAAACGAGGATAATGGAATGTAGTCGAGTTAACTCGGGTGATGCTGAGGGATTTAGATTAGGAAATGAGATACTTAAAATAGTAAAGGAGTTTTGATATTTGGGGAGCAAAATAACTGATGATGGTCGAAGTAGAGAGGATATAAAATGTAGACTGGCAATGCCAAGAAAAGCGTTTCTGAAGAAGAAAAATTTGTTAACATCGAGTATAGATTTAAATGTCAGGAAGTCGTTTCTGGAAGTATTTGTATGGATTGTAGCCATGTATGGAAGTAAAACATGGATGATAAATAGTTTGGACAAGAAGAGAATAGAAGCTTTCGAAATGTGGTGCTACAGAAGAATGCTGAAGATTAGATGGGTAGATCACATAACTATTGAGGAGGTATTGAGTAGAATTGGGGAGAAGAGGTGTTTGTGGCACAACTTGACAAAAAGAAGGGACCGGTTGGTAGGACATGTTTTGAGGCATCAAGGGATCACAAATTTAGCATTGGAGGGCAGTGTGGAGGGTAAAAATCGTAGAGGGAGACCAAGAGATGAATACACTAAGCAGATTCAGAAGGATGTAGGTTGCAGTAAGTACTGGGAGATGAAGCACCTTGCACAGGGTAGAGTAGCATGGAGAGCTGTCAAACCAGTCTCAGGACTGAAGACCACAACAACAACATACAAATGATTGAAGCGATTTTACAGCTCTACAATAACTTTATTATTTTAGATATTTTCACAATGCTTTGCACACACATACAAAAACTCAAAAAGTTTTTTTTAGGCATTCACAAGTGTTCGATATGTGCCCCTTTAGTGATTCGGCAGACATCAAGCCGATAATCAAGTTCCTCCCACACTCGGCGCAGCATATCTCCATCAATGAGTTCCAAAGCATCGTTGATGCAAGCTCACAGTTCTGGCACGTTTCCTGGTAGAGATGGTTTTAACACTGAATCTTTCACATACCCCCACAGAAAGAAATCGCATGGGGTTAAGTCGGGAGAGCGTGGAGGCCATAACATGAATTGCTGATCATGATCTCCACCACGACCGATCCATCGGTTTTTCAATCTCCTGTTTAAGAAATGCCGAACATCATTATGGAAGTGCGGTGGAGCACCATCCGGTTGAAAGATGAAGTCGGCGCTGTCGGTCTCCGGTTGTGGCATGAGCCAATTTTCCAGTATGTCCAGATACACGTGTCCTGTAACGTTTTTTTCGCAGAAGAAAAAGGGGCCGTAAACTTTAAACCGTGAGATTGCACAAAACACGTTAACTTTTGGTGAATTGCGAATTTGCTACACGAATGCGTGAGGATTCTCTACCGCCCTGATTCTCACATTGTGTCTGTTCACTTCACCATTAAGAAAAAATTATGCTTCATCACTGAAAACAAGTTTCGCACTGAACGCATCCTCTTCCATGAGCTGTTGCAACCACGCCGAAAATTCAAAGCGTTTGACTTTGTCATCGGGTGTCAGGGCTTGTAGCAATTGTAAACGGTAAGGCTTCTGCTTTAGCCTTTTCCGTGAGATTTTCCAAACCGTCGGCTGTGGCACGTTTAGCTCCCTACTTGCTTTATTCGTCGACTTCCGCGGGCTACGCGTGAAACTTGCCCGCACGCGTTCAACAGTTTCTTCGCTCACTGCAGGCCGACCCGTTGATTTCCCCATACAGAGGCATTCAGAAGCTTTAAACTGCGCATACCATCGCCGAATGGAGTTAGCAGTTGGTGGCTCTTTGTTGAACTTCGTGCTGAAGTGTCGTTGGTTAAGGTCACGGTTAAAGCAGGCTCAGACATGGTAATTGGATGTCTCTATAGGCCCCCTGGCTCAGCAGCTGTTGTGGCTGAGCACCTGAAGGATAATTTGGAAAATATTTCGAGTAGATTTCACCACCGTGTTATAGTTCTGGATGAGATTTTAATTTGCCGGATATAGACTGGGAGACTCAAACGTTCATAACGGGTGGCAGGGACAAAGAATCCAGTGAAATTTTTTCAAGTGCTTTATCTGAAAACTACCTTGAACAGTTAAACAGAGAACCGACTCGTGGCGACAACATATTAGACCTACTGATGACAAACAGACCCGAACTATGTGAAACAGTTAACGCAGAACAGGGAATCGGCGATCATAAAGCGGTTACTGCATCGATGATTTCTGCCGTAAATATCAATATTAAGAAAGATAGGAAGATTTTTCTGTTTAGCCAAAGTGACAAAAAGCAGATTACAGAGTACCTGACGGCTCAACACAAAAGTTTTGTCTCAAGTACAGATAGTGTTGAGGATCAGTGGACAAAGTTCAAAACCATCGTACAATATACGTTAGATGAGTATGTGCCAAGCAAGATTGTAAGAGATGGAAAAGAGCCGCCGTGATACAACAACCGAGTTAGGAAACTGCTGCGGAAGCAAAGGTAACTTCACAACAAACATAAACATAGCCAAAGCCTTGCAGACAAACAAAAATTACGCGAAGCGAAATGTAGTTTGAGGAGGGCTATGCGAGAGGCGTTCAATTAATTCGAAAGTAAAGTTGTATCCACTGACTTGCAGAAAATACTAAGAAATTTTGATCTTATGTCAAAGCGGTAGGTGGATCAAAACAAAATGTCCAGGCACTTTGTAACCAAAATGGTACTGAAACAGAGGATGACAGGCCAAAATACTAAATGTCTTTTTCCAAAGCTGTTTCACAAAGGACTGTAGTTCCTTCTCTAGGTTGTAGTACAGATGACAAAACGGTACATATCGAAATAGACGACAGAGGGATAGAGAAACAATTAAAACCGCTCAAAAGAGGAAAGGCCGCTGGACCTGATGGGATACCTGTTCGATTTTACACAGAGTATGCAAAGGAACTTCCCCCCCTTCTTGCAGCGATGTATCGTAGGTCTCTAGAAGAGCATAGCATTCCAAAGGATTGGAAAAGGGACAGCTCATCCCCGTTTTCAAGAAGGGACGTCGAACAGATGTGCAGAACTAGAGAATTATATCTCTAACGTCGATCACTTGTAGAATTTTGGAACACGTATTATATTTGAGTATAATGACTTCTCTGGAGACTAGAAATCTACTCTGTAGAAATCAGCATGGGTTTCGAAAAAGACGATCGTGTGAAACCCAGCTCGCGCTATTCTTCCACGAGACTCAGAGGGTTCCCAGGTAGATGTCGTGTTTCTTGACTTCCGCAATGCGTTCGATACAGTTACCCACAGTCGTTTAATGAACAAAGTAAGAGGATATGGACTGTCAGACCAATTGTGTGATTGGATTGAAGAGTTCCTAGATAACAGAACGCAGCAAGTCATTCTCAGTGGAGAGAAGTCTTCTGAAGTAAGTAGGTTACAGTATGCTTGTTCGCCCACTGCTTGAATACTGCTCAGCAGTGTGGGATCCGTACCAGGTAGGGCTGATAGAAGAGATAGAGAAGATCCAACGGAGAGCAGCGCGCTTCGTTACAGGATCATTTTGTAATCGCGAAAGCGTTACGGAGATGATAGATAAACTCCAGTGGAAGACTCTGCAGGAGAGACGCTCAGTAGCTCGGTACGGGCTTTTGTTAAAGTTTCGAGAACATACCTTCACCGAAGAGTCAATCAGTATATTGCTCCCTCTTACGTATATCTCGCGAAGAGACCATGAGGATAAAATCAGAGAGATTAGAGCCCACGCAAAGGCAGACCGACAATCCTTCCCACGAACATTACGAGACTGGAATAGAAGGGAGAACCGATAGACGTATTCAGGGTACCCTCCGTCACACACCGTCAGATGGCTTGCGGAGTATGGATGTAGATGTAGATACTTGTAATGTATGTGAGTTCAAGAGCAGCTTCATATCCATACCTATTGTATTTAAAGGTCTATATGTAAAAATTGCCTCCAAAATTAAGGTGCGTCGTATTTTAATACAAAAATGTCCAGTGTTTAATTTAAAATTCCTGACTATTGCCATGAAAAGTGCTAAACCTGTGGCTATAGCAACAATGGGCGTAAAAAAATACACTACACTGTTGTCCTTTCATGCTGTGCTGACAGTACTAAACGTAATCTAGTGATCATTTTCAAGAGCAAAACAATGCCAGAACCTTCTAAAATACCGCCAGATGTTGTTTGGAAAATTCGGAAATTTGTGGTAAGTCCTATGAGACCAAACTGCCCGAGGGAGGACTCGAACCTCCGACAGGGGCAGTCGCGCGAACCGTGATAAGGCGCCTTTAGATCGCACGGCTACCCCGCGCGGCAGATGTTGTTCATGTACATGGACAAGGGTTGGATGGAAGAGACTGGTAAGGAATTATGTATTGCCATAGTGTAGGACAGAAGGAAAGGTGCTATATTGAAGAAGAGTTCTCTTCTTGTGCTAGAACAGTGTAGCAGTCGTTTGAAGAATTCTGCGAAAAAGACATTCATACAGAAATGCAGAGCTTGTTGTTATTCCGATAGGACTTATCTCACAATTGCAACCTCTTGATGTCACGATAAATAAACCATTTAACGCGTATTTTAGAGCGGAATTGATCAAATGGATGATGGATGAAACCCAACATGAATTCACGCCGAAGGGAGCTTTAAAACTACCTACAATCAAACTAGTTTGTCAGTGGGTAAAACAGTCGTGGCCTAGAGTGAGAGAAGAATTCTTGTTAAATCTTTCAAGAAGTGTGTCATAAGTAACGCTCTCGATGGTAGCGAAGACCATCTTATTATATAATGAAGAGGACCACAATGACGACGAAAAGGAAGAGGAGCAGGAGGAAGGAGGAGGTTCAGATGATGATTTTCAGGGATTTCAAGTTAGGCCGGTTTTATAAACTAAAAATTTTTTTAGTCTGATCTTCCAATCCAATAATAAAAATGGTAATTTTTTAAAAATTGCTTAAAAATTAAGGCGAATCTTACAGTCCGTAGCGTCTTATATAGTCCGTATAACACGGTATGTCTCCTGGTCGTCTGAATTTTAATATGGATCTCATGCTACTGAGTCTTCCGAAGCAGTCTTCTTAGTACTTTATACGGGAGTTGGAACTTTAATAGAGGCAACTATTTATTTACAGCTCAAAATAGATACGTTTTTCAAAGTTTTACTGACCTTCAAAGTAGTCACCAGCATTGTGTATAACCAGTTGCCAGAGATATGGAAGTCGTAGCAGTGCCAGTTGTGTTGACAATTCGACCGGCGCGGTCTAATGACAGACGAATTTATAGCAGTTCTGAAGCGAGTGCCGTGAAGTGCTTCCGTCTGTCTCTAAGCTGGTCGTAGGCTGTGTTCCAAAAATGAACAGCATAGAGACAGAAGTGATGACAGTTTCTGCAGGACCTGACCATCATTTTGCAGGACAATGCTCAAGCACGTACAGTGCACTCGCCTGACTTAAACCCTCAAAGTTCAACTCGATTTCTAAACTGAAGGAAATACTTCACGAATTTCGCTTCAGAACTGCTACAAATTCGTCGGCAATGGACCGCGCCGCTCGGACGGTCAACACAGCTGGCACTGCAAAGAGTATCCTACGACTTCCACATCGCTGGCAACGGGTTATACACAATGCTGCTGACTACTTTCAAGGTCAGCAAAACTTTGAAACACGTATCTACTTTGTACGAGCTGTAAATAAATAGTTGCCACTATTGAAGTTCCAACCCTCGTATTACACCTTGTTTCCATTGGTGCATATGTAGCAGCGCATGAACATTGTCTTTTTTATTTTATATGAATAAACTAGCAATTTTATGCTCACCCTGCCTCAAATAATACGACGTAATTGATCGTTTTAGCGCTATGTGGACAGCGCGAATGCGTTACGGGGCAGCTTCAACTGCCCAGAGCGCGTGGGCTTGGGGGCGTCTTTATTAGGATGTTCGCAACGACCACGCGGAGTCGTTTATGGCTGGAGTGCACTTAATGGCCACCGCCTCCTGCAAAAAAACAACCGTCGGTGACTCGGTCGTGTTGTAGGTTACGTCGGGTGGCTGCTCCTATCTACCAGGCAGACGAATCGTGTGAATCTGTCCCCAGACACCAGCATCCTCCACATGAAATGTACCCTTTCCTTTGGGAAATCAACTGAAATTTAGGAACCATAAATTAGAGTGGGAACCAAAGGGGCTAGGATTATTTAATTACCCGTATTATATCTCAGAGAATGTTTTCAAAATTGCTTCTCCTTCAAAATATTGACCAGAGGCGAAATGTGTTCTAATCGTTCTCCCATTGATGGGGACATCTTTTTAAAAGTCGTCAGATGTTATGCTGCGTAGTAAGTAATTCCATGAATTTTCATGTCACCTTTTTTCCTGCCCCCGTAAACGCTTCCGTTCTAGGAATCAGTAGCCACAGAGACGTGAATAGAGCGTGTGTCAAACCTGTGTCATGTTGATTTTAGCCAAAAACTGCCTGTGTGGTGATGAGCGTTCACTTTGTGGAAGATACAGTCCTTTTGATTGCCACACTGTTGTCATCATAGCCAGAGTGATTCATGTGAGTGAAGAGAGAGCAAAGTCTGGGCTGTATGGTTGTTATCATACACTTCCCATCGAAAACATTGCAGGAAGTCTACGTTGCACGTGCAGTATGCGGCAAGGAATTGTGATGACGAAGGAAATGCATGTCAGTTAGGTTCTGTGGGCTGCATGAAATCAGGCGAAGCCTCTGAGCCCCCTTCACACCTGGCGGGAGACACTACCTTTTTAGGCATCTTAACGCGTTCACTGCGCGCTCAGAACTGAAAAGTGAGAACGGGTATTAGAGACACTACACATGACATTTGCGCAAAACTTAATCGTATTTTCGCCGTGGTTTTAATTTCGCGAACTATCGGAGGATGAAATAACGTAGCCCTCGTGTTGGCAGTAGTAATCACATGCGGATTCCATTTCTTTTCTCTCCCTCTTTGCGAAGACTTAGACAGTGAACAAAGAGGTTCTAGCACACCATTCAAAGAAATAAGATATATTCACCTACTCGTTCGCCATTAGTACTAATTTAATAAATGAAAACTATAATCTGCCACCACATGCACGCATACGAAATAGGGTGGCATATGTTAATATTATTAATTAGAAGATATTATTATTATTATTATTATTATTATTATTATTATTATTAAGTCGCGTATCTGTGAGGAAAGATAAACAACAAAACGTTGATAACTAAAGTCTTTCCATTGTATTTTGTATTTTACTAGCCCATATTAAGATTTTTGTTCTCAAATTCCCTATCCTTGAAGATATAAATTTGTTCATAATATTTCTCAACCCAAAGCAGAGAACAAAAAGCTACAAGGTCAAAAAAGAATAAAAATATTTTTGAGGTAGAGAATTAAAAAGAAACATATAATAATATCCAAAGTAAAGACAGAAAAGAGAGAATATTCTGTCATTTAAAACTTTGCAGGAGAAGCACCTAGTGAGGCAATATGACCCTCGGCCTTCGGCACGCAAGAGAGGAATCATCATTTATTTTGGCTCCACTCCGTGTTTGTTTTCCCATGTAAATAGAAACTGTCCGTCTCTTTAAGCACTGCGCCATATTAGTCTGTCTAGTAGACAGAATTATATAACATATAAATAGCCCACACCTGATTTATTAGAATTTCTTTTTAAGGCACTGAACTAGTATCTCGGAGCGGCCTTTGAAACCTCATTTCGACGATCCAAATGTAGTGGCTTTAAATCACTTTAGACGAATACCGTATACTATCCTTGCTTGAATAATGCCATTACGCGTTCCACCGGCCACCCTTTTCCTGTTTAGCTTCGTCTATATGATCATAGTCGCTAACCTTCAAATCCTTTCCCTCCCCTCCTCCGCCCCACCGCATTCCCACCTGTCCCTGTCCACATCGTTATGGTATCAGGGAGGACATAAATTTTTCCAATTGTGCGTTTCCAAACGATCATTCATTCCAGCTTTCTTTTCTTTTCGCCAACGCTAGGTTCATGTGCTGTGGAGTATCTCTTTGAATGTTTCGTAGACTCATGAATATTAGTCCTAGGATAGCTCGTGAGAAACTGGGAGTAAAAAAAAATCAGGTTTCTGTTTCACGATGATTTAGTCCCTTTATTACTGTGAAGCTATGCTTTATTTATCTTCCAATTCTACTATTTAGTGAACACCAATGTAAAAGGAGGCCGATTGCGACAGGAGCAACACTGTCATGATTTATTATTTTCGGTTTCTTTCCGTTTCCATGTCCTATCTACTGAACCACTGTCAGATTATGGTTAAGCTTTTAAAAAAATGGTTCAAATGGCTCTGAGCACTATGGGACTTAACATCTATGGTCGTCAATCCCCTAGGACTTGGAACTACTTAAACCTAACTAACCTAAGGACAGCACACAACCCCCAGTCATCACGAGGCAGAGAAAATCCCTGAGCCCGCCGAGAATCTAACCCGGGCGTGGGAAGCGGGAACGCTACCGCAAGACCACGAGCTGCGGACGGTTAAGCTTTTACCAACATGTATAATGCAACATGTTTCTGACAGCTGTTTGGATTCTTTAGCGACGACTTGATCTTCATTCACAAAATAGTTTTTATATAAATACCCAACGTCTGAAAATGGGTCCTAAGTAATTCTGAAGCTAGCTTATGGAAGCGTTAAAAAAAATTTCGAGACAGTAAAATGCAACTCTGGTCTTGCCATGTTGTTCAGTGGTTGAGGGGGAGTCTTCGTCATCAATCATTTGACACTTACTACTGGATAAAGGCCTCCTCCAAACCACCTCGTGCATTACGGTCTTCAGTTCTACTAATCCATGTTATCAACCCACCTTCCATTAGGTCATTGCCTCGGTCTTTTATTGTCTCTGCTAAACTTCCTCGTCTATCTACCGTCGTTCTGCTTCGCTTTGGTACGTGCTTCACCCACCTCCATTCCATCCTCGCTACGCTCGTAATTACTCCTTCCAATTTAATCTGTTGGCTGATGTATTTGCTCTTCTTTCTCTTGTAATAATTTCCAACCTGTCTTATCTCTCCGTTACTCGGTAAGGAACGCTCACTTTTTGAATGGCTTTTGCAGTGGCCGTGTTCTACTGTAGTAAGTCAAAGTTGTTAAGACGCTGAGAGTAAACTGTAATTTTCAGGTACATCAGAAGCTTAGTCCTAAAAGCCCTATTTAGTTAACAATAAGTCCACCCCATCTTTACTCTCTTTCTGTTACTGTTCATCCAGTCGGTGTCTTCAGCTAACATAAATAGAAAACTATTCAACTCTTATGTGTGACTTTGTTGTTAATTTGTAAAATTTCCTTTCGTTTATTTAAATCGTATTATGTTGATTTTCAGGCCTTCTTTCAAAGTGCGCTATTTTGGTCTTCTCACAGTCGTTGAAGTTTATCTGTACTAGAAGCAAAACGAAGGTAGTCCAGATGTGATTTATTTACATGTAGGGGCCTGTGGGGTAAAGTCGCCACTCTAAGGGGAATTGATTTTTCACCATGGTTACATAGCTTAGCGTTTGCGTATCTTGAATCTATATATTATAAGGTATCACACTAAATATTTATAAGTAAGAAAATATATATTGAATAGGACCTATGTGCATTTTTCTGAAACCATTGCCTAATGGCCTCTTTACCCAATTTAATGGGATAAAGTGGACAATGCAGACATATTCGTACGTAGTCCAAAAGTAGGTAGCAAAACTGAAGTAAATCCACCAGCTCCCTTTAAGTGCTGTTCTTTGACTGAACTGTCAACAGTTTAACGTACATTATAAATGTTACGAGCAGAATTGAAACTGCTTTTTCCATTGTTTGGTGGAGCTCAAAAAACTCGCCTACATTGAACCTGTTCTGTGTCCATCGAGGGGGGCTTCCTGCGACTAATATTCGGGTGCTGTCTTTGCTAGCCATCTCCTGCTCTGTTAAAATGATGCAGTATTTTGTTCCGCTCTGACAACTGGAATCGTAATACCCAGGGATCATTCACTGTAAAACCATAAAATCGCTATCCATTTCATAAACATTATTAAGTATTTAACTTCTTTATTAAATATACTCCATAAGCTTACCATAATCCTCTTAACCCCTGCTGCAGCTCTAATTTTTCCTAGAACTCTTATTTTCATCGTATTGAGGGGAACATGAAATTGCTTTGCTGCTGTAGAACAAGGCATCTCATTATTCTTTATCGCATCAATCGCATTTTCCATCGCAACAGGGCCCCAAGTTTATTACTTAGATTTTCGGACGTACTTTCTAGTATTGCCATTGCAACCGACCGTTTTCAATCGAATTTTTGTATTAGGCTAAACAGAACAAAACAGTCGGTTTTAAGTAACATCAATTAATTAATAATTCAGAATCGTCACATACGAATATAATGAAGGATGATAGCTCTGCAAATAAAAGTATTTAGAAGGCAATCATTATTGTGTATCATATCTATAAGTAACTAACTCTTATTGGGGTAAATAAAATAAAAATGGTTAGAGGTTCACAGATGACACTATCAAACCGAAAGAAACAAGAAATTACATTTGTAAGCCAAAACACGTTATTTAAACGTTTGATACCGTGAAAAGTATTACTCTTAAGTTTGTGTCGTAACAGGAATGATGTAAATGATTCGCGTTACTTAAGACGACTAAAAATCAGGAAGCTTTTACTAAAGAATGACTGAAGAATCTTCCTTTGTCAAACTCACCAACTACATTGGCGGTGTATATTAGTAATAGTTTGACCACTTCTCGGCAGGCAACAACACTATTCAGAAGAAAAAAAGTTGCAGTGGCAACTTTTCGCAACCTGGCCATTGAACACTTTCTTCTATCCCATCCTTGCTTTTCCATTTTAAGGCTATGAAAACTTCGTCTATGGCTCCGGAGAATAATTTTGATGATACCGAATATCTTGTCGGATTCCTTCCAATTCTGAGTTTCATACTATCCTGATGGAACATAGGCTCAATCGATGCCTTTTTTCCAAAGGGCTGTTAGTGGACATTTTGTTGAAACAATGTCTAAACTTTTCTCAAACTCTTTGAATCCCATGTAAAGTGGTAACTTATTGCTTCATACTGTTCTTGATTTGTAAATCGTTCGTTCTGCTGTAGATACTTGTACTGCCGATGCATTAGTTTTCCTGTTAAAATCCAATGTTTCTATGATAATTTATTCGAATATCTGGTATGGAACGAAGCTTGATAGCTCTTCAGCTCTTTGGTCTTATCTGAGTATCTGAATTAATGAGACCAAACTAATTCAAGGAAAGACGAATTGGGGTTAAAAGAAATATAAGTCGTAGATAGCTGTAAAAACTGACATAGAGTATTGCAGCTCATTCCAGAGTTACCGATCGACTAATTGAACAGCATCGTTCGGATCAAGGTTACGAGAAGTTACTTATCTTCTTCATCCGAAAATAGTGAGAGGTACTGAAGGATGGAGAGGTACAGGGAACGTAGTATTTAGCAATGTAAAGCAAATAGTTGGTCTCCCAAGACGTTCCAAGTAGGCCTATTTTTTATTACTGTAAAAATGTGGCTTACCACGTATACGCGTTTGGAACAATTAGGGTATGAAACTTCCTGGCCTATTATAGTTTGAAGAATATGCAAATATAATACAGTGACTTTCTAGCATATCTGTTAGTATCGATGATTGCTGAGACAATGAAATCCGATTAAGGGACTGCGCTGAAAGCATGTCGTCATAGGTAAGTCTTCGATGTCAGCAAAAAGGCAAAATCCAGTTGACACAAAGTTAAAAGGTCTGAAAGCACTGAAAGATCGTTTACAACTACATCAGTATTAAAAAAAGAGGGCTTATGTTATAAATTTATGTACGTGTCAATTTAGTTCCGCAACACTTTCAAAATACACTGCTCTGCAGATACACAACATATTAACTACTACAATATACTAACTACTCGACCCACCGCATTATTGTAACCTTGTATGTCGTCCCCATGCGCATCTTTTCAGGGGTGCATTCGGCCCGGACAATGAGGGACCACATGGAACAGCGCACATGGAGGAACTATAGGAATCGGGAGGATATTCGGCGAATGGACTTGCCTCCCCGGTCGCAGACTTAAATCCCAACAAGCACGTATGGGATGCGTTGGATACATGTAACGCAGCGCGTCCACATGCACCAACGACCGTTCGGCAGTTGTCAACCGCGCTGGAGGAGGAATGGAACGCCCTACCACAAGAACCGCGTAGCAACCTTGTAAACAGCATGGGAGGAGCACTTTACAGAGCATGCATTGCTGTGTGCGGTGATCTCACACACCCTGTTAAGCACCGTTTCCCGCCTTTTGTAATGTCCAGGGGACCATAATAAATCGCGGTGACGTCAGTGTAATATTGTTTTTGAATAAAAGTGTAATTTCTGATAGTCTCATTCCGCATTTCCATCTGTTACCTTCTGTACTACGATGTAGCAGTTCTTTCTATGTATAGGCCAAGTATCATCGAGATATTGTTTCTTGGCCACAACACATCATGCGAAAATTGCTTTCGTAGTTAGGTTTTGCACACCAGTCAACTAGTCACACCGTAAGGACGCAGCTAAAGATTAAAACGCAGACGCAAATGTTACGCCACGACGAATAATTCAGTTGAAATACGAGCACTCGCGTGTATTCTGTATCGTAGTAGTGTATTCCTTCCATCGGGGACAGACGGGAAACAATTTATTTCTGGAGTCCCTGCTACCAGCGGTGTCTCGGTCCCTAGCGTCTCATGGTTTCATTGCCATGGTATTCATTTATTTGGCTACATGATCCATTGTAACCGTATTAAGCGAAGTCTTTGCATTGGAGGGCAACGATACCTTTTGGAACTATTGGAGATGATTCTTTGTTCTTTCTCCAGAGAGGCGTTAGTAAGAGTAAGAATTGTAAAATTCTCTATTTAGGGCTCCAGTTTTTATTTGCCCTAGTACACGAATAGTGTCATCTGTTTCAGTGCTGCTCTTATGCACAGGTACAAGCTGCATTGTTCGTGCAGTAGTTGTGCCTGTCTTACCACCTGGAAACCAGAACCTTTGTGTATTTACCGGTTCTTTTTGTAGAGAGCCCATAGATATTTTCTGCGTCTCTTACTAAGCTATTCATTCTACGGACGTTTCTATTTTCGAATTAGTGAAACGCCTTTTCATTTGGTAGTGGGCCAAGTTTCCGCTCCATATAAGACAATGGGTTGAATGACTGATTTAATGATATTTTAGAGAGTGAGAATCACATATTGTCAAAGTAAAAAAATTCATAGCTTATATCATGTCATTTTGAAGTTGATTGTAAACGAGGATGCAACAAGCTTCACAGCTTGTCACATCACATAGGAAGGTGATTAACACAGCTCATCATTAAGTAGTGTAGCGGGCTCAGAAACAGAAATAGTCTAATTGGTTTAGATATAGAGAAAGGTTGGTTGTGCACACTCCTACTTCTATACGCGCATTATATAAACGCACTGAAATGTCATACACGAAAGAGTACTGAAAATAATTAAGTAGAGGGACTTAACACGAATTGTGAAAAGAGAACACAGTTATATGGGGCAACCTGTCGACCAGGGAAGACACGATTGAGATGCATCTGGAAATTTATGGTAAGCTCCTGTGGGATCAAACTTCTGAGGTCATCAGTCCCAAGGCTTACACATAACTTAATCTAACTTAAAGTTATTTACACTAAGGACCACACACACACACACACACACACACACACACACACACACACACACACACATATTCCCGAGGGAGGACTCGAACTTCCGACGGAGGGAGCCGTGAAGTGGACGGGAACACCATCTTGTAGCAGCCACATAATCCTTCAAATCATCAATGGCGCTTCTTCCAGCAGGGGAGGGAAAGTCACCCGCAAGAAACGCCGATAGTTCCGGCCTGTTAGGCGACGTGGGAGGAAGATTGGTCCCAAAATACGGTCGCAAATTATCCCGGCGCACACTTTCCGGTCCACCGATGTGACGATTCATTTTAACCATGGGGGTTCTGCATACTACCGTACAGATCACTTATGAGAGTTGACGATACCACTCCGCGTAAAGGTGGGCGTAAAGGTGGCCTCATCTGTAAATATGATAGATGACAGATCTCGGAATCGTGGTTGCCTTGTAAAGAAACCAGTGACACAACGGCTCCCGGTGTGGAAAATCTGTCACTATTAAGCCCTGCATACTCTGTAAGTGATAAAGGTAGTAGCGATCGTCATGGAGGATGTTCCACACTGTCGTCTGGCTTACCCTGTACTGGCGGACCTACTGCCTTGGTACTAACAACGGCGGCCACCTGCTTCAGTATTAATCATTCTTTCCTCAAAGTCTAGTGTCCAAACATTTCGGGTACGCCCTTCATAATTTCCTCCTTCCTGAAACGATCCTGTCTCATTGTCACACAAACGGCAAAACAGTGTTGCAAACATTGAATCTTGTGATTGTGAGTTTTAACGAAATAATGAACAGTGTTTTATACAACGTGCGAGCCCCGTATTGACGCGCTGGACATTGTCGTGTCACCCAAGCGCAAAGCGAGCAGAGAGCGAACGAACTTAATTAGGTGCAGACTAAAAACAGAATCTAGCCTCAACGCCTGAATCAGACGGAACAGAGAAAAACTATTTTTTTACTCTATAAGATAAATAGGAATATATTTCCCCTGAGAACTTACGTATTTTCTACCTGGATTTTTGTAATTTCAGTGATGATTTAGCTAATAAATTCCATCTGTTGTCTTTAACGTAGTTGCTGCATTTCGCAAGATTAAATTCATCTCCCAGACGAGGACTGAAGCCCAGTTCCCAGTGTTTAGCGGCCATTTCTTTACCAGTGAAAATGGTATGCAGCGCTTTGTATGTGCTCTGAAAGCATTGTGTTGGGCTCGCTCTTCGTTTACTCCAAGAAGCAGTTCTTTTATCTTTACTTTCACTACAGCAGTCTTCTCCATTGCTTTCGTAATCAAGGCCACATTTTCTTTAACAAGACTCTGCACTTAAGATGAACAGTTTGAGCGTTAAAGTATGTTCGTACATTCAGTGTGAATAGCAGAACGCTGTCCTCACAGCTATATGAGATTGTTTCATGTAGAGTAATTTAATTGGATGTGTTGCGCATAGTATTACCCACAATCAAGTGTGATGTAGTTTGCTAGGAATAGACCTCGGGGAATCTCCAAATTTTAGGGGCTCTATAGTATATTGGATATCAGGCCTCTTGAGCTGCAAGCCTCCATTAACCCTACCTTCGCAGCGATCTTGTTAAGGTTTTTTAAAGTATTTTCCACAATATTTTGTGAACCGAGAACCCCCTCTTTTAAAAATGGTCTGCAGATCGAAAATTGTGGGCCTTTGCATTGGGCAAAACTATTGAAAAGCAAGTTGTTCTAATTTTATTGGAATGACATTGCAGTGTCTCTTGTAGAGTTGAGCAATTTCCAGCCGCTTAGGCTTGTCTACGTAAATATGCGACCTGAATTATCTCCGCTGATAAGCAAACACCCACTTTGATTAAAACACGGTGTTTTTGCAAGGTCGCTAACAGTGTTCAGATAGCCACTCAAAATTCCTCCGGTTCGACCTATTTTCCCTTTGTTTCGAACAATTCATGCTCCACAAGTTCCTTAATTACATTGCTACGAAAAATTAATGTGATTGTGGCAATTCCCATCGGGAGATATCCACAGCATTTGTATAAACCGCATGTCAATAACAGCAAACTTATTTTCTTCACAGAATTGCGAAATAAATCGCTGGTATTATCTGGGTCAACAGCCACACATTTCTGGAGTCAGTGCGAAGCGACGTTTGCTTTGATGTAAAGACGCGATGCCATGGGACAATGGATGTCTGGAAACGAGTGATGCATCACGCTGTACACTGTTTAAATCCGATGGAAGGGTCTGGGTTTGACGAATGCAGGGAGAATGTTACCTGCTACCATGTGTATCACCAACTGTGAAGTCATTGAAGTACGGAGGACGTCGTTTTACGGCACTGAGTTGTTTTTCGCGGCTAGGGTATGACCCCCTTATTGCGTTTAAGAAAACGCCATATGCGGAAGGATGTGAACATACAACCATCAGCCAAAACATTATGACCACTGCCCAACGTAACGTTGAATGCCGCCTGGTAGAGTTACGGGCACACGTGACGTTGCAACAAAAGTCTGTAAGCGGAGCCCAAACGGAGGGGGATCACTGTAGCGAAGATATGGGCTGCAAATGGGAACATACATTGAGATAAGCGACTTTGACAAAGGGCAGATTATTATTCAGAGGCTGTGAACGAGTATCTCGAAAACGGCGAAGCTGGTCGAGTGTTCATGTGCTACTATCGTGAACATCAGCGGAAAGAGGTAGGACATTGAAACCACCTCTGGGCGTTAAATGTTTGGACGTCCACGACTCGTCACAGAACGTAGGGTTCGAAGGATTCTCTGCTCTGTATAATAGGATAGATGGTGGTCTGTGGCATCTGTGCTGAAAGGTCAGAATGCTGGTTCCCGCACGAGTGTTTTGGAGCACGCCGTTCATCATAACTTGTTGAACATGGAACTCCGCAGACCACCCTTGTGTTGACACGATATCGTCAATTATGATTGCGGTGGACACGGGACCATCGTAACTCGACCATCGATCAATGGAAACATGTCGACTTTTCGGATGAATCTCATTTTTGATACACGAGGTCGATGGCCGTCTCCACAAATGCCGTCATCGTGGTGAACGGCTGCTCGAAACGTGCAGCGCGCCACGGACGCAGGCTGGTAGAGCAGTATTATGCTACGCGAGACATACGCTTGCATATCACTTGTGGTACTAATCGAAGACAAGCTGACAGCTGCGAACCACCTGCATCCGTTAATGCTTGATGTCTTCCCCGGCGGCGACATCATCTTTCGGCAGCACAATTGTTCGTGTCCCGGAGCCAGAACCGTGGTACAGTGGTTTGAGGAGCATTCTAGTGAACTCACGTTGATGTCCCGGCGACCAAATTCACCTGATGTAAATCCTATGGTCGCTGTTGGGCGCCATCGACGCGTACGCAAATTCGCGGCCCGTTACTTAAGCGAATTTACATGACCTGTGCGTAGGCATCTAATGCCACTTACCTCCACAAAGCTACCAACAAACTGTTGGATCCCTGATACCCAGAATCAGTAATTCATTTTGTTCCAAAGAAAGGCAAAAAAGCTATTAAGCAGGTGGTCATAATGTTTTGGCTGATCGGTATGTTTTACAGCATTGTCCACTTCGTGCATTAGACGAATAGTTGCGGAGACGATGATTGTGTGTCTCACTATGATAGTGTGTGCCCCCATTTAAGAGAACACTAAATGCGGAAGGATATGAACGTATTTTACAACAGTTTCTGCCTGCAGTAGGGTAACAGTTCGGGGACGATGACTGTTGGTATCACTGTGTTAGTACGTCCTGTCATAAAGCAGCATTTCTGAGGTACTAGTTTGTGCACAATAACTATCCTAAAATGAACCGGCTTGTACAGAGTGCCGACCTGAAACCATTGGAGTGTCTTTGGGGTGAGTTTCAATATCGGCTTGGCTTCAGACTCCAGCGTCCAACTTCACTGTCTTCCCAGGTTTCGGCTGTCGAGGAAAAATGAGGTGCCAGTCCTTCAGACATTCACATATATCATTGAAATTGTCCCCAGAAGAGTTCAAGCAAATGGTTGGTGCACCTCGTAAAATGTCCACTTAGTCTGTTATGTCGTACTTCTCTAGAAAGTCTGTGCATCCAGTGGATACCAGCTTTAAAGAAGCAGTCACTTCAGAAGTGATACATTACGCTGTAGTATTCTTCTTTGAAATCCTTCCTATTGTGTGCGATTTGTAGCAAAAACGTCGTTCTGCCGTTTTACCGTACCAGATGAGTGTACCACAAAATACACTCTGTACAACAGAACAGCAAGCACTAAATAGAGCATTGTTTTTGCTTCTCGTATTTGTTTCGCAGATTTTGTCACGTCAATTGGGACTGCTGTATAGAAGCGGCGTTTTGATTTGAAAATAATATTGCTGAATATAAAAGGTAAATAGAGGTAAACATCCCGTATCCAGTTGACGGAAAAGTAGGCGACGACTGTTTCTAGAACTAGTTGCATATGTTCGCTGTTTTCTTTGCACTCCTGTACCCTTTTACAGAAAGCAAATCAGTTGACTGGGGTGTTGCATTTTGAAAAGATTGAAGAGATATGTATGTGGGACCATGTCACTTAAAATGCAAGTGGAATAATGCACCAGCATATGAAATGTGAATACATTTGCCTGAATCACGCATTTGTAGGAGCGCTGAACGAATACACATCTATTGGTGTGAGCTTTCTGTTCAAAGAAATGTGTGCGGCAATAGGTAATTAAGACGTAGTCTCCTGTTAACTTTTGCAAGTCATGTGAGCTATCGTTGAGACGGTTGTGTGATACGTTAAATTCAGGTAAAATGCATGTACAGACGTTTACTCCAAAATAAGGAATGACGAATGCTTTGAGATATGTTTGTGGCTTCATTTGCTGTTGTCATTCTGGTTGGATATAAATCTGTCGAGAATGGGTTCTAGATATCATTTATTCTAACTCATTGTCATTGTTACTATCTTTATTTTTTAAGCGAATAGTAGGAAAACCATTACTTGCAAATCCCTTTCTCGCAGTAAGTTACCTGAACTCACACCATTGTCATTTTATTATCGGTGTGCATGCGAGAGTAAAATATTATTATGACTAAAATTATTCAGAAAACTCTTTTTCTTTGACGCGGTCATTAGTAAATAGAATCGAGGCGATCTGCTTGTGTGTTGCCTGGCGTCTTTGTACCACGACTCTGAAATCTGACATCTATGCTATCCCTAAATGTTCTTCCTATCGTTTCCTCACATTACTAATAATTGACAAAACGACTAACGTGTTATGCTCAGATTCTCCCATTTTCTCTTCTTCTTCACGTCCTCAGTGCATTGGGTGTTTTGTTAACGTAAACTAGAATTTACTTTTGAATGAGCCTTTCTTCCGTGGATGCCTTGATCGCATTTATAATCAGGTATTTTACGCAGAATAGGAGCGATGGAAATTGCGGAATACTTAGCTGTTCAGCCTTCCTTAGCGACATTGTCTTGATGTCTGTGACTCGCTAATTAACTTCATTTTTGCAGTCAGCGACATAGACACAGAAACTTTTTATGTGCATACTTCTTTTTTGTTATATTTTATTACCGTATGCGGGGTCATTCATTTCGGGTCCGCCGTTCCAGAAGCAGTGGACGAGAGAACATCTCGTGTTCGTGTACGATACTTCTGTCCTTAATGCCGAGTCTGCCGTTGTAGCGCGGCGGATATTTCGTCGCGATTTTAATCGCTCATCTCCATTTCGCAGAAGTTGTCCCCGTAGCGCAGCGGTAGCGTTGCTGTCTACCAAGCTAGGGACTGGGTGTTGTGTGTCCTTTCTCATCATTTTCATCATCACTGACACGCAAGTCGCCGAAGTGGTGTCAACTAAAATGACTTGCAATACGGCGGTCGAACCCCGAAGGGGATATCCCGCCCAATAAATGTCATACGATCATTTCATTTCCTATGCAGTCGTACGGTGGGTGGCAGCTTTCGGAACCACAAGAAACATTCTTAAGAAGAAGCTGCCAGCTCTCGATAGAAAGAAAAGCACTCCAGTGGAAGACTCTGCAGGAGAGACGCTCAGTAGCTCGGTACGGGCTTTTGTTGAAGTTTCGAGAACATACCTTCACCGAAGAGTCAAGCAGTATATTGCTCCCTCCTACGTATATCTCGCGAAGAGACCATGAGGATAAAATCAGAGAGATTAGAGCCCACACAGAAGCATACCGACAGTCCTTCTTTCCACGTACAATACGAGACTGGAATAGAAGGGAGAACCGATAGAGGTACTCAGGGTACCCTCCGCCACACACCGTCAGGTGGCTTGCGGAGTACGGATGTAGAAGTAGATGTAGATGTAGATGTAGACGCTGGAAAGCGTTACCATCATCAGAGAGGTGATCATCAGGAATGTAAGACGGTCCACAAGTCAACATCCGTTCTGTCTACATATGAACCGTGAGCGTGAAAGAGCAAAATGTTATGTTTGGATTTAAAGTTTCAACCGTATAAAATGGTAGTGGTCCAGCAGATCAAAAATACCAACTTCCCAGCAACGCGAAGACATCGCCATACGTATGCAAGTGATCTTTGAAGCCGACCCAAATGCAGTAGTATTTATAAGGGGCGAGGGAGATTTATTATCACTTAAACGGTCGGTTAATAAAGAGAACTATCCTCTTTGGCGTGCTGAATGGTTTTGCGAAGCTAATGAAAGACCTTCCCACGTGTGGTGTGCCTAGCTGTTGTAGGTGTAATCGTGCTTTTTTTTCCGCTCGTAAGCAGTTAATGCGGAACATTTTCCCCGATCACCCCAGTTCTCGTCTCGTTGTCGCGTGCTCCAGGATCAGCAGATTTGCCCGCTTGTGACTTTTTGTGCGGAGTATATTTGCAATAACGTATCTATATTACCAAACCCCGAAGTTAAATAAAGCGGAAAGCTATCATTAAGGGGGGATGTAATGGATTTTGGTCCAAAAAATCGATTTTTCAAAAACATTATTTTCTTGATCTACACAGTTTAATCTATGGTGTGTGTGAATTTTATCGTTAGAGCAGCTTTAGAAATGCCTTTAAATTGTTAAACTGATTAACTGTGCACTGGAGGCCACTCTCACCTTTTCCGGCATTTGGGATACTGCTTGCTTCACCAGAATTTTTGTCAGTGTGAAGGCTATGTTCTTACGATATCTTTGGCTAACACTTTTATCTCTGGCTCACATATATCTTTGCCTGAAAACTTTCTACATTTGGTTTATTTACGTTTTGACAATCCCTAACACATGTTAGTAAGTGGAAGGTTGAATTCGCGTTCTATTACATGGAAGTCAAGATTTATGCATAATGAGTGGTGGAAAAATTGTGTTTAGGAAACGGAGGTTTCGTGGTAATCTGATTACCAACAAAAAAGAGGAAGCAGCTTGAAATGAAGAACGGAAGCTCTCAGCTTCGGCATCGAAACTTGGGACAGGAGAATTGTACAGGTGCGTGAATGATGTTGATATGGATTCCACTGGATTCAGACTTATTAATTTAGAGCTTCTCTGCTAAGCTATAAAGTTTTCGTGTTCGTGTGTTAGCTGTAAAAATACGGAATGCATGATTGTTTTTTGAAGAAAGAAGAGTGGGAATAAATAGCTTGTGATTTTAAATTAATTTGTAATTCGTGTGGCTATGAATTTTCATTTTCCTCTCCCGTAAAAACTGACACTGGTGCCTATGGAAGCAATTTTAGGTTAGCATATGCTCTGATATGCCTTGGACAGGGCAGTACCTATCGAAGCAATTTTAGTTTGGTATATGTCCTGATATGCCTTGGACACGGCAGGGAATGAGGTAATTTATTGTGTGGTTTATGCGATTGCAGTCTTTCTCGGCGTATTCCAGTGATGAATTCTTCTCAAGTTATCAGCCGAGTGGTGGCGTCGTCTTGTCGCAACCTTTCAATGAGTTTCGTACCCATCATCTTCTGGCGAATTGTCATGTGGGAATGCTGTGTTTCACATATCTATATAGCTGCTTGGCCGTCGTCCGCTACTGTAGGCCTGCCAAGGGTTGCGCCTGGAAGAGAAGGATCTTCTAGTCAGCTTTGATGTCACTTCTCTTTTCACCCGGGTGCCGCTGGATGATTCCTTAGCCCTGCTCGAAGATCACTTCGATGAGGACACACTCAGACTCTTTCGTCTCGTGTTAACCACAACGTACTTCAAATGTAGTGGGAAATTCTATGAACAAACGGATGGTGTCGCCATGTATCTCCCCCCCCCCCCCCCTGGCCCCAGGTATTGCCAACTTGTACATAGAGCACTTTGAAGATGTGGCACTGAACACCGCCCGCCATAAACCAAAGGTGTTCTACAGATACCGTAGACGACAGTTTCGTATGTGGCCCCTTGGCAAGGAAAACCTACAGGAGTTCCTACGCCATCTCTGTGGCATAAATGACAGCATCAAATTCACAATGGAGGTAGAAGAGAACGGCTGCCTTCTCTTCTTGGATATTTTGATCAAGACGAATCCGGACGGTACGTTGGGACACTCGGTCTACAGGAAGAAGATGCACACGGACTTGTATCTCAATGCTCGGAGCTGCCACCATCCAGTGCAACGTAACTCAGTACTGAATACTTTAGTGCAAAGAGCCAGATCGATCTGTGACAGCGAGAATTTGCCGCGTGAGTTAGCACATCTGTGGGAAACCTTCCGTAAGAATGGCTACACCGAGACACAAATAAGACACGCTTTACCTGCAAACAAGAGGTAGGAGAGGAAATCAGAAGAAGACGAAGCAAAACGTGTGGCATTTCTGCCGTTTGCTGGACCGTCAACAGCCAAGATCGCAAGAATATTAAAGAAGCACGAAATAACGACCATTTTTCGCGCACCGAAAAAAGTCAAAGATATACTTGGCTCAACCACAGACCAACTGAGGTTGCAGACGCCGGGCATTTACAGTATTGAGTGCGAATGTGGGATGGAATATATCGGGCAGACACAACGATGTATCTCCCAGCTCTGTACTGAAGGCATCAGGAACGTACGACTAGTACAGACAAACAAGTCCGCGGTAGCAGAACATAGCATTATCGAGGGACACACCTTCGAATTTGGAAAAAAAAAAATAACGAAGAAGCTGTGCAGCGCCAACGGTTTCTGGGACTCGATCTTCCAAGAGGCAGTGGAGATACGTCTGCACAATAATTTAGTAAACAGGGGTAGCGGTTTTCAGCCCAGTGCAGCTTGGAATTCCACAATTGACAAAATACGTCAGGAACGCTCCGACCTGAAGGCAGCGGCGTCCGCAGACAGATTGGATACCCACCAGGTCTCGACGTCGGTTCGCGCCGCGCGCCACCCCTCGCCCGACCGCCACCTTCACCACCACCAACACCACCACCACTACCGATGCGGTACCCACTTGGCCGGCCTACATTAGCGGACGACAGCCAAGCAGCTATATAGATATGCAGAACACAGCATTCCCACATGACAATTCGCCAGAAGATGATAGGTACGAAACTCATTGAAACGTTGCGACAAGACGACGCCACCACTTGGCTGATTACCCGAGAAAAATTCATCAGTTATTGTGTGGATTTCTGAAGATGCCTCCACCTTGTGCAAGGTATGAAAAATAAGTAAAGAAATGTCTGATGCTGTATACAATACTGCCAAAGTTTCTATGAAGAAGGCAATGGAGGAATTGGTGGAAATAAAACGAAAAGAAATAGATCTTGGGGTAGATATTCATGAGAGCAGAGGCTTGGTGGTAGGCTTCGTCGCTTGCTGAAAGAGAAGAAAGGTGAAGCGAGATGGCCCGATGGCTTAATGTGAATCGTTCTGTTGTTTCTCGGATGTGGCGACAGTTTAGAGAGAACGAAACTGTATCCAGAAGACCAGGGCAGGGCCGACTATTTGTGCCGTCAGAAATAGAGGACCGTTATTTGGCTGCAAGGGCACGGTGGTATCGCCCTAGTACTGCACGGCAACTGGCATCTGACGCCGCAGCATCCATTGGACGTGCTATATCTGGGCAAACGGTGTACAGAAGGCTTCGGAAGAGTGGCCTTTATTGCCGGAGACCTGCTGTATGTGTACCTCTGACGCGTCTTCGCAGAAAGGAACGTCTACAGTGGAGTCGTCAACATATCACCTGGATAGTCGAACAGTGAGCCAATGCCCTTTTCACAGATGACCCCCGATTTGGTCTGGAGAGTGATTCTCGACTGATTCGCATCTGGAGGAGACGTCGAACTTAATTTCGATGTGGAAAGAAACCGATAATGAGGAGGATCCTAAATGGTGCGGGCAGGCGTTATGTTAACCACACGAAGACCTCTTCACGAAATTGTGACGAGACCTTGGGACCTCAATTGCGGTTATTGCGAGGTGCTGTGGGCCCAGAGTACCTATTGATGGACAATAACGGTCGACCTATAAACACGGGTAGTTGATGTTTCCTTGGAAACAGAAGATATTGCACCCATGGCGTGCCCTTTTCGCTCTCCCGATTTGAATCCCATAGACCATGTCTGGGATGCACGGGGAGACGGGTTGTATCACGTCAGCGCCACCAACCACTCTCCAAGACTTTTGCGAGCAGCTTTGTAGGAGGAACGGGCGTTATTGCGTAAACGTTAGATTGATGATGTCATTCACAACATGCCCCACTGTTGTCATGGCTGTATTCCTGCCGGAGGTGGTCACACCCCAAATTGAGCACATTAACTAGTTGTCAATATGCATGTGCAAATCCGTTAAGTTGGAAAGTACGAAGAACATTTTTGTCTACCGTTACGCATGTTGCAGTTTTTTTTACATTGCTTCTACTTTACTATCACCTGTATATACTGTTTTGTGGCAAAATAAAAGCAACATTGCAAAATTTCCGTTTATTGCTTTAATTTTGGATACCAGTGTATGTTGCCCAGTTGATTAAGATGTTTACACAGTGTGACGGAGAACTGTTCTAAAAATTGCGTTCTTCTCTTGAACCCTTGTCATTCGTTCCTTTCGGTGTCCCCTGGACCTAACGCAAAATGAGTCATATTTGCTACTTTCTCGACTACGACCAGTTGAAAGCAGCTGTACCTCTTCTGTCAAGTGGGAAGTTATCTCCAGTTACTTCGCCTTTTTGGAAATGTGAGATATTGGATAGTATGCCTCAGCAGTACTAATTAGGGAAGCCAGAGCTTTATTTCTGTTACGCAGGTTTTGCCTAAGGGCATATTCAATTAATCTGAATTCTATATGACGCTTAGATCGAACGTTATTTACTAATTAGTTGGTATTATATGTAGAGAACTTATTTGCCACTGGCATCTAACCAGTTTGCATATGTATACGTCCCATTCGTTTAATTCTGCGTTCATATGAGGCTCACACACACACACACACACACACACACACACACACACACACACGTGAGGGGGAAGGGGGGATAATTGTATATTAAAAACCCAACCCATACCTGAGGCGTGACTCAAATTTCCGAAGTCTACTGTACGAGGCAGCAACGTTGAAAATAAGAGCGTAAATCCCATGTGAAGTTTAAGTCTAGCGAAGTTTTATGGCCTGCCTCATCATACTTTCCTTACCATAGTAATGCTTCGTTCCTTGCATGTAGCAGTTACGAATTTTGGCAGCATAAGAATGTAGTTTTTGCAGCTAATGCCTAGCAATATTATCCGACAGTCATGCATGTAAATTCTTAATGACAGTTACTTAGTGCCTCTAACGGAAACCCTCCTTTATACTGCTGACTGTTCACGTATCACATACACACATTTCAACTTTTTAATCCCCAGAGAATAGCGGACTAATAACAAAAGTGTAAACTTTAAGTTCACCTTCTCATGGCGGAAGAAGCGTACGTCAGTTTGGAAAATGTTTTACCTACCACGCACCAACTCGCGTAGTGAAACTAGCACTTTACGATACGAAGTGACGTGTCTTATATATGGAGAAGATATTCTGCAATCTGCACTTGTCTATGTATGCAGTCGACACGTTGCACACTTTGGTGCCTTGTACAGCGTCAGTGTCAAAGATGCGTCTGTCTTACAGCCCGAGTATTGGAATGTAGTTTTTAGACTGTGGAACATTTATACTAGTAAAAATAACCGCTTTTTTGTGCTTGCTTGAATTACTAATCTTACAGTTGACTTCTGATCTCCTGTGACCGTCGGTCACGTAAAAATAGGAGCAGCGCCGCAAGCTTAGATTTATTTTATCTTATATCATGAAATTAATTTAATGATGTGCTGTCAGCATTCCCAGTGTGGATCGCGAAAGTAAAAGTTGTGCTCTGTGACAGTTCATAATTCCTTCACATTTCGTGTGGGTCACTGGATGGTACAAACCTATCTACTTGTCCCCATTTCGGTTTCGTACACGAAAGGCAAGGGAAAAGGTGGAATTCTATGCTGGGCAACAGCTTGTTCCTCTCTAATAATTCCAAGGCGATAGCAGAGGTCAACATCCCCATCTGACGGACGGATCGCCGCCAAAATCACATGCGCCTTCTCTGCGAAGGCCATAGAGAAGTGTGAGGTTTAGCTTGAAACACTGACACACGTGGTCATGAGGAACATTTCTCCCCTTGTGGGCCAAATGCTGTCGATGAAAATTTATCCACCACTTGTATTCGAACTGGCTTCCTCAAGGGAAAGAGCTACAATGCACTTGTGCTTCGTCGAGGGTTTGTGTTACGATGGTTCAAATAATTTTATTGTATCCGCTATATGGGAAGTTTCGTCTACTATAAGTTGACGGTGCGAAAAAGTTATTTCCTTCTATCAGCACGGTTGTTTTTAAGAACATTAAGAAAGTACAGCACACTTTTTTGTTAGAGATATTTCGTTCGTACGCTTGTTAAAAGAAGTTGAGCTGAAAGTTAATTTACTCTCTGTTTTTGCTTTTGAATGAGAGACCCAAGCACTTAGCTGAGAACATTACGAGAGATATCCATGAGAACCTTGTACGCAGCACCCCGAAAACGCCGACTACTGACACGAGCTAATAATTTCAGAGCCCATAGTACCCTACAAAAGAATGGAAACGTTGGTAGAAGCCGACGTCAGCTAAGACCAGTTTAGATTCCGGGAAAATTTAGGCAATACTTGACCCTACGACTTCTCGTAGAAGATGGTAGGAGAGGCAAACCTACGTTTATAGCATTTGTGGACTTAGAGACAGATTTTGACAGAGTTAACAGGAATACTCTCTTTGAAATTCTGAAGGTACCACGGGTAAAATACAGGTAGCGATAGGCTATTTACAGCTTGTGCAGAAACCAGGCAGCAGTTGGGAGTCGTGGAGCATGAAAGGCAAGCCATGGTTGAGAAGGGAATGAGACAGGATTGTAGCCTACCCGGGATGTTATTCAGTCTATACTTCGAGCAAGTAATAAAGGAAACAAAGTAGGAATTTTAAAGTTCGGGAAGAATAAATAAAAACTTTGAAGTTTGCTGATGACATTGTGACTGCATCAGAGACAGCAAAGGACTTGGAAGAACAGTTGAACGGAATGGACAATGTCTTGGGGGGGAGGGGGGAGTGTAAATAGATTGTGGTAAGAAGAGCATTTCTTAAGAAAATTTGTTGACATCGAATATAGGTATAACAGTTAGGAAGTTCTTTCCGAAATTACTTTTATGCAATGTAGCCCATCTATGGGAGTTAAACATGAGGGGTAAACAGTATAGGTAAGAAAAGAATAGAAGCTTTCGAAATGTGGTGCTACAGATGGGTGTTGAAGATTAGATGGGTAGATCACGTAATTACTGAGGAAGTACTAAATAGAATTTGGGAGCAACGAAATGTGTGGCACAACCTGACTGGAAGATGGGATCTGCTGGTAGGACACATTCTGAGATCATCACCAATTTAGTACTGGAGGGAAGTGTGAGTAGTAAAAATAGACAAGGAGACAAGATGTGAATGCAGTAAGCAGTTTCACAAGGATGTAGGTTACAGCAGTTATTCGGAGATGAAGAGGCTTCCACAGGATAGAGTAGCATGGAGAGCTGCATCAAACTAGTTTTCGGACAGAAGACCACAAGAGCAGCAACAGTGCAGCGTGTTAGAACATTTCGTAGTTGATTTTTGAATTTTCCCAAAGATGTGAGAGTTGCGGTCGCGAGCACTTGGCCGTATTTAGCTCGCAGCTTGCAGCGGTGTGCAGCCGTGAAGCTGCCCGCGATATTCGTGTGGTGTCATGTTGCCGTACGCGGCAGTGTTGGTCGCTGCACATGCGGCGGCGGAACCTTTCGGGCCCCAGCACAGTCCTGGCGGAGCAGTGAGCAACAGCGGCAGCGGCGTCGCTGGCCTTGGCTGCGCTCGCAGCCTTGACAGCAGCGGCCGGCCGGCCGGCTGGCTGTGCGCAACGCTGTCCGGCGCGGCCGGCGCCCGTAGTTTCCCAGCCAGCAGCGACTCACTTCGCGGCTGGCGTCCACCTCAGGAAGCGGACCGGCTGGAGGAGGGGTTCATTATTTACTACACACGTATTTCTATTGCTCGCGACTGTTAAATTTTATCGTTCGATGTTGGTTTTTTTTCTGTATTTTACCCATACACTCGTGTAAATTAACCCTTTCAGACTCGTAATATTAATTTTTTTTATAGGTTTAAGGAAAGGCAAACATACGTTTCTAGCATTTGTAGACTTAGAGAAAGCTTTTGACAATGTTAACTGGAATACTCTCTTAGAAATTCTGAAGGCGGCAGGGGTAAAATACGGGGAGCGAAAGGCTATTTATAATTTCTACAGAAACCAGATGGCAGTTATAAGAGTCGAGGGACATGAAAGGGAGGCAGTGGTTGGGAAGGGAGTAAGACAGAGATGAAGCCTCTCCCCGATGTTATTCAATCTGTATATTGAGTAAGCAGTAAAGGAAACGAAAGAAAAATTCGGAGCAGGTATTAAAATCCATGGAGAAGAAATAAAAACTTTGAGGTTCGCCGATGACATTGTAATTCTGTCAGAGACAGCAAAGGACTTGGAAGAGCAGTTGAACGGAATGGATAGTGTCTTGAAAGGAGGATATAAGATAAACAACAACAAAAGCAAAACGAGGATAATGGAATGTAGTCGAGTTAACTCGGGTGATGCTGAGGGATTTAGATTAGGAAATGAGATACTTAAAATAGTAAAGGAGTTTTGCTATTTGGGGAGCAAAATAACTGATGATGGTCGAAGTAGAGAGGATATAAAATGTAGACCGGCAATGACAAGAAAAGCGTTTCTGAAGAAGAAAAATTTGTTAACATCGAGTATAGATTTAAATGTCAGGAAGTCGTTTCTGAAAGAATTTGTGTGCAGTGTAGCCCTGTATGGAAGTGAATCATGGATGATAAACAGTTTGGGCAAGAAGAGAATAGAAGCTTTTGAAATGTGGTACTACAGAAGAATGCTGAAGATTAGACGGGTAGATCACGTAACTAATGAGGAGGTATTGAGTAGAATTGGGGAGAAGAGGAGTTTGTGGCACAACTTGACTAGAAGGGATAGGTTGGTAGGGCATGTTCTGAGGCATAGAGGGATCACCAATTTAGTATTGGAGGGCAGCGTGGAGGGTAAAAATCGTAGAGGGCGACCAAGAGATGAATACACTAAGCAGATTCAGAAGGATGTAGGTTGCAGTAGGTACTGGGAGATGAAGAAGCTTGCACAGGATAGCGTAGCATGGAGAGCTGCATCAAACCAGTCTCAAAACTGAAGACCACAACAACAACATTAGACATACATTGAGACAGAACAGGTGGTGTCAGATACAATAATTGAACACACACAGGATGGTTTCATGTGTAGCCACTGTGCATAAATGTCATTACTTTTGGTGCTAAGATAAAATGGAGTTCCTTTAAGCAGATAGGCATAGCGCTAATTGATAGACTGCACACGCCCCCAGCTTCTGTGAGGTTCCTTCTTCGTGCTACAGTGAACATAGCGCCTTGGGTGCCATGTATTGGTAGATGCTGTGCGCCGTTGTAGGTTTTCCAACTGGAACAACAGTTTTGTATTTTTTTGCTATTGTTTCTTTGCTCTCGCTCTCTGAAGTAATGCAAGACAACGTTGATTTTTTATATATATATATATATATATATATATATATATATATATATATATCGTTCGAAAATCGAGAACACTGTATTCAGCTAACACATCATCTTCACTTTCACTGCTACTGTCAATCTGAGTCGTCATCAAAATACGTCCTTTTCAAAGGCATGCCAGAATTTCCTCTTCCTTTATTATGCGAGAGTTCGTCGTGTGAAACTGGAAATATAACAACCTGTCACAGCTACTGATATAGCCGTTGGAGCCACAGTGATTTCAAAAGGAACCACCACAATTATTATAAAAATACATTATTATCGCAGTGCGAAGAGTATACATTTGAACAGAACAGCTCCTTTTCTGTACCTAATCCATGCGTAAAACATGCCTTATAAGTACAAATTCAATTACAATTTGAAAACAAAGACATTCATGCACTGCATATAAAAATGGCTCTTACGTTGCTCCTGTAACTGCTAAGGTTTGAAACATGTAAGTTGTCCAAGCTGCAGCCGCTAAAGGGTTATACCTGCTGGAGACGTAAATGTTGGGTGTAGATGTAACTACTGTGCGTATGCCACAAAATGAAAAAATCCTAGATGCTTTAAGCGGAACAATATCGTCTAAAAGGATTAATAGGTTGGTGCATAAGTTTGTCCCGTTTTGGTTTTGCATGTTGGTATTCTGGTTGCTAAGGATTTATTTATCGATTATCATTTTGTAGTTCACTGTTGCTATTTCAGTTCACATATTGTCATTTTATCACTTGGAGGGACTGAGTGGAGCTGTGTACGCTAGAAAATGTAGTGCCAAGTGCAGAAATCGGAACAAATCCTACATATTTTATTTCAGTATGGTAGGGCGGTGACAGCAGCAGAGGCAACCAGAAACATTCGTGCCGTGCATGGGGATAGTGGCATTCGGCAGAATACGGCATGAAAATGTTTGCCTCGATTTGAGGAGGATCGCTATGACATTAGTGACCCTCCTCGATCAGGAAGACCGTCAGGGTTTGACGCAGATCGTTTAAACGCATTAATCCACGTCAGTGTACTCGAGAACTGGAAAATTTGGTGAACTGTGATTATTCCGCCATCGTGTGACATTTGCATGCTACAGAGAGGCTTCAAAAATCGTGTGAATGGGTACAGCATAAACTAAGGCAAAATCATAAAAATGAGGGGGTGGGCATATGTGCATCTCTGCTTTTTCGTCATCAGTTGGGTCGTGAACGACACCGACCATTCTTATCCTGTTCGTTACAGATGACGAGGAAAAAGTGGCTTTTTGCTAACAAAAAAAAAAAGGAATGGTTGAGCGCAAACAAAGCAACAACTCCCCGTACGAAGACCCGAGCCCACCCACAAAAGATAATGTTTACGCATCTGGTGCAACGTCCGCAGCACGTGGTCTAGTGGCTAGCGTTGCTGTCACGGGGTCCCGGGTTCGATTTCCTGCCGGTTTGGGGATTTTCTCTGCCGCGGGACTGTGTGTGTGTGTGTGTGTGTGTGTGTTGCCATTATTTCATCATAATCATCATTCGTGACAGTGGCTCGATTGGATTACGTGAAAAATTTGACTGTGTAAAAATTGGTACTTTGTACGGGCGCTAATGACCGAGCAGTTGAGCGCCCACAAACCAAACATCATCATCATCATCTGGTGCAACAGCGACGATGTGGTGTGCTACGAATTGCTTCCCCGAAGTGTAACGATCACTGCGCACATTTATTATTAACTACTGAGACGGCTTGCAGACGCAGTCCAAGAACAAAGACCAGGAAGATTGAAAGAAGTAATGCTACTCCACGATAAAGCCTGCCCGCATTCGGCTAGACACAAAAAACACTATTTCACCTGCTGTTGCGCCCTCATATTTTCACCTTTCCCGCTCCCTATCGAACAACCTTCAAGAAACTTCCTTTCCGGAGGAAAATACGTGCGAACATGGCGCGATGAGTTCTTTACCTCAAAACTGTGTGATTTCTACAGCCGCGGAATCTAAAAATTTCGCCAGCGTTGGCAGACTTGTAAATAGCGATGGAGAACATATTATATATAACTGAAGCCTCTGTTATGTGTATCTGTTCTGTTTATGAAACTTATGCAAAAAGCTACGAAATTATGCCCCAACCTAATAGATTGCCTAGCACTCAGCTGGTGCCAGATGACAGTGTTGAATACGTTGAGAACCTCATCTCTTCCTTTTTTAACTTATACATCTGCTGCCCTGGTAGGTATCTCCAGAGGTACTAACTAAAGTACCATGACCGAATACAGAATTCAGAGTGGTCTCCTGAACACGATGATGATATAAAAAAGGTAAACTTACTGTTACAGGCAGGTGGAGGATTAAAGACGATCGTCACCCATCATATGAAACATATTGCCATGGTTAATGAGCGTGTAAACTATAGAGCAGGGCCTCTCGAACTGTGGGTCTTAACCCCACTAAGGGAAGCTCGAACATATTTGGAAAACGTATAATGATCTGGGAAAAAGCTGTTTTTCCCAATCTTTTTTAATCTTATGATGGCTCTCATGTGTACGAACTCTGAAAAGTGTCTCATAGTACAAACTTGAATTACTTATCTTGTGTGAGAATGATTGTGAATACGAGATGTGATCAAAAAGTAATGGGAATTTTTGTTTTTCATGAATAGTCTTTATTTATTCATCACGAACTTTGCCCCTTCAAAGTAATCTCACTCACATACTGGCACTTGTGCCAGCGCTTTTTTCAATCTTAGAAGCACTTCTGGAACGCACATTTCGTTACGGTGTTTAGCTCCTTCAGCGATTCTGCTTTTACCTCACCAGTGGTGACAAAACATCGTCCTTTCATGGTTCTCTTCAACCTCCGGAATAGAGAGAAGCCGCAGGGGGCCAAGTCCGGCGAATACGGTGGCTCAGCCAACAATGGTTTTGTTGTTTGCTGACAATTATGAACAAGCATTAAGGTGTAAGCATTATCGTGATAAAATTTCCACGAGTGGTTTTGCCACAATACTGATCGTTTTCTTCGGACTGTTTCACCCAAACGGCGCATAATTTCCAGGTACTATTCCTTATTGACAGTACGACCGTAAGGCAGGAACCCATAGTGCACTATCCCATTGTAATCGAAGAAAGTAGTGAGAAGAAACGTCACATCTGATCGAAATTGTCAAATTTTTCGCAGTCTTGGCCCTTCGGGCGGTTTCCATTGAAACGATTGGGCATTGATTTCGACGTTATACTCATACCCATGTTTCGTCACTCCTTGTAACACTATAGAAGTTCTGGATCGACGTCGACTTTCATTCAGAAATTCCTAAGCGATGTGCCTCGCTTTTGGTCGGAACAAACTTTGCTGGTCGGAACAAGCTTTGCTGCTACACGTTTCATGCCCAAAACATCCGAAAAAATTAGAGTGAACCAAATGAGACGCCGACACCATCAGCAATATCTCTGATAGTGATACGGCGATTTTCCAAAACCATTTTCTTTACTTTTTCCACATTGTCGTCAGTAATTGATGTTCTAGGGCGTCCAGAGCTGTAGTCGTCTCCAGCGTCTTCTCGACACTTTCTGAAACCTTAGTACCACTCTTAGTCTTGTATTACTCTTAGTACCCTCGTCAAAAGCCACAGTCAAAATTTCGAATACGGTGCTGCACTTTATTTCAGAATTTTAATGCAAATTGTTTGATCTATCTTTTTCGAAAGTAAAAATTAGCCGAGCACTCGAAACCATATACAACGTCTTCGACTGTCGACAATAAACTAAATATTAAAACAGCTGAAAATGCAAACTTACATCAGGATCGTGTGTACCAACAAGATAAAAAAAGTGAAAATGTTATGTATAAAGATCTCTAAATTAAAAAATTCTCACTGCTTTTTGGACTCACCTCGTAGGTCACCTTTTCCACAATACAAGGTAGCTGTTGCTACCTGTCGGTTATATTTGGGGAACACAACGAGAAAAATGTCTCTCTATGGAGGAACACGAGTATCTGTACACTGAAACATAAAAATCAGACTTTTGAGAAAAAGTCAAAATTTGAAAGTATTAGTTGTGGAATACTTCGTTTGCAAGGTTTTCGTGTACATGTGACTAAAGTTTGACTTTGATCTGCTTAACCGTATTGGCATATTTGTAAAAATAATGTTCACAAATATCTAAACTGGTTTCAGAATCATTTTTCCATAGGGGTGGAACATGATAAACATCTCTCGCTAAAATCTTAGGGAGAATTTGCAGGACTGTTGTTTGACACAATTCACCAACCCTTTCTGGTTTGGTGTTAAGAAGGTGTTAGATTTAGCAATTCTTCTGCCACTTCCGATCACTCAGTTGTCATTTTGTAGAAACTAGTGCTGCGTCCCTTCTTAGTACTAATTACATTAATTATAACAGTGAGCGGAGGTCGTGAAAAAAATGCGTCTGTACGGAAGGTATCGCCGCCGAGAATGTAAAGAGAAGCCGTGACCTAGAGAACACTGTTATCACCGCAAAGGGTGCGACGAGAACAATCGAAAAATAATAATTCATGATCCAACTGCTGTCGGCAAGGCTCTAAGATAGCAGGCATAAAGCTTTAGTGATTCGATGACCAGAAATCCTTGACTAGCGACTAATGGAAGCATAAAATGTTGTCTGACGACAAAAATTTTACTGATTCCTCTCACGGACCACCTTTACTTTGGCGCAGTGGTTAGCGCACTGGACTCGCATTCGGGAGGACGACGGTTCAATCCCGCGTCCGGCCATCCTGATTTAGGTTTTCCGTGATTTCCCTAGATCACTTTAGGCAAATGCCGGGATGGTTCCTTAGAAAGGGCACGGCAGATTTCCTTCCCCATCCTTCCCTAATCCGAGCTTGTGCACCGTCTCTAATGACCTCGTTGTCGACGGGACGTTAAACAGTAATCTCCTCCACCACCTTTACTTACTTAAAACACCGGGGAAGATGTACAGTACTAACTTTCTTCTTCCAACAGTCAACTACGCTGGAGATCCTTCAGTTGTTTAAACGCCCAAATCGACGGTGGACATTTCCATTCACTATCGCAGATGTTAATCCCAGCAGGTGACAATGAGTTTTGACGTGTTTTAGGATACAATAAAACCTTATCTGACAATCGCAACCGCAAAATTTAAATTTAAATTTTACCCGTGTATACGAAGGTAAAAAGAATACAGCGGTTCCTCCCCTTCCAAGGAAATAAAACAGTATATCTCAGAAAATTTGAATAAAATTCCAACCACCATTGAAAACTTGTTTGAATCAATTCGTAACGGTTCACGACATATTTAGCGCTGAAATAAGCCCTACACCTTATGAAATTGATGTTGATTTTATTGTACAACTCTTGTGCCGTTGGGATCTGCTAGCAGACGCCGTTAACGCGATATAAGGCTGTACTGGTGCGTTTATGGATTGTTATGTTTTGCGCTGCAGTGCTTGCATTTGGCTTGAATGGTGCAACAGAGGTCTGACATAATGTTCCGCGGGTGATGCCATTGCAACATGTAGGCCTAACGTAAGCACAACAGTGGTGGGCAATACTACTGCTTCGCAATGCAATTTCCATTCAAGGCCACAGTAGCAACCGTCGCTCAACAACCAACTGAAGATGGTGACAACTGGCATCAGTGAAATTACACGATTCCTAATGGCCTAAAAACCTGAAACATAGTCTTACAGGGCAGATGTCCGGCCGACGTATACTGATCAAAAAGGATACAACAAATAACAAATCAGACTGGTGCAAAGATTAACAGCTAGTTTCATTGTAGTTCCGAAGAAGGTAGAGTTGCCTCCGCCACGAAACTTAAAAATATAGTTGCACCCTAAAAACAGAACTCCGCGATCAGGCCCTGAAAGCAAAGCAATGTCGACCAGACGCGTGTGTACCACGTGGCGTCATGCGAAAGCGTTGATGAGGGGCATGGCGTCAAGCACACGCTCTCCCATACGTTGTCGACTTTTCAGACCTTGGAGCAGCTGCTTTCCTAACTTTGGGATTAATGAGACACAATGGCACAGGCTCTTCAACGGGCCTACCCGCCTACTCGTCCCTGGAATCTGGAGTACAGAGATATTCGCATATTGAATGGATGACCACGTATTACCAAGGTTAAAATAAGTTTCTTGTTTCACCTATATCCTTAGTTTTTATTGCATGCCATGGCTCGAAACTGACCGACTCATTTACATAAGACAAGTCAATTTTCAAAACGCACGTTATTTCTGCAGAAAATTACTGCTGTAGATCATTGTTGTGTTCTATAACTGGTTGTGCTCTGGAAGTAGCTGAGTGAGAGCCGCGACCTACTACATATTGGTTAATTTGCCAAGTTTTAAATAGTTCCGTAAATAATATTTCAGCTTTTATGCAACGAGGTATGATTGTCGTACTTACTTTACACTTGTGGTCTTATCTGTGTATGGACGGTTCTTTCTGCTTGCCTTGCCCAAGCAGAGGAAGTGCTCTTTCACTAGTGGCTTCGATACAGACGATCGTTAAACTTTATCCTCCTCCTGGCTTTTTATTGTCATCACTCGTAGCCACTGACGTTAAGACACCACAGGAAGCCAAAAAGTCACGAGGATCGAAGTCATTTTGAATGTGGATCTCTAAACCTGCAAGCCTTCACCGTCAGCCAGGCCCAGCGAACAGCTAAAGAGGACAACCGTACATCTGCATCACTACTCTGCAAGTAACACTTAGTGCTTGGCAAAAGGCTCTTCGAACCACCTTCAGACTGTTTCTCCACCGCTCCATTCTGTAACAACGCGTGTGAAAAATGAACACTCAAATCTTTCCGTAAGAGCTCATATTTCTCCTATTTTATTATGATGCTCATTTCCCCCTGTGTAGGTTAGCGACAGAAAAATATTTTCACATTCAGAGGAGAAAGTCGGTGATTGAAATTCCGTGAAAAGACCTCGCCGCAACGAAAAACGCCTTTGTTTTAATGACTGACACCCCAACTCGCTTATTATATTTGTCAAATTCTCTACCGTATTTCACAATAACGCAAAGCGAGTTGCCTTCTTCGGACTAGTTACGTCGTCCGTCAACCCTATCTGGTAAGGATCTCATACCTAATCTAGCTGAGAACGAACAGAGGTAATGTAGGCGGTTTCTTTAGTACACCTGTTGCATCTTCTAAGTGTTTTGTCCAAAAAAAGTCATTGGTTTGCCATCCACACAAAGTTATCTACGTCACAGTACCAAGTTAAGTTCTTCGTAATTATACTTTCTAGGTATTTAGGTGAATTGACAGCTTTAAAATTTGTATAACCTAAATTTAAACGGATTTCTTTTCGTATTCATCTTGACGATCTCACACTTTTACATATTCATAGAAAATTGCCACTTTTTGTACCATAGATATATCGCGTTCGTCATTTTGCAATTGATTTTGATCGTGTGATGACTTTACTAGACGGTAAATGACAGCATCAGCTGCAGTCTAAGGTGGCTGCTCAGACGCAGTCGACTACTAGGTACGGTGATATTTCTTAAAGGAATAACTAATCCAGTCGCATAATTGAAGCAGTACTCCATAGGCACGTAATTTAATTTGAGGTCTCTTGTGTGGAACGATGTCAGAAGCCTTCTGGAAATCTAACAATATGGAATCAGTCTGAGATCCCCCGCCGATAGCACTGATTACTTCGTACAGGTAAAGAGCTAGTTGTGTTTCACAAGAACGATATTTTTTGAACCTGTGTTGTGTGTCAACCTTCGAGGTAATCCATAATGTTCGAACACATGGTATGTTTCAAAATCCTACTAAAAAATCGACGTCATTGCATGGATCTGTAATTCAACGGATTACTCCTATTTCCTGCCGTGAATATTGGTGTGTTCTGTGCAACTTCCCAGTATCTTCTGTCGAGCGAGCATTTGTGTATGATTGCTAAGTGTGGAGAATCTGAAAGGAACCTAATTAGTGTGCTATCTGAACCGAAAGATTATCGAGTGTTTCAAGCTGCTTCGCTGCACCGATTATATCCGCTTTTAGGTTACTCATGTTGGCAGTTGTACTTGATCGAATTCTGGAATATTTACTTATTCTTGGCGTAAGGAATTTCAGAAAACTGTGTTTAATAACTGCCTTTCAGTGCCGTTTCTATCGGTAATATTACATTTGGTATCCCACAATGAAGGTATTGATTATGTCTTGCCACTGGTGTATTTTACGTACGGCCAGAATCTCACTGGATTTTCTGTCAGATTTCGAACAGTGTTTCGTTGCGGAAACTATTACAAGTATCTCGCTTAGAAGTCTTTGCCACATTTCGAGCTTCTGTAAAACTTAGGCAGTTTCGGAAATTAGGAATTCTTTTAAATTTAGTATGCTCTTTTTCGTTGCTTCAGTAGCATCTTCTAGTAATTAATTCGGTGTAAACCTGCTGCCTCATATATTTCTCTGAATTCAGACCACATCTGGTCTAAACATAGTTGAAAAGGTGTGAATTAAACAAATGTAGCTGATTTCATTACAGACAATCGTCAGAAGTACAGAAAGCTTACCCGATTGGGTAGCACCAGAACATATTATCACAAGACATCGAAACTGCTATTTCATTGCTCTGATTACTCGCTGATATTTCATAGATGAACGACTCGAACATCTTGTTCTAGGTTGCCACAACTAACATAACGCTTAAGAAATGTGCTGATCGTACGCACTACGTAGAATTTTGCCATCAGACAAAAGGTCTTTACAATATTTCGCAAAGAAAATAGTTTTCTTTTCTGTTTAGTTTGGTTGGCTATAAAAGGTAATGAGTGACTTTATGTCCGTGCGTCAGTAGAGTCATTCGAAGAAAATTAGTTTCATACCGTGGAAATTTTACCATATTGTACAGTTAGATAGTTTTTGCTGTTAATGATTTCACGGGGTACTTTTAAGTATGTGTTCTTATCTCATTTATATTTATGTTATTTATCTCCTATGCCAACATAGAAAAATAATTGCGCTCTGTTTTCACTGTATTGCGATGAGGTTACACGAACTTTCAGCTACACATCTGCGGAGAAGAACCGTGTTTTTCCTCTCACAAGGCAGAATAACAGTTTCACACGCTTTATATCGCTTGAAGTCCCGCATCATTGTGTCACGGCGGAAATGCGGGCATAATACGTCAGTTTATCGGGAATACAGTACACGTTCTAAAGATATCTGCACTTCTGTATCATGACGCCAAGACGTCACTTGAATTATGTTAAGTTTCATTGTAAATAAGAAATGCAGTGCTACGTGGAGTGATCGAAATTTTGCGAGAGCTGAAGAAGATCAACGATTCGTGAAACCTTAACCAGATCTGCACGCATTAACGAATACAGAGAGAAACTTACTTCGTCTCCGTAAGCAGAATAATGGGTAGCGTCTTCCATATGAGTAATATACAGTGTGTTTCACAATTCCTGTTACTTGATTCTACGCGTTGTAGAAGTAACTTAGTAGATCAAGTTTTGGTAAGGAACCCATGTCCGGAAATATACTAGTACAATGTAAAGTTTGAAAATCGGATCACTTTCAAATCTCCCGCTTCACAGTACGCATACAAACAGAAGAGGGCGCCATCGTCAATCTGTGTTGTAATTATGACGTCACATACCATTTTAATTAGACTACAACACCGGCTGCGAGAAACTGGCACTTTCGCAACTAGGGGGGTTGATCATGGAGCGGGTTGCCATGCGTCCCGATATATCGGGACCATCGCCGTTTTCACCTGCGTGTACCGATAACACCCAATTTTATCCCGATTTTGCAAAATCCTTTTACGAGCTTGGCTCAATTAATGAAGTCTTGCCATTTGTTAGCACAGAATGTAAATGTGGAAGAAAGGTGCATTTACTTTCTTAAGGAAACCAAAACCCCTTAACGCAAATGCCAACTTCTAGAATTATGCGAGTATTTGTTCTCGATTCCCGCACACAACGTCATTGTGGAAAGAGTATTACCACAGATGTCGGCCCAGTGGACCGACGAAAGAAATCGACTGCTGCCAGGGACAGTGGTCTCAATCTGACACTGCCAGTTTAAGTACAAGCTGACTTCATGAAGTTTTTTTGTTGTTATTGTTGTTGTCTTCAGTTTAGAGGCTGATTTGATGCAGTTCTCCATGCCACTCTATCCCGTGCAAGCTTCTTCGTCTCCCAGTACCTATTGCAACCTACATCCTTCTGAATCTGCTTAGTGTATTCATCTCTTGGTCTCCCTCTACGATTTTTACCCTGCACGTTGCCCTCCAGTACTAAATTAGTGATCCCTTGATGCATCAGAACATGACCTACCAACCGATCCCTTCTTCCAGTCAATGCGTGCCACAAATTTCTCTTCTCCCCAATTCCGCATGGAGTTTTATAAATGCGTAAAAGGAAAAAAGGACCTTGCTGAAAAAGGTGAAATCTTCCGAAAAATATGGTGTACCAACTATTTCTGCCGCAACAAGTTCCATGTCATTGTATTCTACATAAAAAAGTAATTTAAATATTTTTTTTACTTTATTTCGACACCTTCATCTGAGTGTCCCGAAGACGCTCCAGGTAGATATGGCAACCGTAATTGTGGTGCTACACGGACGCGTGACACATGTTTTGAAGTGCTGCAGAAACTACAATTTGCTTCCTTCCTGCTCAAATGCCTGGCTTGACATTTCTATTTACGCCTCCGTAGCGATCTCTGGTGACGCTCATGCGGACAAAGCGCACCGAGTCAGTTCCGCCATCTGACCGCTGCTGTAAACAGCCATGTCACTCCAGATAACAAAGCTACATTCGTTTCTTCATATTACTGCAGTTTTTTGGAATATTTTATTACATTTTAATTTGCCACATCACAAATAGAAAATATTGTTTGTGAATGGAATAACTATTGTATAGTTTGCTGTAATACAGCTTGAAAACGCAATTGAAATAAGAACACCGTGAATTCATTGTCCCAGGAAGGAGAAACTTTATTGACACATTCCTGGGGTCAGATACATCACATGATCACACTGACAGAACAACAGGCACATAGACACAGGCAACAGAGCATGCACAATGTCGGCACTAGTACAGTGTATATCCACCTTTCGCAGCTATGCAGGCTGCTATTCTCCCATGGAGACGATCGTAGAGATGCTGGATGTAGTCCTGTGGAACGGCTTGCCATGCCATTTCCACCTGGCGCCTCAGTTGGACCAGCGTTCGTGCTGGACGTGCAGACCACGTGAGACGACGCTTCATCCAGTCCCAAACATGCTCAATGGGGGACAGATCCGGAGATCTTGCTGGCCAGGGTAGTTGACTTACACCTTCTAGAGCACGTTGGGTGGCACGGGATACATGCGGACGTGCATTGTCCTGTTGGAACAGCAAGTTCCCTTGCCGGTCTAGGAATGGTAGAACGATGGGTTCGATGACGGTTTGGATGTACCGTGCACTATTCAGTGTCCCCTCGACGATCACCAGAGGTGTACGGCCAGTGTAGGAGATCGCTCCCCACACCATGATGCCGGGTGTTGGCCCTGTGTGCCTCGGTCGTATGCAGACCTGATTGTGGCGCTCACCTGCACGACGCCAAACACGCATACGACCATCATTGGCACCAAGGCAGAAGCGACTCTCATCGCTGAAGACGACACGTCTCCATTCGCCCCTCCATTCACGCCTGTCGCGACACTACTGGAGGCGGGCTGCACGATGTTGGGGCGTGAGCGGAAGACGGCCTAACGGTGTGCGGGACCGTAGCCCAGCTTCATGGAGACGGTTGCGAATGGTCCTCGCCGATACCCCAGGAGCAACAGTGTCCCTAATTTGCTGGGAAGTGGCGGTGCGGTCCCCTACGGCACTGCGTAGGATCCTACGGTCTTGGCGTGCATCCGTGCGTCGCTGCGGTCCGGTCCCAGGTCGACGGGCACGTGCACCTTCCGCCGACCACTGGCGACAACATCGATGTACTGTGGAGACCTCACGCCCCACGTGTTGAGCAATTCGGCGGTACGTCCACCCGGCCTCCCGCATGCCCACTATACGCCCTCGCTCAAAGTCCGTCAACTGCACATACGGTTCACGTCCACGCTGTCGCGGCATGCTACCAGTGTTAAAGACTGCAATGGAGCTCCGTATGCCATGCCAAACTGGCTGACACTGACGGCGGCGGTGCACAAATGCTGCGCAGCTAGCGCCATTCGACGGCCAACACCGCGGTTCCTGGTGTGTCCGCTGTGCCGTGCGTGTGATCATTGCTTGTACAGCCCTCTCGCAGTGTCCGGAGCAAGTATTGTGGGTCTGACACACCGGTGTCAATGTGTTCTTTTTTCCATTTCCAGGAGTGTATGTTACATTGGGCAGTGAGTAATACAGTTGTGCATGAATCCCAGATTATTTCATTTCTGAAACAATGGAACTCGTGATGAAAGTAAAAGTAAAAATTACTCTTTATCGCCTTTGTAGCTACCGATTGAAGACATACAAGCTTGACGTCAGTGACATAGAAGATTTGTATTCAGATGATGCTGGTGGTGACTGATGAAACGATTGCAGTTATGACAAGAGACTCCCCAGGACGTGAACGAGTATCCCCAAATATTCCTTTTTCTGCTGAAAATTATGCTGAAGATTGTTTAGCTGAAGAACATGAAGAGTTCATACAAGGGGACAACAATGTTGCAGAAAAGTTTGATCGACTACAGTGGAAGAAAAGAGATTTTGTCCCAGTCATTGACCCATTTGTTCCTGTATCAGCTCCTACTTGACTAATAAGTCCTGTCGAATATTTCAGAACTCTGGTGATGTGTAACATGCTTCACAACTTGGTAGACCTGTCGAACCAGTACAGCGCACAAACGACAGGAACAATAGTGAACTCAAGCAAATCTGAACCGTAACAAATATTAGGCATGTACCTGAGAATGGGACTTGCTCAAACTAGCTGCTACTGCGAGACCCACATGGACCATCCATTGCTTTGTAACGTTTTGGCAGAAAATAGATTTGGAAAACGGTATATAAGCTCTTGAAAATTCGACCTTGGAGGAATCAGTTTAGAAAAAAAAATGCTCGGAAGAAGTTCCAGAAGAACACAATAGTGTTGATGAAGTAATGATTGCTTTCAAAGGCAGAAGCTCCTTGAAATAGTTTATGCAAAACAACCCTGTAAGGTGGAGATTAAAAAATGTAGGGTACGGCAGGAACTTCTGGCTGATTATATGGCTTTGACATACATCATGGGGCAGCAGGCAAAAAGACTAAGAAAGAAGAGAGAAGCAGGGAAAGGGCTCGCATATGAGGTATCGTAAAATTAACAGATACGTTACCAGAAAACCACAGTTTCAAGGTATATGCCGATATGCATGTTCAGTACCTGTTGACCAGAGGTATCTATTTCATTCGAACAGTAAGAGCAAATAGGCTGAAAGATTGTGACATCCCTAACGAAAAAGACATGAAGGCGAGGACTCATAGCAAGCCTAGTAGACCATACAGGGCGATTCATTGTAGTGAAATGGTACGACAACAAACCTGTTTCTCTGGTATCATCTTTCGTTGGTGATGAGTCCCAAGATAAGGCAAACAGATGGGACAAATCACAGAGACTGTGTTGTGCAGGTCTCTAGACCAGCTGTTATCCCAGCTTACAAAACCTGTAAGAGTGATATTGATCTGTGGGACACGCTATCATCAATATACAGATACCAAATAAAATCAAGGAGGTGGTTTTGTACATCTTCTGGCACCAATTACAGTTGCAATAGACAACAGTTGGCTCAAATAGCGCAAGGACTGCAAATTAGTGCAAGAGTGACACATTTAATTGCGCAAATTCCAAACAGAAATTGAGGGTGGGCTGATACTGGCAGGGAAAGAGAAATCAAAGCGAGGACGCCCAAGTAAAGATGACGTGGCGAAGAAGAAGGAGGAGGAGGAGGAGGAGACTGCGACAACAGTTCTACTAGTTATAGATTGCCAAAAGGACAAGTACGATAGTTGGCCTATATGGAAGTAAATAAGAGGACGATGCAAGACAAGTATCAAGATGGTATCATATGTGGGGTGTGAAAAATGTTAAGTATTTTTGTGTTGAAATCAAGACAGAAATTGTTTCACGCGAATTCCAACATAAAAACTGACAGATTGAGTTGGCTAATAATTTCTGTTGCTTTTTTCTATTTTATAGCAAAAGGAATAAACAGTTTAGTGGACCAACTGCTGTTTTATAGTATATAACAACCAGGCTGTGCAGAAGTGAAATATATGCGGTTACTTGCTGTTTTAATAATTAATCATTTACTTCATACTACATGTACTAATTACTAAAATGTGCACGTAAAAGCAAGCTGGTTTTGATACATTCATTCTTCAAAAGAGAATATTCCGTAAAAATAAGAATAGTAGATATATTGGAACCAGAACCTAACATTAAATTAAATTTTAATCTTGACAACCTGTCCTGCCATCCAATATTTTATGCTGCCTATTACCCTGTGTGAGAAATACGTTACATTCAAATTTTGGAGTAGAAAATGTTAAGAGTTAGAATTGCACATGCAATAGTGGAAAGAGGCAATAAGAAGAGGTTTTGGTGAAATAAAAATTTCTTGGTCAAGGGAATGGTTATTATAGGGTACTGTAGAGCACATAGATCAGAACTCGGTAGTCTCCGCTTGTGTGTACCCTGAAGCGAGAGGTATGAAAGTACACACACACACACACACACACACACACACACACACACACACACACACACCGACTCTCCAGACTAATGTGGCGGAAGGTCAAGTCGCATAGGCTTTCTTCCGATCCCAGCTGCACCATTCAAAAGAGTTTTTCTTCCTTTTCTTTCTTTTTTACAAAAAAAACCTAATTTTGTTAAGTTACTGACTTCTTACCTGATATATCCCAGTTATAAGTATTTTATGTATATAGTGCACCCTTCAAAAATGATTACAATAAACATAAAATGATCTGCATTGTAAAATATGAGTGGATAATGATACACATGTGAAAATCCAGGCCTAACGAAAACGATGGAACTTTGGTTTGAGGTTTTAAAAAGTTTTTAATAGATGACTTTTCCCTTCCTCTACCATGCTGCAGTGGATCTCCACAGCTGGCATTCCTTCATCTTGCTCACTAATGTACTGCAACGCTGCCTTAGTTGATTTGAACCCTTCCGAATGTGGGTTGAGGTTTCTCCTGTCATCTCAGTTAACTCCCTTCTCTTCTGTTACTTTCTGTTGCTTCACCATTTCCACAATACCGTTATCAGTCGATTCATAAACTTCATCATGTGCCATCCATTCTGCTATGTTCTCTGCATCGAAACCCTCACAGCACAGTACATCTTTGAGCAATAAAACGATCTTTGACTTCGGCTTCCCACATGGATTCAAAGTTAAAATGTCCGCTTTCATGGTCTAGCAGAATTTTCCAGTGCCTGACAAGTGATAACGTTAAGAATCTCTTCCCACGGTTCAGCCAACCACTTGGACATTTAGCAAGTCAGTTCTCTTCGAAATTGTTATACAGTCTTCATTATTATAAATCACTGATATCGACGAACTGAGAAGACGACAGCAATACTACTACCTTAGCATTTCAAGGATGCCTTGGTCCATCAGGTGACAAAGAGCAGTCTCATTTGGTGGTAAAACTAATGCTTCGATATCCTCATCCGTGAGTTCGTCTCTGGCAGGCTCACTGATCCTCATTTTTCAGGTTTTTGAAAGATCTAAATTTCCGTGATTTCCCTGTTAATGTAAGCTGGACCTTGTGGTTGCCACTTGCATTTGAAACATTCCTCACAGACAAATGAAGAAAAGATGTTATGTGGACATGTGCCCGGAAACGCTTAATTTCCATGTTAGAGCTCATTATAGCTTCGTCAGTATGTACTGTACTTCCTCGATTCACCGCCAGTTGGCCCAATTGAAGGAAGGTAATGTTGACTTCGGTGCTTGTGTTGACATGCGACTCATTGCTCTACAGTACTAGCATCAAGCACATCAGTACGTAGCGTCAACAGGTTAGTGTTCATCACGAACGTGGTTTTGCAGTCAGTGCAATGTTTACAAATGCGGAGTTGGCAGATGCCCATCTGATGTATGGATTAGCACGGGCAATAGCCGTGACGCGGTACGTTTGTATCGAGACAGATTTCCAGAACAAAGGTGTCCCGACAGGAAGACGTTCGAAGCAGTTGATCGGCGTCTTAGGGAGCACGGAACATTCGAGTCTATGACTCGCGACTGGGGAAGACCTAGAACGACGAGGACACCTGTAATGGACGAGGCAATTTTTCGTGCAGTTGACGATAACCCTAATCTCAGCGTCAGAGAAGTTGTTGCTGTACAAGGTAACGTTGACCACGTCACTGTACGGAGAGCGCTACGGGAGAACCAGTTGTTTCCAAACCATGTACAGTGTGTGCAGGTACTATCAGCAGCTGATTGGCCTCCACGGGTACACTTCTGCGAATGGTTCATCCAACAATGTGTCAATCCTCATTTCAGTGTAAATGTTCTCTTTACGGATGAGGCTTCATTCTAACGTGATCAAATGGTAAATTTTCACAATCAACATGATGGGCTGACGAGAATCCGCACGCAAATGTGCAGTCACGTCAACACAGACACGTTTGGGCAGGCATTGTTGGTGATGTCTTGATTGGGCCCCATGTTCTTCCACCTACGCTCAAAGGAGCACGTTATCATGATTTCATACGGGATACTCTACCTGTGCTGCTAGAACATGTGCCTGTACAAGTACGACACAACATGTGGTTCGTGCATGATGGAGCTCCTGTACATTTCAGTCAAAGTGTTCGTACGCTTCTCAACAACAGATTCGGTGACCGATGGATTGGTAGAGGCGGACCAATTCCATGACCTCCACGCTCTCCTGACCTCAACCCTCTTGACTTTCATTTATGGGGGCATATGAAAGCTCCTGTCTACGCAACCCTGGTACCAAATGTAGAGACTCTTCGTACTCGTATTGTGGACGGCTGTGATACAATACGCCATTCTCCAGGGCTGCATCAGCGCATCAGGGATTCCATGCGACGGATGGTGGATGCCTGTATCCTCGCTAACGGAGGACATTTTGAACATTTCCTGTAACAAAGTGTTTGAAGTCACACTGGTACGTTCTGTTGCTGTGTGTTTCCATTCCATGATTAATGTGATCTGAAGAGAAGTAATAAAATGAGCTCGAACATGGAAAGTAAGCCTTTCCGAACACATGTCCACATAACATATTTTCTTTCTTTCTGTGTGAGGAATGTTTCCTGAAAGTTTGGCCGTACCTTTTTGTAACACCCTGTATAGTAACAGATTCCATACTTTCCTTGTATTCGGGTGCGCAGCTTCCATTTTTTGAAGAAAGTGTTTTCGTAAGGAGGAGCTTGTAAAACTGTTGTATCGCAGTTGTACAGATGTTCTCCAGAAATTCGCTCCTCGTCAGTTAACTTCGAACGGCACAGCTTCTTTCTCAGTAGATAACTCCTCTCCACTAGTGGTAACCTGGTGCACACCGAATCGTGTGTGTTTTCTTTCTTTTCTTTTCTCCTCTTTTTTTCTCCTATCCAACTATTCGTCAGTGGCAGTCAACTATGAGTCTCTTTTAGCAGTGTATTTATTCCCTTGTTATTCCAACGATTTTACATACAAACCATTTTGATTTTCTGTCACTGCGTATACGCACATTGTTTTATATATAAAACATTGTAGCACTTTTATCTGAAACGCCGAAATGCTTCTACCTTAAATGAACAAATAGGAGCAAATCTCAGTAGTTACGTGGTAGCCACATGGAAGGGTTTGACGCTCTGGAATTCCACTGAAGTAATTAGGATTCGCATTCCCTCGACATCTTCTTTACACTGTATTGCTTGTTGATGTATTGCAAGCGTAATACGAATATAACCGAGGTGTGTCGAGCATGATAATACACTGCGCCACTGACGGGCATGGGACTTCAACAGACATTTATTGCCAGGGCGCCTCAGCATACGCGGGCCACGAGAGATAGCACCCTGGCATTCGTCCAGTATGGCGTGAAGCGGCACCCAGTGCGGCGTTCGACCTCGCTGTGCCCAGAAGTGGATAAAGCAGTGGCTTCCGAGCGTCGGGTTTAGGAGAGGTGTTGACATCTCAGCAAGACAACCTGTACGGAACGACCACGTTTAATTTGTCTCAAGAATGAGACAAATTTCCGCTGATGAACAAAACCATTCACAAACGCCTCATAGGGCTGCTTGTAAAGAGGCCCTCTCCGATCACAAGCTTTATAGGCTTGCCTTCGCAGAATTAAATGAGGCTGTGATTGGCACAACGTCATATTTTCTGATGAATGCTCAGTAAATGAAGGTCTTTGATGGTCTACGGGTCACGGCACGACCCACAGTATGTGAAGCAATATTCCCAGGTGGGCTGCATAACAGTCTCGAGCTGGGGGCGAATGTCATTAAGTGGGGCAGGGATACTTCGTCGAATTTATGATCTTATGTGTACTTCCCCCCCCACCCCACCCCACCCCATGAACCATGGACCTTGCCGTTGGTGGGGAGGCTTGCGTACCTCAGCGATACAGATGGCCGTACCGTAGGTGCAACCACAACGGAGGGGTATCTGTTGAGAGGCCAGACAAACGTGTGGTTCCTGAAAAGGGGCAGCAGCCTTTTCAGTAGTTGCAGGGGCAACAGTCTGGATGATTGACTGATCTGGCCTTGCAACATTAACTAAAACGGCCTTGCTGTGCTGGTACTGCGAACGGCTGAAAGCAAGGGGAAACTACAGCCGTAATTTTTCCCGAGGACATGCAGCTTTACTGTATGATTAAATGATGATGGCATCCTCTTGGGTAAAATATTCCGGAGGTAAAATAGTCCCCCATTCGGATCTCCGGGCGGGGACTACTCAGGAGGATGTCGTTATCAGGAGAAAGAAAACTGGCGTTCTACGGATCGGAGCGTGGAATGTCAGATCCCTTAATCGGGCAGGTAGGTTAGAAAATTTAAAAAGGGAAATGGATAGGTTAAAGTTAGATATAGTGGGAATTAGTGAAGTTCGGTGGCAGGAGGAACAAGACTTCTGGTCAGGTGACTACAGGGTTATAAACACAAAATCAAATAGGGGTAATGCAGGAGTAGGTTTAATAATGAATAGGAAAATAGGAATGCGGGTAAGCTACTACAAACAGCATAGTGAACGCATTATTGTGGCCAAGATAGATACGAAGCCCACATCTACTACAGTAGTACAAGTTTATATGCCAACTAGCTCTGCAGATGATGAAGAAATTGACGAAATGTACGATGAAATAAAAGAAATTATTCAGATAGTGAAGGGAGACGAAAATTTAATAGTAATGGGTGACTGGAATTCGAGTGTAGGAAAAGGGAGAGAAGGAAACATAGTAGGTGAATATGGATTGGGGCTAAGAAATGAAAGAGGAAGCCGCCTAGTAGAATTTTGCACAGAGCACAACTTAATCATAGCTAACACTTGGTTTAAGAATCATGAAAGAAGGTTGTATACGTGGAAGAACCCTGGAGATACTAAAAGGTATCAGATAGATTATATAATGGTAAGACAGAGATTTAGGAACCAGGTTTTAAGTTGTAAGACATTTCCAGGGGCAGATGTGGACTCTGACCACAATCTATTGGTTATGACCTGTAGATTAAAACTGAAGAAACTGCAAAAATGTGGAAAATTAAGGAGATGGGACCTGGATAAACTGAAAGAACCAGAGGTTGTACAGAGTTTCAGGGAGAGCATAAGGGACCAATTGACAGGAATGGGGGAAAGAAATACAGTAGAAGAAGAATGGGTAGCTCTGAGGGATGTAGTAGTGAAGGCAGCAGAGGATAAAGTAGGTACAAAGACGAGGGCTGCTAGAAATCCTTGGGTAACAGAAGAAATATTGAATTTAATTGATGAAAGGAGAAAATATAAAAATGCAGTAAATGAAGCAGGCAAAAAGGAATACAAACGTCTCAAAAATGAGATCGACAGGAAGTGCAAAATGGCTAAACAGGGATGGCTAGAGGACAAATTTAAGGATGTATAGGCTTATCTCACTAGGGGTATGATAGATACTGCCTACATGAAAATTAAAGAAACCTTTGGAGAAAAGAGAACCACTTGCATGAATATCAAAAGCTCAGATGGAAACCCAGTTCTAAGCAAAGAAGGGAAAGCAGAAAGGTGGAAGGAGTATATGGAGGGTCTATACAAGGACAACGTACTTGAGGACAATATTATGGAAATGGAAGAGGATGTAGATGAAGACGAAATGGGAGATACGATACTGCGTGAAGAGTTTGACAGAGCATTGAAAGACCTGAGTCGAAACAAGGCCCCCGGAGTAGACAACATTCCATTAGAACTACTGACGGCCTTGGGACAACCAGTCCTGAGAAAACTCTACCAGCTGGTGAGCAAGATGTATGAGACAGGCGAAATACCCTCAGACTTCAAGAAGAATATAATAATTCCAATCCCAAAGAAAGCAGGTGCTGACAGATGTGAAAATTACCGAACTATCAGTTTAATAAGCCACGGCTGCAAAATACTAACGCGAATTCTTTACAGACGAATGGAAAAACTGGTAGATGCAGACCTCGGGGAGGATCAGTTTGGATTCCGTCGAAATGTTGGAACACGTGAGGCAATACTGACCTTACGACTTATCTTAGAAGAAAGATTAAGAAAAGGCAAACCTACGTTTCTAGCATTTGTAGACTCAGAGAAAGCTTTTGACAATGTTGACTGGAATACTCTTTTTCAAATTCTAAAGGTGGCAGGGGTAAAATACAGGGAGCGAAAGGCTATTTATAATTTGTACAGAAACCAGATGGCAGTAATAAGAGTCGAGGGGCATGAAAGGGAAGCAGTGGTTGGGAAGGGAGTGAGACAGGGTTGTAGTCTCTCCCCGATGTTATTCAATCTGTATATTGAGCAAGCAGTAAAGGAAACAAAAGAAAAATTTGGAGTAGGTATTAAAATTCATGGAGACGAAGTAAAAACTTTGAGGTTCGCCGATGACATTGTAATTCTGTCAGAGACGGCAAAGGACTTGGAAGAGCAGTTGAACGGAATGGACAGTGTCTTGAAAGGAGGATATAAGATGAACATTAACAAAAGCAAAACGAGGATAATGGAATGTAGTCGAATTAAACCAGGTAAAGCTCTAGGAATTAGATTAGGTAATGAAACACTTAAAGTAGTAAATGAGTTTTGCTATTTGGGGAGCAAAATAACTGATGATGGTCGAAGTAGAGAGGATATAAATTGTAGACTGGTAATGGCACGAAAAGCATTTATGAAGAAGAGAAATTTGTTAACACCGAGTGAAGATTTAAGTGCCAGGAAGTCGTTTCTGAAAGTATTTGTGTGGAATGTAGCCATGTATGGAAGTGAAACGTGGACGATAAATAGTTTAAGCAGGAAGAGAATAGAAGCTTTCGAAATGTGGTGCTACAGAAGTGTGCTGAAAATTAGTTGGGTAGATCACATAACTAATGAAGAGGTATTGAATAGAATTGGAGAGAAGAGAAGTTTGTGGCACAACTTGACTAGAAGAAGGGATCGGTTGGTAGGACATGTTTTGAGGCATCAAGGGATCACAAATTTAGCATTGGAGGGCAGCGTGGAGGGTAAAAATCGTAGAGGGAGACCGAGAGATGAGTACACTAAGCAGATTCAGAAGGATGTAGGTTGCAGTAGGTACTATGAAGCAGCTTGCACAGGATAGAGTAGCATGGAGAGCTGCATCAAACCAGTCTCAGGACTGAAGACAACAACAACAACAACAACAACATGTGTACTTCATGAAACATTCTATTGGTGCCGAATGTTAGAATGCGCCGTCCCTTGGAAGTGATCCAGACCCAGCAGGACCACTCATCGGTTCATACGAGTCGAATCGTTCAGCAATTGTTTTCGCAACACGCTGGCGTCAGCCTGATCGACTAGCCTGTTCGAGCGCCGATATTTAATCCTACTGAAAATTTTGTGGGCCAAAATGAAGCGTAACATGAACTTAAGACTGGCCGATACCGGCCATCACCAGAGACTGACAGCCTGCAGGCGTTATTGGCGGAGACATGCAATTGATGCCAATGGCAAGATGAACCTCATGCTGCCCGGTATATGTTGTGAAACTTTCTTGGTTCCTCGTTACTCAAGTTTTTATCGCGACATTTAATAACTGTATGATTGTTAAGTTGACATCAGCTTGAAGTCATTGTACTTTAAGTTGTATTTATTGAATTTGTTCTACTTAACTCTAAGCACGTATAAATTTGAACGAAATAACACAACCGAGGTAATTTGAATCGAAATAAAAATGTCCTAATATGGAACAGTGAAAGAAAACAATATCGATCAATATAAGAACAGGTAATAATAATAATATTCTCTTTTTACTCCCTCTCTAACCATTCCTGCGTTTATTGCGCAAAAGAAGTCCACCCAGGGCATACAAAATTCCCTCTTCGAGTTAGCATTCTTTGGGAGCCCAAAGATAACATTCCATGAATTGTGCCCTTTTCTCTGTATTAGTCTTCAGAGAAAAGACCGCAGCAGAATATGCGTTCAGTTTCTTCTTCTTCTTCTTCTTCTTCTTCGTCGTCTTCTTCCGATTGCACGTCTGAAACATTTTCCTCAATCAAATTCGTATCAGGCTCCGAATGACTGGAAGAGTGTGTGTGTCTTATGTTTTTCTCTTTCTTTTTCAAGAATAAAACTTTCACTTCTCCCTCCTTTGATACCGCTGAAGCTTTCTTCTCTTTGAATTGTTTTGAACGTTTCCTGTAGAGCATTATATACTCAACGTGTTGATTTTACGTGAGCCGGTGGCTCTTGATATGACTAGCTGATTTTGTGAGCTGACCGGATACCATTTGGACTCACATTTACTCCTTTGTTTGGATGTTGTATTTCAAAATTCTGGTGTCTTGCAAAATCACTGCCGGCCGGTGTGGCCTAGCGGTTCTAGGCGCTTCAGTCTGGAACTGCGCGACCACTACGGTCGCAGGTTCGAATCCTGCCTCGGGCAAGGATGTGTGTGATGTCCGTAGATTAGTTTGGTTTGAGTAGTTCTACGTTCTAAGGGACTGATGACCTCAGATGTTAAGTCCCATCGTGCTCAGAGCCATTTGAGTCATTTTGAGCAAAATCACCATCTCGTTAAGTGTATGCTTGCTGCATGGGGAAGTGTCCCGTTTTCCAGACGTCGTTTATAGCATTTTCCATTGTTACTGCCCCCAAATAGGCCGTTCCAAATAATCTCGTAATCAAAACTGAGGTAACTGTTCGGCCTGGGTTGTTTGCCCGCCAGATTTCTATTTCTTCGGGATTCCACATGAAAAGGCTGCATTTTATGCGAGGAATTGGGTGATGACGGGATAATGTGTACATGATTTTCTCTTATGACCATCAAAATCACCACAAGATGGCTTCACAGAGTTCACAAACTTGTGAAACAGTTTGGTAAAAATATAGTCTGAATGTAACTACTAAGGTAGCCACCTGAAGTTGTCCTAATACGTGACAGCGTGTCCTAACAGTTGATACCGTCGCGTATTAGAATACCCTTGGTAATTCATTTTAGGAATAAGCGTCTTGCGCTAGAAATATAACTTCATAGTTACGCTGCTCGTTTTGAAGAACAATTCATTACATCGAATGAAAGAGTACTTTGTGAAGAATATAATAGTATGATTATTGTTGCAGCAGCACATACACTCAAAGAAAAGAAAAGAAAACTTGAAATTCACCTCTTTTAGAATCAAGGATTCTCGTCATCGCCCAGCTCCGAAATGGTCACAGCTTTACGCCCCAGGCGCTGTGAGAACTATGTTATAATAAGAGAATGAAATTTTCACTCTGCAGCGGAGTGTTCGCCAATAATGAAACTTCATGGCATTTTAAAACTGTGTGCCGGACCAAGACTCGAACTCGGAACCATTGGCTGTCGCGGGCAAGTGCTCCACCGACTGATCTACCCAAGATCACTTTCCCAGGAGAGGCAGAGGTCCCGTGCTCGAATCTCTGTCCAGCGCACAGTTTTAATCTGCCAGGAAGTCGTATGATCAGATGTTTCCCAACAGAACTGGGCACTCACTGTAGATAGAATTTGTCTCACATCACCAGACTCCCCCCCCCCCTCCACAACGGGCAACTTCTTTCTGTATTCAAAATCATTTACAGTAATTATAGTGTCAGTTGCGTTAATTGAAAAAATTCACATCAGAATTTGAATATTTTCGAGAAGTAAATTATAATTGTCCGTAGCTTGTGGTCTCACGGTAGCGTTCTCGCTTCCCGAGCACGGGGTCCCAGGTTTCGATTCCCAGCGGCGTCTGTGATTTTCACCTGCCCCTAGATGACTGGGGGCAGGTCGTTGTGTCTTCATCATCATTCGTACCTGCCTTTTTTCGGATTTTAATAAATTTTATGACAGAATTTGCTGTGTTATTTAGACCCATTACGCCGAATAGTTGAATTTGTTTTTTCCCAACGTATTATTAATTTTATATTGAGACCAAAATTTATGAGCTGGTCATTAAACATTTATTCTCTTACCCAATTTCATCTTAATGGGTTTTTTCTACGAATCTACTTTCCAAGTCTATCTGCTAATTCTGTGAACAGTTTTATGCCTACAGACAAAACTTTCTCTTTGGCAATTTAATTTGGACCTATCGTTTTCGAAATTGAGAGTGATACCGATTTTTACTGTTCCCGAATAAAAGAGCAAAAGGATTGCTACTGAATTTGGCGCTTACGTGTGAACAGCATTACCAGTTTCAATAGTACCAAAGAACTGTACAGTTATTCGATTAATCTCTCCACAATTTGAAATACGAGCTTCTTAAAAGATACAATTTTAATAGAATTCTGACCGATCTAAAAATCACATACTCCTTAAATAATATTTTTCTCACTCGTAAAAAACGAATGCCCTTAATATAATTTGCTTGAATTTTGTTTAAAATTTTGAGAGTTGTGTGATAGTTTTTGTTAGCTTGTTCTATATCAGTTCTCTCAAAGGCTACAAATAATATGCACGAGTTTTGCACTCAAGACAAGAGATGCTACCACAGAAAGGCCTTTGGCACATACCACGACGGGGACGTAAAAAATATTGGCCATATGCCAAAAAAATATTGACCAGATGGCAGGAACCGAAATCTGATTTACCGAATGACAACCAGTGATCGTGAATCACTTGCACGGCGATGCTAACACCTGCTTCGAACCGCATCTAGTACTGCCGGCCACATCATTACGCATTTCGCGATCGCTGTCAAAATCCTGTATTTCCGTGTATAATTTTTATTTTCCAATGTCGCGTATAAGCGCATCTGGCTGGTATACGTTACTGGTGTAACGTAACTTGGACAATAATGGGGCAATTTGTGGCGTGTCTGTATGCACCGAGAATTCCCGATGTGGGTCTCAATCGTTTTCCACGCCGACAGTTTTGTTTGGTCGACTGTACCGGTTAGCTAGTCAAGTGCGCCTACTGCTCTTTTTGTTGAATTGTAATCGGAAATCACTTTTGGCTTCTTATCAGCCCTATTACTGATTTCATCATGGTGGAGTGTGCTCAGTAGTACATCTTCATTCTCTAAGGAAGATAATTGACTACATTAATATCATTTGTGAAGTAAAATGAAGAGCTGTGAACCTCGTTGTTAGTCCTATTTTCTGGAAGCTGTGGCTTATTTTTGCGTATGGTTCCCCACATTGTTAATTTCATTTTAAGGAGCAACTGTCCCATATTGTATGTCGTAAATGGCTGCTCACGTTTGATAATCTAACCTCTCAACTGGCAGCAGCAATTACACTCATTCTCTGATTTTTTTTCTGGTACCACTGTGCTCTCCTTTTGTGTGTAAGTTTGAGTTTTCAGTGCGGATGACGAGTTGCTGTCACACCCCCTATTTTGGTGGTTTACTTGGGATATATTGTTTTACTGGACAACAACAACCATCACTAAATGCTACTAACTGCTCGTCGACAGCAACATTTCCTCAAAGCCTCCAGAGTTTAGGAAGTGCTCTTGTCGTATCCTACCAAATACTACGAATTGCAACAAGTTTATCAGTACATACATCATCTGTCGTTATTTCTAGTTACGAATTCCCTGCACATATCTCTCCAGCGAGCTCCCATGCCGTTGCATATAGTGTTTGTATAATAATAATAATAATAATAATAACATCGTCGTTGCGGTTTCCTGACTTGCGCCCGCTTCTCACAGGCGGATGACGAGGGGCACTTACGCAGTGCTCCATTGTGGAAGGTTTGCCTGCACAGCGTGACCTTGGCAGCTGTCTGTAGCGTGAGCGCGCTTGGTCCGTATTCTTGAGCCAAGGCCACTGTGCCTGGGTGCCGGAAGGTGCAGCCAAGAGCCAGGGACGTACCGTGACTCGGGAAGCTTTGCTTGACCCCGCACTTGGCTGCCGGCTACGCTCGTCACCCGCCAGTTTTGCCAACTGTTGAGGAATTGAGTCTCCTGAAGTAGTCTCGCACAGTGTGTAGGCGGCAGCTGATCTCCGAGCAGTAATTTTTCGGGGTAATACACTGAGACGTAAAATGTCGTGAATATATTGTTAAATACATGCAATTAAAGCGAATGTCCAAAATATCCTGGAAATGCATTCGCTGGTCAAAGCGTGAAATGTTTTAGAAGGCTACAGGAGACATTCGTGTACACAATTAATATAGGAAATAGAAGTCAGTTAAACACAGTCAAGCTATGTTGTTTGTGTTGCTGCCCGCTACAGACCGAATAGAGATCGATGACTAGTTGTTGACGTGGATTTTAGTTTATTTTTTTGTGAAGAAGTATACCAAAGAAACTTAGAGTCAGAGTCAGTTGTCTCATACTGCAGCTACTGAAACAGGCAGTTTAGGCGGCAAGTATAGTACGCCGTTACGAGGCCCGGTTGTTCGTTCCCTCATTCTTTTCTCCTATTATTCAGCTGATGGCTTACACATCTACTTCTGTACATACGGAAAACCAGCTGTCGAGAAATATGTAGCTAAATGGCAAATAGTAGTCCCTCCACCGTTTTGGATGGATAAGTGTTGACTAGTCTGTGAGGAAGAAGCTCATTTTATATAAGATAAAGCAGATCAATTCCGCAACAGCCGTATAAACGAACACAAAATAATCACCATATATCATATCATTTTAGTAGCGAGCCTCAGTCTGTTCTAACAGCTAACATGGCTCAGCGTCAAGCAAATAATCTTGGGGTATAGTGTGTTACAGGTAAAAATTGTGTGTCAGACCCAATGTAAAAACCTTTTTTACAATGTTATCCATTGGTGGAAAAAAGAATGAAACCATTTCTTTCATTTCCAGTAAAATACAGAGATTTGTTTACTTTCTTTTATGTATAAATTGTATCCTGGAGTTGTGTAGTTTTCCACAGACAAAATGGATTATCAAAGTCCTCCTCCCCACTCGCTGCCCATTATTTATGCATACACACACACACACACACACACACACACACACACACACACAATATGAAGCTTATTACAGAAAAATGCTAGGTGGAACAATGACAATGCTGTTCCCCGTACAGAAATGACGACTCAGCATCTCCTTTAGATTAGATTAGTTTTTCGTTCCATAGATCTGTGCTGAGGAGATCCTCGTGGATGTGGAACATGTCAAAATATATGGTGAGTAGCAATCTGTCCTTTTTCATAATACTGTGAAGCCTGTTACTGAGCTACACATAGTGCCTATTGTTTCAGTGCGTACCCCCTTAAAGTATTTTGCTGAATTAGGTTTTGTATGAAAAATGTAACTGGCTATTGTTCACAGTAGATTTTTGTATTTGATTTATCTCGTGATTTATACTGGCTGGTTTTTGAAGTTCGTATATTAACTTAATTATGAAATATATTTTCATGTCAATAACTGTGCTAAAACTGCTGCAGACTATTTTGATGTGTCATGGCTAAAGTCAGTGTTTGAAAATTGAATGCATATATGTATATTATGCTTGTTGGTTCCTATTGTGCTGCTGTAATGAGAGATGCATATTTACAAATATTGTCATTCTTTGCTTGTCTGCTCTGTTGTGTATGCATGTGGTATGTTCAACTTATTATCTTCTTTATCTTGAAGCTGAGTTTGGTGTTGAAAAAAAATGTGAGCTATAAACTTTATGGAAATGACCTGTGCTCCTATTATTATTATTATTATTATTATTATTATTCACCTTTATGATTGATTTTATCATGAGCAACTAGTTGTCATTTTTAACTAACAACATTTACTAAAAAAAAGTATTTTGGCGTAGTTAAATTTCACTTTGGCCACCACCTAGAATCAAATGTGAATAATAATAATAATAATAATAAAAAAAAAAGAAGTCTTCAATATCAGTTTTATTTTTATCATTTGGTGAATGTGACACTAATGAGTGTGTCAGCACAGGATAAAAAATTGTCACACCAGGACTCTACCCACGTCTTTTTGCTTGTAGTGGTTCTCTGCAAGGCCACCATAAGTTTTTGTCAGGTAGTTTGGTCCTCATATAGTTTCTAACTATGCACTTAGTACTGTAATAACAGAAGCACTTTTGGATGAAGCCTGAGAGTCATGGGTGAATTGTACTTCAATGGGTACCCAGTTAGAAGAGATCTTCCTTAAAAAGTAGTGATTTGGTGTTTGAGTCACATGCCTGAATGCAGTTTGACATTTGTTTGAACATTAATCAAAGTTTCACTACATGCATCTTTTCCTTTATCCATTTTGTCGAAGCTGACAGACTTTCATCTATGATATATTTACCTCTTTTTGTTCTTCAGTGTATTGTCGACGAGTTATTCAGGGATATTTTCTGCTTAAAACTTTTTGGTAGAGTTGTGCATCAGTCTGCACGGTAAATCTTGCAAACTGTGTAATCATAAAGCTGTTTCTGTATGGTGGCTTTAAGTCTACCCCAAGCAGCTAGTCACTGAAAAGCAAAAAACTTATTATTTGATATGAAATGGGCCTGTGTGTGTGTGTGCGCCAAACCTTATTACAAAATTTAGAAAATGGTCTTCAGAAGATGTTTCATCCAAGATTCAGGCTTCGTATTATTATTATTATTATTATTATTATTATTGCCACTACTATTATGTGTCAGTAACATTCAGAAATTTTTATCTATAATAACCACTGACCCCCACCCCCATTTTTTTGTTAATGCCTTCAGGGGGATTACTGTGACATTTTGTGTAAATGTATTTTTTGTGTGATGCATAAAAATAGATTTATAAAGAAGATTGTTCAGAAAAGCAATGGAAGGAACATTAAGAGTCTTCAACTAAAACTAGCAATGAGGCACTTTCATATATTTATTGAGCAGTTTCTTTTAGTAATGTGTTGTGATGGTGGTAGATAAAAGATAGGTGCTACGTGTCAAGAACTGTTCTATAAAGACAAAAACAATAAATTCGTGTATGTTATTGACTTGTATTCCATGTGTATTTGGAATGGAGGCAAGACGAGATAGATTACTTGATGCCTCCTTGGCTTCTTTTAATCTCTTTCTCTACTGATCACCATGAAAGAAAAATAATTTTGTAATAACTTCTTGTTTTTCAAACATTCATTATTGAATGAGTTCTGTTGAAGTAATTAGGTTCAATGTTTGTTCCAGGAATAAGCTTAGAGAACAATCTTTCGATAAGCTCAATGGGTCCACAGTCACCATTGGATATGAAACCAGATACGGCTAGCCTAATTAGCTCTGGCAGTTTTAGTCCCACTGGAGGACCTAACAGCCCAGGGTATGTATGAACATCTTTGTCATTGTATTTGTTTTATATTTTGCTGCTGCTACTGCTACTCACCAGTACTACTGTTATTACTGCTGTTGCTGATGCTACTATTATTCTTATTTCTGCAAACTGTAATGTTTGAAAATCTTTCATTTTTATTAAAATGTGTGGGGAAATTAACTGACCTTTGCCTTTGTACATATAGTGAGCAGATCATAATTCATTCACTACACAATCATTGATTATGTAGCTAGTTGTATTTTAATTATATTTGTTATCTGAGAATTAAGCAGCAGTCATAGTTGTGAGAGGAGAAAGAAAGTGTTAGTTTGAAGCTCTGTGCTGATTTTGTGAGATGATTGTGAATTTGGAAGATCACTGCACAAAGTAGACAGCTGTCCATGACTTGTTTAATCAGTGTTCTTTCACATTCAGTATGCAAACTAAGCAAATTTGGCAGAGAGTCTCTCTCTCTCTCTCTCTCTCTCTCTCTCTCTCTCTCTCTCTCTCTCTCTCTCTCTCTCTCTCTCTCTCGTCACATTCCAGATGCCCATTTTTAAATATATCTGTGCTGACATAAAAAAAGAAGTGCACTTTTTTGGTAAACTGAATGCCCGGCTCCTCCCTACCATGTGGAGCTTTATTTGTGTTTTTATCAATATTTCGTTTGCAACCAAGTAAACTTCAAAAATTAGGACATACATTAAAAGAACAGAAGATTCAGATTTCTGTTTCTTGAGAAACAGAATTGATGGACAATAACTCCATTGATTTCGGCAATTATCGTATTTTTAAAAGTAAAGCTGATAAAAGAATACTTAATAATACACCATATCTGGGGGTAGCTTTTACAGTCTCCAAAAATGTTTTAAATTCAGTAATGAAGGTAAAAACCCATAAATAATAGGTTAATGAGAATTTATTGTAAATGCGCAAATAATGCATACACTTGTAATTAAAGCCCTTATGCCAGTCAGTGATGATAAATGTAAAAAAAACTGGAGAGTTTAGGAAAGCTTATGAAACATTACAAAGCAGCATCTTGAAAATTCCCTGAAACCATATTAAAATGAATTTTTTAATTTCAGTTCTGTAAAGAGAAAAAATAAAAGGAAACTGCGTAGATTTCCTGCACATAAATGGCAAAGATTTGTTGAAATGTGCAAAAATTTTAACCTTAAAATCATATCAACCCCTTTTAAAAGGAACCCATCTAAAAAAAAATCGTGGCAGGCTCCCAATACATTTATTGGAGAATTTCAAGTTGATCATGTGTAGCAATTTCATGCCCTAACTACAAAAAAAAAAAAAATAATAATTTAAATGTCCAAGTTAGGAAAGGGGCTAATATTGATTCTGACCATTGTTTAATGCAAATAAAAGTTAACTGTAAGAAAATAAATATCTAAATTAATCCAATAGACAAAAGAAACTACGAAAATGCTCAGCTTGCAGAAATCTAAATAGATTTCCAGAAGAACAATACAAGAAACTTTTATAAAACATTCAAAACAAAACAAATGGTTACCAACCTTAAAAGCAGTTGCTTCAAAAATGAAAATGGCAGTTTGGCTCTTAACAACCAGGAAAATTGTAAGGCACTTTCTAATTACTTTGAAAAACTATTAAACTGTCCAGAACCAGCAGATTAATTCCAACCACAGAAACTAATAACACAATCCTAACTCTAAAGAATCTGACAAAGTCAAAATAACTAAACAAATTAAGAGACTTAAAAACAACAAAGCATCCGGAGAAGATGGTATAATTGCAGAACTATTAAAATCACCTGGCCATAACACTTTTGAGATCACTCTGCTGAAAATTTTCTCGCATTGTTTACTTGATCGAAGCCAAGAACAGTTAGAACCTAAAATTGGTGAATACCAAACAGGCTTTAGACCAGACAGATGCTGTCCGGAACAAATTCTTAGTTTAAAATTCATCCATAGGCACCAAAGGATATTAGTAACAAAATTGTATGTACATTTGTGAATTTTAAGGTCTATGAGTCAGTTGATCATGAATGTCTTTTCCGAATTTTAAAGAAACACAAGGGCTAGATAATAAAACTCTTAATACTGGTTAAGGAAACGTTAACTGACACTACCTCTAAAGTTAAATTCATGGGAGGAACTTCTGAACCATTTGATATAAAGACTGGTGTTAGGCAAGGAGATGGATCTCCCCATTACTGTTTGACTGTGTTTTGGAAAAGGTAATTGCAGAATGGCGAGAGCAGAAGTCGAGTCAAAATATAGATCAATAAATCAAGTTGGGTAGAAGTAATATTAAAGTAGATTGCCTCACCTGAAGTTGCGGAAAAAGTAGGACTACAAATATCCGAAAAAACGAAATATATGGCATGCAGCAAACAAGCACCAAAATTTTTTATAATGAAATGTGGAAAAATAAAAAGGGTTTCTCAGTTTAAATACATGGGGAAACCATACAAGAAAATGGTCTGGAAAAAGCTGCAAACAAAGTTCAATATAAAAAACTGGCAACTGCATTCAGATTTAACACAAAATGTTTATTAAAAAAATCACTTTCTAAATTCAGTAAACTTAGGCATTACGACACTTTAATAAAACCTGAATTTCTTTATGGAGTAGGAACTTTTAATTTTAAACAGAAAGAGGGATGTTGAAGAACCTTGAAAGAAAGGAAGATTATTAGGGAAATATTAGGCTGCCAAAATTACTGATGGAGAAAATTATAGACTGAGAAACAGTAAGGAAATAAGAGAATACACAGATATTCACGATGACATGAGGAAAAGAAGATTTAAATTTGATGGGCACATTAAAGAGAGTTGCAGCCATGAGATTGACAAAACAAATAGAATTCTATGAAAACAGAAGTAAGGCTAAAACTTAGCCAATTAAATGGATCGCTGCGATTAAGGGGAATCTTAAAGTAGCCGGTGTAACTCAGGTAGATAAAAAACATTCAGGGAAACAATATTTGATTGGTTCGTCGGAGGGAAATAAGACAACGGACTGTAACACTGTGGTCTGATGAAAGAGAGAGATTTCATTCTGAAAGTATGAAACAAATTTGGACACAAAGGACGACCAACCATGAAACGCGACATTGATTGATTATACTCGCATGGTCCTATTGAGCCCATATGTGAAGAATAATAATATATTTTCTCATCATCCGTCTCCTGTTTATGGTGAATTTTTGTTTTCCATTGTACAGCATTCTTGTTCTTTTCTGATGGATGGTTAATCTTTTCATTGTTACTTTCAGTTCATTTACAATTGGACACAGTAGCCTGTTGAACAACTCAAGCAACCAGGCAAAAGGTTCATCTTCACAGTATCCACCAAATCATCCACTCAGTGGCTCCAAACACCTTTGTTCTATTTGTGGAGATAGAGCGAGCGGGAAGCATTATGGTGTTTACAGGTACAGTCTTTCGTATTCAAAATATATCTTGAGAGAGAACAGTGATAGTAACAAATGAAGAGTGTTATAGTGCACTGCTTTCACATATTCATTGTCCATCTTTTTGGTGTACTGATATTATCTTTAAATTTAACAGCTGTGAAGGTTGTAAAGGATTTTTTAAACGCACAGTGAGAAAAGACTTGTCATATGCATGTCGGGAAGACAAAAACTGCATAATAGACAAACGCCAACGTAACAGGTGCCAGTATTGTAGATATCAAAAATGCCTCGCTATGGGAATGAAGAGAGAGGCAGTTCAGGTAAGTTACTTTCAAGATGATAACCAAATAATAAATCCCACTTCCTTTACGTTTCTGTAAATTCTTTGAAGAGCATAAAATCTCATTGCATTGTGGCTTTGCTACCTATCAGTTTTCAGCAAAATAAATGTTTTTATATTGGTAAGTAAGACAGTGACTAAAAAATTGGTTTGATGTTAGGGAAAGTTTGTGCATTTCAAATAGCTCATAACATGTGCTCTTCTTATTCAATATGCAAAGTGAGTGTGGGGAATGAACAATATTAAAATATATGACTCCAACACTAAAGAAATTAAAAGTGTCACGTGGGTGACTCGGATGTGGTTGTAGGGGAAGGAATATAAGACAGACCTCTGGAGAGTATGGGGTTGGTAGTTGAAATGAGAGATGAGAAAGGCTAGTAGAGTTTTGCCGTAAACTTCAACTGATAATAGTGAATTCACTGTTCAGAAATTGCAAGAGGAGAAGGTATATTTGGTGATGGCATGGGAGCATTGAAAGATATGCACTAGATTACATCATGGCCAGACAGAGATTCTGAAATTAGATATTGGGTTGTAAGGTGTACCCAGGAGCGGATATAAATCAGACCACAATTTAGTAATGATGAAGAGTAGCTTGAAGTTTGAGGAAATTACCAGTCATAATCAACATGGAAAGAAGTGGGATACTGAAATACTAAGGAATGGTTATTTTCAGTTTATATTCTTTAAGGCTGTAGATACTGTTATAATGAACACTACAGTAGGTAGTTCCGTTGAAAAGGACTGGACATCTCTAAAAGGGATTATCACAAATGATTGACATGCAAATATAGGGCCAAGAAAGGCAGTTACAAAGAAAGCTAGGGCAACAGAAGGAATACTACATTTGGTTGACAAAAAAAAAGTACAGAAATGTTCATGAAAGACAGGAATTTATAAGTTGCTGATGAATGAAATACATAGGGAGTTCTGGGAAGCCAAGGTGAAATATCTGCAGGAAAATGTGAAGAAATAGAAAGAGAAATGGTCTTCAGAACAGATTTAGTATATGAAAAATGTCAAAACAACCTTCAGTGAAATTAAAACTAAAGCAGTCAACATTAAGAGTGCCATTGGAATTCCATTGTTAAATGCAGAAGGGAAAGTGTGGACAGCTGGAAAAGTACAAGAGTGCGTTGAAAGCCTTGATGAGGGGGAGATACTACCTGATGATGTGATAGGTGGAGAATTGTGAGTTGATATGGATGACATAGGTGATCCATTATAACAGTTAAAAGTTTAACAGAACTTCAGAAGAGTTGCGATCAAATACGGCAGAAGGCATATATAACACCCTTCCAGAATTTCTGAAACCATTGGAAGAGGTGGGAGTCAAATGACTATCGAAGTTAAGTGTATAGAATATATGAGACCAGAGATAGCAAAGGCAAATAACTGTGGAAACTGTTGCACAATGACCTTGTTAGTTCATACATCCCAGATCAGGTCTGATCAGTTTGGCTTTAGTAAAGTTAAAGACAGCACACAGGCAGCAGTGATGATGCAGTTGACGGTGAAAGCAAGACTTTTAACAAAAAGTCTAGACATGTTCATAGGTTTCTTGACCTGTAAGAATCACTCAGCAATGCAAATGGTTCAAGATCGTTGAAAGTATGAGGAAAATAGGAGAAAACTATAAGGAAAGACAAGTAATATACAATATATTCCAGAACCAGAAGGGAACAATAAGAAGACCAAGATAAAGTGCTTAGATTGAAGGGATATAAAAAAGGTTGCAACCTTTCTCCCCTACTGTTCAGTCTGTACAGTGGAGAGGTAATGATGGAAGTAAAAGATAGGTTCAGTGTTGGGATTAAAATTCGGGGTTAAAGAACATATACAACAAGATTTGCTCAAAACATTGCTATCCTCTATGAAAATGGGACAGTACTGGATTGGGAGTAAATCAAAGAAAGACGAAAGTAATGACGACTAGAAGAAATGAGATTAGTGATAAAATTTACATCAAAATTGGGGCGACAAAGTTGATGAAGAAGCAAGGAGTACATAAAAACCAGATTAGCACAGGCAAAGAGGGCATTCGTGGCCAAAAGGAGTCTACTAGTATCAAACATCACCCATAAGTTGACAAAAAAATTTCTGAGAATAGACATCTGGAGCACAGCATAGTATGGAAGTGAATTGTGGATTGTGAGAAAAGTACATGAGAAGAAGAGAGTCGAAGCGTTTGAGATATAGTGCTATAGAAGGATGCCTAAAATTAGATAGACTGCTGAGATAAGAAATGAGGAAGTTTTCTGTAGAATCAGTGAGGACAGAAATATTTGCAAAATATTGAAAGAAGGGACAAGAGGACAGGACAGGTTTTCAGTTCTCAGGGAATAACTTCCAGAAGATACTGTAGAGGATAAAAACTGCAGAGAAAGACAAAATATATCCAATAAGCAATTGAGGAAGAGGTTTGCACAGGAGAGGAAGTCTTGGCAGGCCACATCTGACCGGGCAGATGACTGTGACTGATTATTGTTCTTCTTCTTCTTCTTTTCCTTAGTCAACTCATATTTTTAAATGCTGTGACATTTTCAGAATAGTTACAGTAACACTCGTAGAATTCCAAAATCGTCAACATCCGATGGTGTACCATGACGACATAATGTACCGTGTTTCAAAATGAATACTCCTTGCCTGTTTAAATTATATATACCTTCATGAGCAGATTACAGCTATAATTCATATTGCATTGTCAACAACAAAACCTAGATTTATTCCCTTCTAGAAGATTCGTGTGTTGGTTGATTAATTATTATTATTGTTTCTTTCTTATCTCAGACGTTATGTCTGGTCAAAGTAGAAAGTGACGTGGACCTTGATCAAGCGTGACTTCCTTTTAACTGTACGGTATATGTTATATTGCATTTAGGAACTTTCGGGTAATTGAACATGTATCAATAATTACGGATTTCTGTAGTTGTAATATATAAGTTTGGATGTAGCTATATTGCATTGATGTACTGGTGGATATTGTGTGGTATGACTCCTGTAGATAGTATAATTGATATAATGTCAACTTTATCGTGATGCCACATATCCTTGACTTCCTCAGCCAGTTGGATGTATTTTTCAATTTTTTCTCCTGTTTTCTTTTGAATATTTGTTGTATTGGGTATGGATATTTCGATTAGTTGTGTTAATTTCTTCTTTTTATTGGTGAGTATGATGTCAGGTTTGTTATGTGGTGTTGTTTTATCTGTTATAATGGTTGTGTTCCAGTATAATTTGTATTCATCATTCTCCAGTACATTTTGTCATGCATACTTGTATGTGGGAACGTGTTGTTGTAAGGCAAGCTGTTGATGTATTATTTTTGTTACATTGTCATGTATTCTGGGGTATTCTGTATTGGCTAGTATTGTACATCCGCTTGTGATGTGATCTACTGTTTCTATTTGTTGTTTGCAAATGCTGCATTTATCTGTTGCGGTACTGGGATCTTTAATAATATGCTTGCGGTAATATCTGGTGTTTATTGTTTGATCCTGTATTGCAATCATGAATCCTTCCGTCTCACTGTATATATTGCCTTTTCTTAGCCATGTGTTGGATGCGTCTTGATCGATGTGTGACTGTGCTAGATCATACAGGTGCTTGCCAGGTAGTGTTTTCTTTTTCCAATTTACTTTCTTCGTATCTGTTGATGTTATGTGATCTAAAGGGTTGTAGAAGTGGTTATGAAATTGCAGTGGTGTAGCCGATGTATTTATATGAGTGATTGCTTTGTGTATTTTGCTGGTTTCTGCTCATTTTAGAAAGAATTTTCTTAAATTGTCTACCTGTCCATAATGTAGGTTTTTTTTTTTTTTTTGGTCGATAAATCCCCTTCCTCCTTCCTTTCTGCTTAATGTGAATCTTTCTGTTGCTGAATGTATGTGATGTATTCTATATTTGTGGAATTATGATCGTATTAGTGTATTGAGTGCTTCTAGGTCTGTGTTACTCCATTTCACTATTCCAAATGAGTAGGTCAATTGGTACAGCATAAGTATTTATAGCTTTTGTTTTGTTTCTTGCTGTCAATTCTGTTTTCAGTATTTTTGTTAGTCTTTGTCTATATTTTTCTTTTACTTCTTCTTTAATATTTGTATTATCTATTCCTATTTTTTGTCTGTATCCTAGATATTTATAGGCATCTGTTTTTTCCATCGCTTCTGTGCAGTCACTGTGGTTATCCAATATGTAATCTTCTTGTTTAGTGTGTTTTCCTTTGACTATGCTATTTTTCTTACCTTTGTCTGTTCCAAAAGCCATATTTATATCATTGCTGAATACTGCTGTTATCTTTAGTAATTGGTTGAGTTGTTGATTTGTTACTGCTAGTAGTTTTAGATCATCCATGTATAGCAAACGTGTGATTTTGTGTGGGTATGTTCCAGTAATATTGTATCCATAATTTGTATTATTTAACATGTTGGATAGTGGGTTCAGAGCAAGGCAGAACCAGAAAGGACTTAATAAGTCGCCTTTGTATATTCCACACTTAGTCTGTATTGGCTGTGATATGATATTATTTGAATTTGTTTGGGTATTAAGTGTGATTTTCCAATTTTTCATTACTATGTTTAGGAACTGTATCAATTTAGGATCTACATTGTATATTTCCAATATTTGTAGTAACCATGAGTGGGGTACACTATCAAAAGCTTTTCGGTAATCAATGTAAGCGTAGTGCAGCGACCTTTGTTTAGTCTTAGCTTGATATGTTACCTCTGCATGTATTATCAGTTGCTCTTTACATCCTCGTGCTCCTTTGCAACAGCCTTTTTGTTTTTCATTTATAATTTTGTTATGTGTTGTATGTGTCATTAATTTCTGTGTAATGACTGAAGTTAATATTTTGTATATTGTTGGTAGGCATGTTATGGGGCGGTATTTAGCTAGGTTTGCTGTGTCTGCTTGATCTTTAGGTTTCATATAAGTTATTCCATGTGTAAGTGTATCAGGGAATGTGTATGGGTCTGCAATGTAACTGTTAAATAATTTATATTAAAAACAAAGATTCCAAGACTTACCAAGCGGGAAAGCGCCTGTAGACAGACACAATAAAATAACACACACACAAAATTACGAGCTTTTGCAACCGGCGGTTGCTTCATCAGGAAAGAGGGAAGGAGAAGGAAAGATGAAAGGATGTGGGTTTTAAGGGAGAGGGTAAGGAGCCATTCCAATCCCGGGAGTGGAAAGACTTACCTTAGGGGGGAGAAAGGATAGAGCACACACACACACACACACACACACGCACACACACACACGCACACACACACACGCACACACACACACGCACACACACACACACACACACACACACACACACACACACACACATCCATACATATACAGACACAAGCAGACATATTTAAAGGTAAAGAGTTCGGGCAGAGATGTAAACTATGTATTTTTGAGTATAATTAAGCAGGATAAAATGTATGGTAGATTATGGAAAAAGGGAAGATGAATACAAAGTGAAACTACTTGTACAAACAAAAAGAGAAAGTACATTTTATCCTGCCTAATTATACTCAGTAATATGTAATTTACATCTCTGCCCAAACTCTTTGCCTTTAAATATGTCTGCTTGTGTCTGTCTATGTATGGATGGATATGTGTGTGTGTGTGTGTGTGTGTGTGTGTGTGTGTGTGTGTGTGTATGTGCGCGCGCGCGCGTGCGTGTATATACCTATCCTTTTTTCCCACTAAGGTAACTCTTTCCGCTCCCGGGATTTGAATGGTTCCTTACCCTCTCCCTTAAAACCCACATCCTTTCATCTTTCCTTCTCCTTCCCTCTTTCCTGACGAAGCAACTGCCGGTTGCGAAAGCTGGTAATTTTGTGTGTGTGTTATTTTATTGTGCCTGTCTACCGGCGCTTTCCCGCTTGGTAAGTCTTGGAATCTTTATTTTTAATATATTTTTCCCATGTGGAAGTTTCTTTCAATTTTATTTACAATGTTAAATAATTTAGTTAGATGTGAATGTGTTGAGGTGAACTTCTTTAGCCAGAAATTTGCTATTTTATCTTTTCCAGGGGCTTTGCAATTGTGAGTAGAATTAATTGCTTTGGTGACTTCATGTTGCAAAATTATCACTTCAGGCATTTGTGGTATCATCTTGTATGTGTCTGTTTCTGCTTCTATCCACCGTGCATGCCTGTTATGTTGTACCAGGTTTGACCATATGTTGCTCCAGAAGTGTTCCATGTCTGTTATGTTTGGTGGATTGTCTATTTTAATGTGTGTGGTATCTATTGTCTGGGAAAATTTCTTTTGGTTTGTGTTGAATGTTTGGTTTTGTTTCCTTCTATTTTCACTTTTTTTGTATCTTCTAAGTCGTTTGGCCAATGCTTGTAATTTCTGCTTCTTTTCATCTAATTGCTGTATCACCTTTTTTTTACATTTGATGTCTTATAAATTGTGTTAGCTGTCCAATGTCTTTTCTCAGTTTTTGTATTCTGATCTGTAGCCTGTGTTGTCATGCTGGTTTTGTGGGTTTCTCCTGTGTGTTGGTTGGTTCTGATCCCTGCCTAGTGTGTATATTTAGTGTAGTGAGTGCTCCTATATAAACCAGTAGTTGTAACTCTTTCATAATTGTATTTTCATTTATTTTGTTGTGTATGATTGTATTGATAGTTTTTATTGTTGTTTCGACTTGTGTGTTATTTGGCGGTCTATGCAAGAATGGTCTAATGTCTGTATTTGTGTCTTTGTATTCTATATATGTCAGCTGAAATTTTTCTTCTATATCTAACATGTGTGTCACTTCGTGTTCTATTGGTACTTGTTCTAGTGGCAGTCTTAAGATTTCGTTTTCCTCTGATTATTTAATTGATGCGTGTTGTTCTTTGTTTGTTTGCTCTGGGATGTGAGAGTCCATTACTGTATTTTCTTCTTCTTCTGATTGCACATTATTTTGTTCCAGTATTTGTTGTTTGATGTTTTCTAATTCTGACTGGGGTATCCTGTTATTTTTGATTATTACACGGATCTGATCAGCTAGTCATTGTTCTGTTAAAAATTTTAATTCTGGGTATCTGGTAATAAATGTTGTGTATACTTGTGATCTGTATCCAGTTGTATTGGTTCCTAGGTTTGTTGCTTGGTAATAACAGAACATGAGGTGTCGATTAACTTCATCTGACCATCTCATCCTCTGTCTTTGTTTTCCTTCTAGGGTGGTTGCAGGAAGTATGTCCTGCAAAACACCTCTATTTGGATTTAAATCATTTTCCAGTTGGCTAGCAGTGTCGTTACCATTGTGGGCGGGCATAGGGTTCAAGCATCGTCCCCGACCATGACAGCGCTTGTCCGAGGCTTCATAACTTCTGTCCTGAACCAACTAATCACACTAAAAGAGGGGTTAGCCCTATTAGTGGTTTGTTCTTTTTGTCGCCTTTTACAACTGGCAGAACATACCGGAGGCCTATTCTTTTCCCGGGCGTCCATTATTATTATTATTATTATTATTATTATTATTATTATTATTATTGTCATACATCAACACAATATATTTAAGACACAGGCCTCCCCCAAAAAGTCCAGTTGCAAAGCATGAACATTTGTGTGTTTTTGTACATAAAAATATGCCTTTTAGTATCTATAAAATTTTGTGTATGTATTGAATACCATGTGGTATGTCCTCAAGATATTTTCTAGACTGCAAATGGGGATAAAAGAATGTAAGGTAGTGTACTTTGTCACAGCAAATAATGTTGTACAAGTTATTGACACATTACACAAAACAATATCTCATTCCTGAAGTAAATGGTGCTGATTGCTGTTTGGTTTCAATTGTAAATAAATAACATGATGGTCCTCAGTAATGTAGACGGGAGCACTGGGAAGAGTGGCATAGATATAGGAAAGTCATGTGAGGGAGACAGAAAACCTCTAACTTACTTCAACATTTATATTCACCTCACATTCAAAAACCAAAGGTATTGTATCATGTTTGCTAACCCTTCACTACAGTTTACATGTGATTTATCTGCAGTTATGCTGAGTCTCTTCAAAAATATTCTAACAGCTTTATTATGTTCTGCAGTTATTCTCCTTTCCAATCTTCACTCCCTTCATCCATCCCACAGAAAATCACCTGTCCAGAACATATTTAGTATATAGTTCATCAAACCCAATATGTCCCCCAACATGATGTCCAGTTTACTGTGAAATATTTAAATACTAAGCAAAAATTAGCTTTCCCTTTTCAAGACTGATTGTCACATCATTGAGATACTTCATGGGTGTAATATTCTCCCTGTTGTGTATCTTTGTCATGGTAGGACTCTTGTTTGTCTGTTTGATGAAATGGCTGCCATTAAAATATTTCGTAACAGAAAACATCTTTCGACGAGCGTGACGTCACAACAGTTTACATTATGTTCGTTTGAGCAGTTACCTGCTGGCTTATGCACATGTGAAGTAGTGTCACATACGAGCAGTACCTTCTCCTACTTGTGGCTGCTAGAAGTGTGGTTCTTAGCTGTATCAGCAATAGCAAACAAACAGCCAGATGCTAACCAGAAAATTTTTTCTTGTGCACCCAAGCTGCCAGATTCGCACATGTGCAGAGCAGTCCGAGTTGTAGTGGGGTGGGTAGTAGTCTCCGTGTGAACCGTGTTTACGTTTGGTGATTTCGCTGTTTCCTCTTCATTTACAACTCTCAAGCCAAATGAAAACAAAACCTCTTTCTGTGGCCGGGGGCCATAAAGTGGATTAAAATGCACTCACATAATCACGAAAAGCTAAAATATGTTATTAGTTTCAGTTTTGTGATTTCATTTTGTTTCCAGGTTTTTGGCAATCAGGCATTAATTGCCTTGCAGCATGAGATAATAACAGTACTGATACTCCAATAAAATTTGCATCCCGAAAACTACACTCGAAGGTTTAATATCAGGTTGGAGCCTACTTCTTTGTAAATCTGGAAATACGAATGTGCCCTTTAAGCCAAATCATGCATTCTAGTATGGTTTACGAAATTCCGATGCTCTTAGAGTACCCTCTGATGAGCTGTATCGTTTATGATGTAATGTAAGATCTCTTAATGCTTTATATGTATGAACATACGGGCTACCTTCATCATCGTAGCTACACATGCACAGTAACACCGATTTCTAGCACTCTCTGACAGCTGCTGAAAAGAATTCTGACAAGTCACGGGAAAATATTGAGATTGGTGGTTTGAAAAGTGTTACTTTCAAATTACATTTCATTTTACAGAACGTGAATTATGTTATGTGGCCGAACTTGCTTTGAATTTCTTAAATGACAGCAGGTTTGAGTTTCATCTAAAGCTAAACACTTTGAGGGCCAGCCACTTAGAAGAATTTCAAGATCAGAAGACCAGACATTTATGTCATTGTTTAAAATTTTACTGGCACATTTGTGTGATTTATTGAAGTGTAACGCATGCATAAAAGTCAAATGTTGTAGGTGAAAGCTTAGCTTTTCTTGTAGCAACACTGTGTAGATTAATTCAAACCATTAACTTTTCCTATTTGTGTGTTTGTGCTACCTAACAGTGATGTTGCTATAGGCTGATTGCATCACGTATCCTGTGGTCTGAATCACTACGTTTATTTGCGACACATCTTCCGAAAGACGAAAACCGAATTTCGGAAACGGCTTTAAAAAAGTATTAGCCGGAAATTTTAAAAACAAGATGAAACCTGACAGCCCAAGCACATTGAAATACCGGCTGCGTTTACAAGGGAGCAAAAATTGGTTGCAGAATTGGAAATCTGGCAACCAGAAGCGGAATGCCAAAATCGATTTTTAAGTATTTCCATGACCACCCAATGCAGTATTGGGAAATCGCTTTACGAAACCTGCTTTTGAAGTCCCATGTGAACATGGCAAAAATCTGCTATCATCGTCTGGCGAGATCATGTGATATGAGTTATGATTGGCTTTCAAAAGCACACCGTAATCTCGATTTCAATACTTCGAAAAGTAGTGTTCTTTGTTTAGTGGAATTCGACTATATACATAAGTAATACGAAAATATGCAGCATACATGTTGCTGCACATCAAAGATCTTTCCAAAACACTCTCTGACTCCTCTCTCTCTCTCTCTCTCTCTCTCTCTCTCTCTCTCTCTCTCTCTCTCTCCCTCTCTTCCCCCCCCCCCCCCCTCCCCTCCCCACGTTTCGTTTCCTAATCAACAAATTGATAAAGGTTTATGGTTCCAAGGGAAAGTATATTGTCACTTAACACAGAAAAATTGTATTTTCACCCAGGAAAAGTGTATTTTTAACCGGAAGATCCGGGAATTTTTTTCCTTCTCCATGTGCACACCCTGAACATACGTTTTTGCTATTTTCTGATTTTTAAAAAATATTCGGTGTATGTATCTCAAACTGCAGTCAGAGTGAGTTATTGTTTCTCATATGAACATGTTGTACTTGAGTTAGTTCAGTATTTTCACTTTTTTCACACAGAATCTCTGAGGCCTAGTTCTTATATGATACAATTTTGCAATACCTTTACCTTGGTTATCATTTAGTCGTCAGATATCTAAAGACGGCATAGTTGGGAAAATGTTTAATTCTTAATAAATTGTTGTTAATGTGAAGCTCTTGTAGATAGCTAAATTGTCTACATTGCACTCCAATATTAATAATGCCTAATTTGGTTAGGAGGAAAGGCAGCGAACAAAGGAACGTGATCAGAATGAAGTTGAATCAACAAGCAGCCTGCATACAGACATGCCTGTTGAACGTATTCTTGAAGCTGAAAAACGAGTGGAGTGCAAAGCAGAAAACCAAGTGGAATATGAGGTAATTTTCTTGCTTGGTTGGGAAGTTGCTTCATTTTATTTTTATAAACATTATTTTTCTTTATTTTTCAGATAGTTGCCAATAATTAATAATGTTGCTATACCATCCTATATATAGTATTTTTTTAAACATTAAGTTTTGGTATTCACATCTGATTTATGCAAATACAGTAATAATGGCTGTGGCATGATATATGTTAGACACAGTGTATACATATGGTTTATGATTAAATTTGAGTGTAAATAATGGGCAGTGCTCACCTGTAGTGACAATCTGTAAGTGCTGTGTGATGAATATGGCAGTGTAAACATCATTTGTCTTTCAGAAGTGGAATTTCATTCTTTTAACTCTTATGGAAGAATAGAATAAAAGGAAAAAGAAATCCTGTCTGTGGGATAAATATTTTTTTAATGAGCATTTAGGATGTTCCTAGCACAGTGCAATTTTCACTGCTTTTGAGTATAGTCTTGTTATCTTATGTATCTATTTGATTTAATCTTACTGCATTATTTAGTTTTGCTGACTACTGAGATCTTGATTTCTGTAAGTTGCATAGGTGTTGTGTAACATAAACAGCATATACTCTGGGAGTAGATACCATATGAATATTCTCAAGCACATAACTGTAACATAATGTTGCAGAGTACAATGAATAACATTTGCCAGGCTGCCAATATCTGCCAAGCTACCAACAAGCAACTGTTTCAGCTGGTGGAGTGGGCTAAACACATCCCGCACTTCACATCCCTACCTCTGGAGGACCAGGTTCTCCTCCTCAGAGCAGGTGAGAGCTCCATTTATATAGCAGCACATTTAGTCATTGCAAATGGGTGACTGTGATGATTTTTGCTTCCACAGATATATCCAGTAGAGTTCCTAGGACACACAAATAAGTTAGAATCTTTATGTCCATCTGTTTCGGTAACTGAAAAGAGGGACAAGACACAAGATATGTAAAGCGTCCTTTGGAAATGGTTGGGGGGGGGGGGGGCTATTACCATTGATTTTTTAGTGTAATGTGTGTATCAAAGAGATTTGTCAAAATCTTCATGTGATTAGTAAATATGAAGCATTATTTTGATTGTGTTCCGAAGTTCACAATTATCTAAACATGCCCATCTCTTACAGTTGTTATGGTTATTCATTCATTTTAAGCACATTCATGTTTAATATGGCACTGTTCGTATGTAAAGGTTTTTGACACTGTTTTTAGTTCTCACAAGCTGTCCTACCTTAACATTTCAAGAATTTTGATGGTCTGAAGCTGAATGATTAAGTGACGCTACACACAAACCAGTTACTGAGGTTTACTCCATTACTACTCCTAAGTTCAGTGTGGATAGAAAATAAAAAGAAGATTGATGTTAGTTGTTTAGGTAATAAACCCTAAAAATAATTAACCCTGTTAGAGAGTAAAGATCATATTGTTTGTGGTCATATTTCTACTGATGTTAGTGTGTTTGTTGGCTGGTTATAACAGAGGAAAAATTAACACTGCCAAAAGTCACACTAGCTTCCATTTTTTGTGAATTACAGTGATATTACTAAAAGTGTTCAATACACTTCACCTGCAGTATTTGTAGCACATTTTAAAAGTTGTTAATGAATTCAAATTATTTAAATAAAATTCTTGACACGTCTTCAAGTTGTGAAATCTGGTCATATGCAAGGGATAGTCATCAAGTTTTAATTATTATAATAAAGTTTGTTTTCCAGGTAAATGTCTGCAGCCATTATACACATTGAAATCCCCATGCCACAGTACTGAGCCAAAGCAAGATGTAGTAGCCTATCTCCAATTTCTTAGTGGATTGCTGTGGTTCTGTGGCACAAAGATTTTAATTTTTACCATGCCTACAAACATGTACCTAAAAACAAACAAAAAATTAATTACATAACTTTATTTTTGAAGGTGATCATTGAAACTTTACAATTACATTTAATAGTACCAAAACATAACAGCTTTCAAGTTACATTATAATGCTAATTTCTCATAATGCGACAGCATGGCACTATTCCTAAAGGCTGAATGAGGATGGGGGAGAGTTAGCTTGATAAACAGCATTTTCATTAAAATACATCTTCCTCGTAGTGCTGCACTGTAGATTCTGAGACAGCATTGTTAGTAGGAATTAGAACAATATTGCAAGCATTTCAGTTTACACACTTGCTTCAAGCAAAGAAGGAGAAGATTCAGTGATATTAACATGTTATGAATCTGTGAATCAGAATTCCACCACTACATTAAGTTGATAGTGATATCTTCATGTTTAGAGATTCAAATTTTTACAGTACATTGATTCACTGTAGACTGATGTTTCATAAGGCCACTTTTATGAAGACAGAATTTTAATTTTAAACACACACACACAACTTACTTTCTCAATCTACATGAAAATGTAAATTTTAACTTTTGTTTCCTGTTGCTCTTTATGTCAGTAGATTCATTTAAAAATTGTATTATTGTTACCTATCAGAATTAAAGGCACATAATATCCTCAATTTGGTCAGTGTTAGGATTCCCTCCTTCAAAGTACCCCTTTTATAATTGTTATGATAACAATAGATTGGCTTCATGCAGCAAAATAAGTTTGGAGGAATGTAATAGGTGCTTATCTACATAAAAGTATGACTGCACAATTACAGAACCTTCACAGTTGGAACGAGTACGTTCGGATTGTGAGCTTCCCTTGTTACATTGATTGTTAATATAAGCGCAGTTGTTCCGCCATATTACGATTTTCATGTGGACAATACAAGTGTTTCTTCTCATTGGGTGTCTAAAGTCCTCAATGAGTTAATCAGACCTTGCCAATAACAACTCAGTCACCACAATTTCTGTCATTTTCATTGGATATATGCTATTGTAAGCTTAGCAGCCATTTTCATGGCAGTGTTTTCCTTATTATAGATAACAATCCTCATTAATTCTCTTATCAATAAGATAATGTTTCCTTCCATAGATGTGTGTAGCAAGTAAAATATTCCCATGCTGTCATGAAGTTAGATACAGTAGTTTATGTAACCCCTATTAAGTTTCTGACTGCCGTCAGGTTGACGAACAGTGACCTAATCTGTATAATGCCAGCACATCATTGGAAAATAAATACTCCAGAAATGAGGTATTTACAATATGGCATAAATATTCTTTTGCTAGGCTTCTCTTTATTTATGTTATTGGTGGACACTCAGATATTAGCTAAAGGTTGGAGAAACTTTGGAATGGGAGATGGACATATGTTTCATTCTTACCAACAGCTTAGTTTTTACTGTTTCTTCTGTATTGATAGAGACAAATAAAAAGCATGAGAGTTGAGGATATAGACCATATTGAATTATAAAGTTCAAGAATTGCTTACCATGTGAATTACAATGAATTTACAAAAGCATCATTTTTCTTTCTTGTCCAACTGAATCTGTAAATATATTTGTAATAAATTTATAATGAAAGGATTTCAGTCCATGCATGAGTTGGTAAATAAGCTTTACATAGTTTGCAACAGTTATTAATATGTTTTACCATCAGTGCAAATGGGGTGGGGGGGGGGGGTCTCGGTGGGGGAACCAAAAGTATGTAGTTAGAGTGGTATCAAATCTTCTAGTGACTGGCCCCCCCCCCCCCCCCCCCCCCCGATGCATCATTAAGAGTGCTATATGATTATATAGTTGAAATTTTTATTTCAGTTTTCACGTATGCTTTATGAAACATATTGCTCTTTGTTTATGAATACAGGTGGATAGTTTCCATAATACCGGTTGCATTTAATAAGAAATACTGCAACAGAATGATTGGAAGTGAATCAGTGTTCATTTTTGCAGAGAAAACTGATATTAAAATTTTTTAGTTACAGTACAGTTATTGAAAGGCCTATGGACTAAAACAGGTTATAAGTAGATCATAATATGGGAAGCATTTCCATGAGTTAACTGTATTTCATTGAGCTTTGTTTTGGTTGATAATTACTCTGTGCAGAATATATGTTGCACAGAGTACATATAAGCTAAAAATTTGTTTTCCCGATCCTGACCCAAGTTTTAACATATCACATATAATCATGCTTTTGTGTTACCATTTATGTATTTCTCAGAATAAGGTTTATCTCAGAATAAGGTTTATCTCAGAATCAGGTTTATGTTTGATTTTTTTCTCACACAGATAATTTTCTTTACCATTTTTCACCTAGAGATCATCATCTTGACAAACACTGTTTGATAGGTGTAATTACACCTACCCTCATATGAGTTAATAGTTTACGTGTCTGATAATTGCTTTTTATTATTATTATTTCTTATTCCAAGAAAGACTAAACACATACATTTTTAGTAGAAGGAAACTTAATTTTATTTTATAAATTGCTGCTTATAAGCTGGTTCATAGACTTAAAATTAACATACTAAAATATTTGGACATTTTGCAAATGGTCAATTATCATTTATAAAATTTACAACTAGTAATTTATTTGCAATCGTTAGCAATAAAATGCAACTAGTATCTTCGTCAAAGCCTTTTTTACATAATATGTCACAAGTGTATGATCACTTAGGGTACTTAACAATGCTTGTCGATTTTAGACGCTTCTATAAGCAGCATCCAACAGTACTACTTTAAACTTCCTCAGCTATTTCCTCTCTCATTTATAATGAGAAAACTCTCTATTCTTAGAGATCTCCCTCAGAAACTACACCATGGAAACTTCTATGTTCTTTTTTGTTGAAACAAGTGCTCCATTTTTAGTTCCGGTAAAGCCATTGGGTGTAAAACTCCTAATCTTAGTGAGTGGTTGACTTCCCTCGTACCGTCAACTGCATTCCAGCTGGGATTTTCCGTTGCATTACTAAGAACTAAATTTCTGCTGAAAAATATATTTCTTTCTATTGTGTTTAAATTGTTTGTCATCGTACGTACTTTCATTTAATCGTGTCATTGTTTATACACTTGTATTTCTACATGCTGTGTTATTTTTTTGTGATTTAAAAAAAGAAAGTGCAATAAGTGAAAGCCGGAGTTAGAGCTGTTATTTCCTCAGCCCATAATAATTGCTTATGATTTTGCCATTTTGTATGCTTCAGCATGTGTTGGTCCTAATTAGTCATAAATTCATATAAAGTAACACCAAACTAGAGTTCAGTGTCATGTTTTGGTTTTACTAATTGGACATCCAAGTCATTTAACTGTGGGCTGAAAAAGATAAAATAATTGAAGACTGCTGTGAGGATTTCTTATTTGCATGTGGTAACAAAGATCAAGTGGATCATTAAATAAGATGAGATACTTGAAAATTACCTGTTCTACTGGAATATTTAACAGAAAAGATAATGTGAATGAGACAAATTGGAGTCCGTATATATATGAGGGAGAAGAACATAATTATTAGAGGGCAAAATAAATGTAAGAATGAAAAATTGTCATACATTTCCATCTTCATGTTGATTTATTTTATATTAAGACATGTATACATTTTTGGCCAGATTAACAAATGTATTCATTGTTTTTAGTTTGAAATTATTTTGTTACAGGTTGGAATGAGCTGCTAATTGCAGCATTCTCACATCGATCTGTAGATGTTAAAGATGGTATAGTACTTGCCACTGGACTCACAGTGCATCGAAATTCTGCCCATCAAGCGGGAGTGGGCACAATATTTGACCGTGTTTTGACAGAATTGGTGGCAAAGATGAGAGAAATGAAAATGGATAAAACAGAACTTGGCTGCTTGAGATCTGTAATTCTTTTCAATCCAGGTAAGCATTATTTGGGAGCTGTGATAATAGTCTCTATAAACATCTTTCTTCCTTGCCTCCCCACCCCCCCCAAAAAAAAAAAAACAAAAAAAAAAAAACTTCTTTCCCATCTCTCCCGTTGTGTGTGTGGGTGGGGGGGTGGGGGGGGGGGGGGAGTAGCATGTATCATAAGATAGGTTAGTTGCTATATGCAGTAGTTTCTTTTTAACATAAAATTCTGGGTGAAGGCATGTCACAAGACAATCGACCAATTTCTTAACATTTTTCTCGTGTACTGAAAATCAAAAGTTATTGAAGCAGCTACCATTCTTTTTATTTAGCAGTGTAAAAACGTATAAGATTAGTGTTAATTCTAGCAAAGGAAAATTTAGTTGAGAAGACTTAAAATTGCAAGACGAGTAGAGTGGCTGTCCAGTAATTACCTTCAGTGAAGTTCCTAGTACTACTGATTGAAATACTTAAAACAGAAAGCACTAATCCTAGCATTTGGAGCTTCTGTATTCGTTTTCAGGGAGCAAAGAGGGAGTGGTTTGGATGGATTGGAAAAAGAAGGCAAGGTGCTGAGATCCTAGGTTAAGACAGATGTACATATTATGCAAAAGAGGAGAGAGAAAGTGTCAGAAAAAAGGATAGTAGATCAAACATAGTACATTAATTAGCACTGTTTTAACTTCAGTTTAGAGGTGATAAAAGGGGTGGATTGAGAGTTAATGTGGGGTAAAGAGGAAGAAAAATGAGTGCAACGCATAATACAGTTAAGAAGTAAACTGGAAACATAGGTGGATTAACCCTTACAATGGACAGGCGGGAAGGGCTTCTGGAATAAGCAAGACTTAAATTTTCAGCAGCAGTCCCAAAAGAACTGTTTACCTATTTCAGTACATAGTACAAGCTAACAAAAAATGGTTGTCACTTCTTTTGATATACATGTTTATTGGTCTGTATTTTCTGCATAGCTTCACATAACATAACCGAATGTGACAGACGGAGCCACTTTACACGACTTTTACAAAAATATTTTGTTGTATTGTCTTTGCATTTATAACAACCACCTCGTTTGCTTTCTGGTACAACCTTCTCCTGGGTAATCCCAGATACCCACGCTGCCAGTTGGCAAATGTTCCCTAAGAGTGTCTTTTGGTTAGCTCTGTCCCATGTGTGCTTTTATCCGTTCCAAACCCAGTTGCTTGAGAAATAGCCCTCTTGATGTATCCAGTCTTGTGTTTGCACTGTATACTACAAATGCATTTATACTAGCAATGTTCACAATGGCATAAGACATGCACTATGGCCATTGTCTTGTTTGCCTTTCTTCATTATATTCTGAACACATGGCATCAACTACATCCACTCACATTATGTGTTTCTTCACTGATTTTATTGTTTGTTTGCATTAATGATGCTAAAATTACACGTTTATTTTTCTTCAGCACGTGTGACACCAATGTGAAATTGTCATTAAATCCAAATTTGGATGAACGGATTTCTCTTTTCATGGAAGCAAGAATTCTAAAGGATTTCTCTTTTATTTTTGTGCAGTGTTTCAACAAGTGTAAGATTACAAAATGTCAAAAGTTTTCTAGAAAGAGTGTAGCTTATAAACCAGTTATCAAGGGCAATATTCCTTCTTGTTCTCTTCACTGGCTCTAAAAGTCTGAGCACATCATCAGCTGTGTTACTCACTGGGAACAAACCTGAAGGTTGTTGTCCCACATATACTTCTAAATTCTGTACATATTGTCCTTTTACATCTGTTGTGATAAATATTTTGATCCCATACTTTCCAGATTTTGAAGGAATGAGCATTCTGAAAGGACAATGTCCCCAAAAAGTTAACAATAATTCATTGACTGCAAGGTAGTCACTTCTTGTTTAATGACTTGTGCAATTTTTTGTGAATCCCTCCATAACACCACGTACAGGGGCCAAATTATCGCACTTTCTGTGTTTCTGTCTTGTGCAACTATTGTCTGACCTAACACATCTCAAAAGAAAATGGAACCTTTACCATGACCTGTGGGAAAGGAAGATTCCTGTCCCTGTGCCACAAGTGTCCCAAAATTCTTCCACATTCATTTTGCCTCTGTGAAGAATGACAGAAATGTACAAAATTCTCAAAAAATACCGTGAACTCATCTTTTTTTCAGTATTTGGGTCAACCTTTAAAAAGAGATTTTATGTGATCCATGTAAGTATTTGTGCTTTCTATTACCAAATCGAGTGAATTGTCGTTAATGCACTGTTTCCAGGCCTTGGCAATGGTGTTAGCATATCTGGCTTCTATACTGCCACCAGGTAAATGTGTAATTATATTGCGAGATTTAGTATGGACATTTTCATCGGGAACATTTTTCAGCCATTTACTTTGTCTGTCTCTCAACAAATCGCAGGGTGATGATTCCAGGGAAGGGACTGGAACCAACCACATTAGTTGATAGAGAATCTTGATTGATTGATGTGTAAGTGTACTCACATTTCTGACAGGAATAATGGTGCCATCTTCACTGTCCAGCTGTTCATCGCTCATATCACTTTCATGTGTCATGATCACTTTCAGGAACTAAATTGTGATTTACGTCCGAATCGTCATTATCACATTCGAATAACAGTTCTTCAGTTTTCTCCCCATTCAGTGCGTGCTGCCTAGCCATTTTCAGGCAGATAGAGTAACAAGAAAAGTGGATAAGTAGAAGAAGCTAATGTAAACAAACTGGGTCTGAGACCCAGAGTACATTTCTTACCGTGTCAACAAACAAATGGCTAACAAAGAGGAATGATGAAACAGGTAGAGACCTGTGGGAACATTAAGTGAAAGCTACAGTGAATGGCTTACTCATAAACCACATACTCTCACAAATATTTTGAAATCAGAATTTGCCTGGGTCTAAGAGACACAGCCCATCTGTTCCGGTATTAATAAAGGCCATGGATGATGCAAGCATATATTGGAGAGCAGTTTCTGTACCCTGTGTTCAAGGACGATACAAATTGCATATGTGGTATAGCAAATGTTCAGATCTCTTGAGTCAAATTGCATGGGAAACATCACGAGTGGTTTCAAGTGTTGCTCTATCTCTGATGATGTAGAATTTACCAAGGATAAGATTGAAGGAAGTAGTGGTGTGTGGATGCTTGAGGCAGGTTTTAGTAGAGGAACGATTGCAGGAGTAAGAACTTTGATATACAGTGATAATGTGATATATTCGTGTGGTTTTAGAAGGATATAGTGGATATGTGAAAAGGGTGTCAGTGAGAGATGATCTCGTCTCGGTATATGATTTTTAAAAAAAGTCAGTTTCGTGCTCCATTCCTCCAATAAACCTCCTTACACCCTTGAAATGTATTGACACCTGGGTGATGAAGGAGATGGGGCATCTTGCTTCTGATTATTTTGAAAATTTGTAGCAGACTTCCAAGCAGTTTCATGCTCTATTCCTCCAATAAACCACTCTCACACCCTTGACGTCCCTTGTATAATTTTCCTGCAATTTTTATTTGATTTTGTACAGCTCTGTCACATCTCCGTCTGGAAATTTTAATTGAGACTCGTGGGTAGTATGCCATGAGATACAGAAGCAAGTAGTAATACGCACAGATGGAATTCTACATGAACAAGGCAGCTGATTTTCCTTTTGAGCAAGACGACCTACATGCTATGTTCTTTGCCAAACTCTTTTAAAGAGGTTGCTGCCGCAAGTAGTGGTGTCTTCTTCAGTTCACTAAACTGGCTTTTTGACCTCCTTTTGCAGTATTTGCCTTACCTTATTTTGTTATCTGTCTCTTACTGTTTGCCTGTTATATGTTTGGTATTTCATTGTTATCCTTTGTCCAGTATTGTAATTCTCCGTGTCACAATTTTTGATTCTGTATAGCTGTTTCCAATAGAGACAGAGCACTTGCTCTATTGTTGGAGAAATGGCAGAAGTGAAGGTGGAGAGTTGGAATGCATGGTGTGTAAATGCACATTCATTTAGAAGAAGAACATTGTAATCGAATTTGAGCACTCTGTTTTTTATTGCATTTGCAAAATTAGCCATAAACAGATTGAAGGTCAAGTAGTTGCCCAAAATTTTAAAATGTAGCCAGTGGCAAAATTGGTAGCCGCGTTGCAACCATTCCACCTTCTCTATCTTCATTATTTTAAATTGCTTATTCTATAAACCAACCATTATATAAAGTAGACCACAAGTTGCACTTTTGTGAAAGTACACGCTTTTCAGTGTTTCTAATATCACTAAGAACAACTGGAACCTAGATATTTATCCATGTTTAAATCCTTAAGTAATTGAAAGGAGGATATAAGATGAACTTCAACAAAAGCAAAACGAGGATAATGGAATGTAGTTGAATTAAATCAGGTGATGCTGAGGGAATTAGATTAGGAAATGAGACTCTTAAAGTAGTAAGGGAGGTTTGCTATTTGGTGAGCAAAATAACTGATGATGGTCGAAGTGGAGAGGATATCAAATATAGACTGGCAATGGCAAGGAAAGCGTTTCTGAAGAAGAGAAATTTGTTAACATCGAGTATAGATTCAAGTGTTAGGAAGTCGTTTCTGACAGTATTTCTATGGAGTGTAGCCATGTATGGAAGTGAAACATGGACGATAAATAGTTTGGACAAGGAGAGAATAGAAGCTTTCGAAATGTGCTACAGAAGAATGTTGAAGATTAGATGGGCAGATCACATAACTAATGAGGAGGTACTGAAAAGGATTGGGGAGAAGAGGAGTTAGTGGCACAACTTGACTAGAAGAAATCGGGTAGTAGGAAATGTTCTGAGGCATCAAGAGATCACCGATTTAGTATTGGAGGGAAGCATGGAGGGTAAAAATCGTAGAGGGAGACCAAGAGATGAATACACTAAGCAGATTCAGAAGGATGTAGGTTGCAGTATGTATTGGGAGATGAAGAAGCTTGCACAGGATGGAGTAGCATGGAGAGCTGCATCAAACCAGTCTCAGGACTGAAGACCACAACAACAACAACAACAACAACAAGTAATGTGTTCTAAATTCTCAACTTTCATTGTCATTTGTGTATTAGTGAGTGTCTTGATACACTGGGATTATCAGAGTAAGTCAAAAAGAAATGCTGCCTCCTCCTCCTTCTATTCCCCAAATGCAACTATACAGGTTCAAAACCACAATGTTTATGATTAATTTATGACTTTTCAAACATCATCCATTTTCTCAGTTTAGCTCCATCTTTTAACAAGGCAATTTATTCCAATGTTGTAGAAGTGCATTATCCTGCTTCTGAAGCCACTTCACACAGACGTTGTTGCAGTGAATCCCTTGATGAGCATTTAGCAGCTCAAACAGATGTGCGTCTGATAGTGCCTGGTCAGGGCTGTATGGGGGATGAGGCAAGGCTTCCCATCCAATTTTCACAATCTCTTCAGTGGTATGATGACTGGTGTGTGGTCTTGCATTGGTACCCAAGTTGCACAAACCTTTGTTGAGGGGGGGGGGGGGGGGGGGTTAATGGAACACAAATCATGTGCAGGCAGTCATGGCGAATGATTCTATAGACTCACTGAATGTTGTGTGGAGTCGCTGCAGTCACCAGCCTGCTGCTCTGTTTTTTGTCAGCCAATGATGTTTGTTCTTCAGCTTTGTTACAGCCACAAACCAGTCTTTCATGAATGTGAACGAGCTTTTCACCTTCTATTACCAAGAATTTTATTGCAGAGCTGTATGAACATTGATGTTGGCCATTTTGTAAGTGACTGCAGTATTGGCCTCTGCTGACACACAGTTACTACTGCAGTGGATTGGAGAAACATTTTTGCAGAATACTCCCAAACACAAATTTTTCATTTAACACACTTTATTTAAGGAGAAAGAAAAGGAGGCATTACTGCTTGACTGGTCATATTTACAGGAATATAATAATTGCTGTGAACTGGGGCTTGAATATGAGAAAGTTGTCTTTGGCATTATGCTGGAAGTCCATTTTATCAAGACTAGAGAAGAAAAAGAGGGGAGGGAGAACATGTTAGAGGTTTTAAGGATAGAGGAAAGACAATATCTGTAAATATATCTGTATACCTAATGTAGGAAGGAGAAAAATGTTACGAAAATGGTGGTTGTGTTCTTCGTAATTCACATGCTTGGGTTTTATCTGTTACAATGTTGCACCAATCACAGAACTGGAATATATTGTTACAAATAAATGTGCATCCGAAAAAATGTCTTGCGCGTGCTTAATGTGGTGGTGGTGGTGGTGGTGGTAGTAGTAGTAGTAGTAGTAGTAATCACTTAAACTGCTTGTTCTGCATTTCCTCTGTGTCTGTTTTATCCTCCCCTGCATGCGTCGACCATCCCTTCCACATTCTCAGATTTTCCTCTGTTTACACACACACACACACACACACACACACACACACACACACACACACACACGCGCGCGCGAAGGGAGGTGACACAAAGGCTTCTACACTAAACTAGTATTTGGAAGGATGGAGTTTGCAATCCCCATCTGGCCATTTCAGATATAAGTTCTCCTCGATTTCCGTAAATCACTTCACACATATTGTGCCTAATCTGAGCTTCTGCAATGTTAAACCCGAAATATCTCTCTCTCTCTCTCTCTCTCTCTCTCTCTCTCTCTCTCGCACCGTGGTACAACAACCGAGTTAGGAAACTGCTGCGGAAGCAAAGGGAACTTCACAGCAAACATAAACATAGCCAAAGCCTTGCAGACAAACAAAAATACGTGAAACGAAATGTAGTGTGATAAGGGCTATGCGAGAGGCGTTCAATTAATTCGAAAGTAAAGTTCTATGTACTGACTCGGCAGAAAATCCTAATAAATTTTGGTCTTACGTCAAAGCGGTAGATGGATCAAAACAAAATGTCCAGACACTCTGTGACCAAACTGGTACTGAAACAGAGGATGTCAGGCCAAAATACTAAATGTCTTTTTCCAAAGCTGTTTCACAGAGGAAGACTGCACTATAGTTCCTTCTCTAGATTGTCGTACAGATGACAAAATGGTAGATATTGAAATAGACGACAGAAGGATAGAGAATCAATTAAAATCGCTCAAAAGAGGAAAGGCCGCTGGACCTGATGGGATACCAGTTCGATTTTACACAAAGTACATGAAGGAACTTGCCCCCCTTCTTGCATCGGTGTACCCTAGGTCTCTAGAAGAGCATAGCATTCCAAAGGATTGGAAAAGGGCACAGGTCATCCAAGGGCACAGGTCATCCCCGTTTTCAAGAAGGGACTTCGAACAGATGTGCAGAACTATAGAATTATATCTCTAACATTGAACAGTTGTAGAATTTTGGAACACATATTATGTTCAAGTATAATGACTTTTCTGGAGACTAGAAATCTACTCTGTAGGAATCAGCATGGGTCTCCAAAAAGATGATCGTGTAAAACCCAGCTCATGCTATTCTTCCACGAGACTCAGAGGGTTCCCAGGTAGATGCCGTGTTTCTTGACTTCCGCAAGGCGTTCAATACAGTTCCCCACAGTCGTTTAATGAACAAAGTAAGAGCATATGGACTACCAGACCAATTGTGTGATTGGATTGAAGAGTTCCTAGATAACAGAACGCAGCATGTCATTCTCAATGGAGAGAAGTCTTTCGAAGTAAGAGTGATTTCAGGTGTGCCGCAGGGGAGTGTCATAGGACCGTTGCTATTCACAATATACATAAATGACCTTGTGGATAACATCGGAAGTTCACTGAGGCTTTTTGCGGATGATGCTGTGGTGTATCGAGAGGTTGTAACAATGGAAAATTGTACTGAAATGCAGGAGGATCTGCAGGGAATTGACGCATGGTGCAGGGAATGGCAATTGAGTCTCAATGTAGACAAGTTTAATGTGCTGCGAATACATAGAAAGAAAGATCCCTTATCATTTAGCTACAAAATAACAGGTCAGCAACTGGAAGCAGTTAATTCCATAAATTATCTGGGAGTACGCATTAGGAGTGATTTAAAATGGAATGATCATATAAAGTTGATCGTCAGTAAAGCAGATGCCAGACTGAGATTCATTGGAAGAATCCTAAGGAAATGCAATCTGAAAACAAAGGAAGTAGCTTACAGTATGCTTGTTCGCCCACTGCTTGAATACTGCTCAACAGTGTGGGATCCGTACCAGATAGTGTTGATAGAAGAGATAGAGAAGATCCAACAGAGAGCAGCGTGCTTTGTTACAGGATCATTTAGTAATCGCGAAAGCATTACGGAGATGATAGATAAACTCCAGTGGAAGACTCTGCAGGAGAGACGCTCAGTAGCTCGGTACGGGCTTTTGTTGAAGTTTCGAGAACATAACTTCACCGAAGAGTCAAGCAGTGTATTGCTCCCTCCTACATATACCTCACGAAGAGACCATGAGGATAAAATCAGAGAGATTAGAGCCCACAAGTACCCTCCGGCACACACCGTCAGGTGGCTTGCGGAGTACGGATGTAGATGAATCCCTGCCCCTTGTCTCCTGCTCCAATCTACTGTTAACCAGCTGTTATCTCCAACAAAGATATCATATTTCCTATATCAAAAAATTTTGGTTTGGACATAGCCATGCTTCTTGCCATAATGAGAATAGATTTAAATGTGTTGTTTTCATTTTAAAAAAATTTTTCCCTTCATAATGTGTTCATTTTGTTGTAGAAGTGTTGTAGTTTATTCAGTTATAATCATATTTTATGCACTCATGTTTTATTCCTGAAACACTTCATAAATTCTGTATATTGTTGCAGAGGTGAGGGGTTTGAAATCTGCCCAGGAGGTGGAACTTCTTCGTGAAAAAGTATATGCAGCTTTGGAAGAATATACTAGAACAACACACCCTGACGAACCAGGACGATTTGCGAAACTTCTGCTTCGTCTGCCTTCTTTACGTTCCATAGGCCTTAAGTGTTTGGAGCATTTGTTTTTCTTTCGCCTTATTGGAGATGTTCCAATTGATACGTTCCTGATGGAGATGCTTGAATCGCCTTCAGATTCATAATTCGCTTTCTGTTGATACAACGAAGAGACTTGTCTGTCCAAACTCAGATCTTAAAATATGCTCAAATGAAATTAAATTGGCAATGGATCATGTTGTGCACTTCATGCTTTATCAGTTGGTTTTATGAGGGAACAGTTTCAATAGAAATGCGTTATTTTTTGAATGAAGTGTTTTTATATTTTTCCCATTGTAAAGGTGTGCTCAAAATACTGAGATAAATTTATAAATTTGGTTCCTTTTGTGGGTCTCGCAGTTTTATCAAGTACATGTTCATTTGTCAGTCATACAAAAATGTAGCAGGATGGTCCATCATGTGCTTCAAATTTTACTTGTAGGTCAAGAAACAGACATGCTTAAGGCATTAGGTTGCCACCCTCAAACAGACTATATTTCATAATCTGACAGGTGCATTAGAATGTTTTCTGCATATCTGTTCTTATATATTATATTCATTTTATGTCTTGACTCAGGATGGGTATAATAAACTCACGTGTTTCATCACACAGGTAACATTTGACTTTCTTTATAATATTGTCAGTGGCTTTGTTTTTGTATGAATTTTACACAGTTTGTCATTCTTTGTGCTGTATTTATATTTTGTGGGAATTAGAATTGGAGGAGGAAAAGCAAAAAAAATGTATTTTAATTACTGGAATTCTCTCTCCTTTGTGTTACAGTTCAATAGGTACAGAATAGTTTGAGAGGTAAACCAAAACATTACTTGATTGAAGCTGAGCATGCCTGCTCATTGCAAAAGACCACATTTGAACACCACTGCAGTTAGTTTTCTGGTTTGGTATACCAAGATATGGGTTGTGCTAAGACAACTTTCCCTAGTTCACATGTACCGCATTAGAACTCCACAGAGTGGCTCCATAAACCCAAAAAGCAGTTAATGAGTTTGATAAAAGAGGAGATCGTGCAGATTACATTTTGAGTTGGCTGATACAGGGTGTAAAGGGTATAAGTGCAGATATTTCTGTTGGTTAGTGAAGTCAGTGTACTGAACAATATCACATCAGTATGTATGTCATTTGCAGACTAATAATTCTAGCTATGATAAGATATATGTTTTTAGGTTGGTTAGTACCTCCAACTACGTGTGGCAAGAGCAAGCCATTAATACTCGTTTTCCTTGGGCAGCATGTTAGGTGTTGAAGTGGGACACAAAATGGTTAGTCTACATTGATAGGTGTGGTCAACTTAGTGGTGCAGTTACAACTGTGCAAAAAAACATCAGGTAGTAAATCATGTTACTTGTTTGTGGGAAGACTGTTTGATAAAGAGAAAAACAACCAACACACTGCTGTATGTACATATTAAGATACCACAAATAAAAATATCTGCACTTACGCCGGTTACACACTGTGTACACTAGTGTCTTAGCTTATCTGCTGAAAGAGTTTTTTCTCAGTGTGCTGAGGGACTTCAGCAGTAGTCGCAAGATATTCCCATTGCAGTCATATTTAAGAACTGTAGGAAGGGTGTTATTTGGATTATTATTGCAGTGATTGTTAAGTGACTGCTATTTCAGAACTTCTGTATTGTGTCTTACAATTAACGCTCTCAAGTATGTGTTGCTTATGCTTAAAGATGAAGCATGTGTTGTTGTGTTATGTACTGTTGTCCTCTGCTAAGATCTACTACATTAAGATCAACTTTTGCCATATTAGGAAATTTACTGTCCTACAATCTGGTAATTCCAGAGTGCAAACAAGAAACAATAATGAGGAATGGCAACTGATCCCCTTATGCATAGTGTTGTAATGCACAAACAGATGTGTAACAACATACAGATGTCACTAGCTTTGAAACTATTGCTTTTTTTCTAGTGTAAGCACTTTTTTTGAAGGTATGTCCACAGAATGCCTCTTTCCTGGTGTGCAGTTGGTGAGGCATGCAAACAAAAGTGCAAGTACAAAAATTAGTGGAAAGAACACGTGTTGTACACATGCGTATCTTTGTGTCTGCATGTTTCCTATACATTCATTTCTTTGCTTGACAATTTGTGCTGTGTTTGTGATGAAAGGTGACAGAAGGAAGTGCACACAGGGTAACTGCGTGTAAAACAGTATCTAAATGTCAGATGTATAAGAAATACAAAGTGATGGCAACATTTAGTTTGCAAATTTCATGAGGTCGCAGCAAGATTTAAGATTTTCTGCTTGGTAACTGTAAGAGTAAGGCTGACAATAACATTTCGTTGGCTGGAAAATAGAGACCTACAGACCAGTTTGAGCTATTAATTTCACATAAAAAAAAAACATTTCTGTGATTATTCCTGAAACTGAGAAATGCTTAGGGGAGGTTATTAGTCATTCTGTGAAGGTTGTCTTTCAGTGAGTCACTTATATTTAATTTTATAAAAATTTGTTCTCACAACTTCAATTAAAAATTATTATACAAAGATTGACTGACAATTTCAGTAATGCCATAGACCCAAGAATAGACTAGAGGGTAGTTGTTTTTCCCAATTTTGTATTACCAGTGTTCTTGCTTTTCAGTTCCTAGTAATTGGTTGAGCAAAGCCACTTATTCCATCTTCTCCTTTGTTCAGATGTCATGCTCCCCTACTGTGCTATTAAGTCGCCATTACATGAATATTTGTCCACAGATTTCATACGCATTTTTCATAAATTTGTAAGGTGCTGCTTCTCTGTTTTCCTACTTTGAGACTTGTCTCTTACTGTACAGTAATATGATTGGAGACTTTTTATCTAATACCTGACACTCACGGCATCACATCTCAAATTTATATAGAAACAGTCCTTAGAAGCAGCATTCCATATGACTCATCTTTGTCTATAATATTTTATAAATTTCCCCGTGCTTTCAACATTACCTCAACACACTACACAATGAAACCCACATGGACTGTAGTTGCCTGTCATTTGCTGAGCAGTGTAAGAGATTCCCACCAAACCTGGAAAGCAATGCACTTTCATGCACAGCCTTCACTTTGAGGAAATTACACATGCACAAAAGCACAGGCATAGTTGTGCTATTGGAAATGTAAACTCTTGCACAAACTTGAACAGAAAAAAAGGCATCTTGTGGACGTACCTTTTCACACACAACTACAAAAAGTGCCCCCAGATAGTGTCGGCGATGACACTGTTGTGGCTGCTGTTGGCGGATGTATTTGGCTGTCTTAAGTGGTGATGTATGTGAGGTGCTGAGTGCACAATGAAACACAGCTTATCTCTGACTTACTGTCCCCCTCCCCATCACTTATTGGTTGACTACAAGTGAGTGGTTGCATTTTCAAATTTTTGTTTCTTGTCTTTTGTTGTTCTTGTGCTTGATAAGACACCTGTCTTTGGTTTGAGATGATACTGCTGGAAAGAGAAAATTGTCTGTTAGCAATGTTTGATAGTGTAATGGATGTAAGAGATTTCTGAAAAATGAAGTAGCTATAGTAAACAAAAGAATGTATTTTCCAACAACAAAAACCTGCGAGAAACATGGAAAATTGGAGGGAAAGCTTATATCTTCTATTTATTATTATTGTTTGTTTATGTATCATCCATTTCATCTGCTTGTAAGTTAGACTGGCCTTTTATTTTTGAGTGTCATTTTCAGAATAAATGTTCCATTTAATGTAATGAATTTGTGCTTGAGAACATACTTGTTTCAACTGGTATGTAATACAGTACAATAGTCATTAAGGTTGTCATTGATATTAAAGCACACCCTTCAAATTTAATGGATGTTTCTGATCACATGTCATCTACATAATTCAAAGAATATTTTGTACATTTGTTCAAATAGTAGTTCTACATTCCACTGGAAAATTTGTCATTCTTGCCATTAAGGACAAATATTTGTAGTCTAGGATCAATTCTGATAGGTCAGGTGTGTGTTACTTTGTAGGAAATTGCTTTGAAATAACTAGTATATGTGTTGAAATACATCTGTAAAAGATAGGTTTCACTCTCATTTTGTCTGAATAATTCTGTTTTATTAAGCTACACCTTATGTAATGGTACATCATGTTCATTTAGTCATTTAGGAAGAAATACTTGTAGAACTTATGCAGAATTGTGGCTGTTACTAAAATCCTCTTGTGGTACTATTTCATGTAAACATTCATTTGCCAAATGTCCAGCTAAAATTACTTCATGAATGTTATAAAACAATTATATTCTGATCTTAATATATAATAGATTGTTGAGATATTGGCAAGCATTTAAGGGTAGGACCTACGCAGAGCAGTATAACAAAAGTAAAATATTTATAGATTAGATAATATTCAGTCTTTCAGGTAAAATTCTCCAGAGGACAGAAAATTTCAAATTCTATCAGAAGTCATCAGAGATCATATTCCAGGTGTATAATGAGGTTAATGGAAAAAGTGCATTCATTTTCAAGTACGGCACTGGCATGTAGTATCTATTCAGTATGTACTTTAAGAGAGCCCTGCATTATTATAAAGAAGGCACTGAGTTTATAATATCCTAGAGTCATGAAAGCTCTGATGGCCTTTGCAGAAAGCCATGGAAAATTTAATAATTTGTGCATTTTGTTTTGCATCCTTTGATACTTGTAACGTGTTGCCATTAAAAGTATTTGTGCTGTCAGAATTACTGTGGACAATGAGAACTGACATGATCATGCCATAAAAAACTCATCACGAAGTTTAAATATTGTACTCATTCTGGAAACCTTAAAATATTGCAAGTATATACTGAGGCAAGTAAGAGATACTGAAACGATAAAGGCTTTAATTACAGTTCAAATTCCATGATTTATCAGCTTGATTTTGGTAGGACTTCTAGCCCGTGAAATAAATCAGTGGCTCGCTTGTAGGGATATACAGTCTGTTGTTTTGAAGCGCAATTCTTTTATACTGTTGTAATTGGGTTTTTGAAAAGGAAATGCCTGTTTTGGAATGGAGAGAGATACTTATAGTCTGAGAATTTCCTGTAGGCTTAAAATCACAGACTTGATCAAATGAGTATATTGCAAAGACTTGTTTAATATATCTGTTCATGTTATGTAAAAAGAAGTTTATCATTATTAGTTCATTACACATGATGCATTTCAGTGCTGTGCTGTTTATATAGTTTTGTGGATGTTTTTCCACTGTCTTCCTGTTTTGTATAATATGTATTAAAATACTGTTGTGTATTTTCTGGACTTAATAATACGTTAATGCTGAGAAAAGATATAAGAATCACTTTGTAAAAACCTTTAAAGAACTACAAAATGCTATTGATGTTACTTGGATTTACAAGTTTTACTGTTAACTTTGATCAAATACATTAATCTGTTATTCTGTGCAAGAATAAAATGTTTAGCTATTAATGTTTACCCTTCTTATTTTTAGTGGTAACTTTGATGTATGTAAAAGATATAATTCAGGCAGATTAACATGGTGCTGAATGAAGTACCTCGTATTTTTTACTTTCTTTATTTTACAGGACAAAAGGCTGAATCTCACTAAATGCGGTGATAACCTTGTTTTTCACTACATTGTACATAATAATAATAATAATAATAATAATCACTATCATTGAGACTTGCTCCTCAGCTCCAGGAGCACAGACCCCTTTAATGTATTACTGTATTCAAAATAATGTACCAAAACAATCATTTAATAACCTGAAGATGCATAGATTCACTGTTTTATCCCAATTCAAAAAGTTAGACAGGAAAAGTGGCTCAGTTTTTTTGATAAAATTTGGTGTTTGACCTTTCTATCATGGCATGCTGTGTTAAGGGCACAGCAGTGCCAGTCATTTTGTAAACCACCACACTATTGTGAACTGACAGAACAATTGACTGGTGAGGAGCCTTCAAAAGGTTTAAGCAAATCTTGCATTTTCAATATCTGCACATTACTTCATATTTTTAGGAGATAAAAAATGAGTATTTGACTATATAGCTGTATCTAATAGAAGACATGAAAATTCAGAGTACACAGAAGAATACTGATGTGGTAGCACACAAGCTTACATCATTGGGAATGATGTCATACGTTAACACTACAAAGTTTTCCAGTAACTAGGAGAAGAAATGAGTCATACAGTACTGGAAAGTTCTGGGTGGAATGCGAACGGGCGAGAATAATAACACTCACCACATAGTTTTTGCATTAAGTGGTAAATACATGTGTAAACAAGACTGAACAGGCAAACTTTCAGGTAATGACCTTCCTCAGAGCTAACAAAGTAAACACACACACACACACACACACACAGCTACATTTTTCAAGCATTGCAGTGCTTTGACAATAAAGCTATCACTTCCTACCCCCACCAACTCCCCCTCTCTGGTTCTGGAATATATTTCCTGTATATTATGTTTCAAGTGGGAAAATAAACCTTGTCTCTTACTTCATTAAAATGTGAACACAACTTGTCAGAAACTATGTATGGTATTAAAAGTGAACTGGAATTTGATCTTTTTGGTTCACCATCTAAGAACAATGATAAACATATGGTAAAGTAAACTTTTGTGACACCAAAAAGTTGTTTAGTTGGTACAGCCATTTTTCTGGCTAGCTATTTAAAACATTATTTTATTTTCTGCTGCATTTGTGGACATCGTGTGACTTTTGCCCTCCCCGGGTCATCTACTAGCTTAAGTAGGGCTCATATTACCCCTTATGTTAGTGGTATAACTGCTTGTCAGTATAGGGATTGGATCATATTTCAAAAGGGGGATTTGCTAACTGTAAACTAGAAATGGGAGTCATACAGAAGCAAATATTGCAGTGTACCAGGTTTGTTCGGAAAGTTCCGGAACTTCATCCACAAAAATTTTTCTATGCATACCTTTTACTTGTTGTGGATGGTCTCCTTCAAAATACCCCCTCCCACAATTGGTACATTACTCCCAGTACCATTTCCACTTCCAGAAGCGGTCTTGGTATGCCTCTTACTGAGCGCTCTGCGAATTTTCTTTCATCCTATATAGTGTTGCAGATATTTGTCCTTGGGTTTTTTAACTTTGGAAATAAAAAAAGCCCAAAGGAGACAGGTCTAGAGAGTACAGACTATGAGGCAGCAGAGTGATTTCATTTTTTGTGCAATAGTCTTGTGCCAACTGGGATGAATGGCTTTGACATTTGACCTGACCTGAAAATTTTTTTTTGGTCTTGATGACCCTTTCCGACCCATTGTGAAAATTAAACCTTAGTCTCAACATCAGAACTGTAGACCCACATCTCATCACCAGTTAAGTTCTCTTAAGGAACATTTCTTTCTCATGTACACAATCCAAAAGCTCTTCACAGATTGCAATGTGAAGGTCTTTCTCGACTTGGCTCATCAGCAGTGGGACAAACTTGGTGACAACATGACACATTCCAAGATGCTTTGTCAAGATTTCATGACATTGATCCAACTGAAGTAAGACATTCTTCTGCAATCTCTGTCAGTCAGTTTTTGATTGGCATGCATAATTTCATTGACGTTCCTGACATGAGTGTCATCAGTAGATCTCGAAGGGCGTCCTGAGCGAGGGTCACCATTAACTTCCGTCTGGTCATTTTTAAACTATGTGAACCATTTGTAACATTGAGTTTGGCTTAAACACTCATCACTGTAGGCTTTCTCCATCATTTGTGTGTGAGTGAGTGATTGTAAAGGTTTTGTTGTGTTTCACAGAAAATTTAATACAGACGTGTTGCTCCTGTAATGCTTGTGCAGGGATCCCAGCTGCATTTCTTTCCATCGCACCATTGGTGTGAAATTATGAAAGTTTTGGAATTTTTTTGAATGTACCTCATACATATAAACTGGAAGCTCCCAACGTCTAAAGAGATCTGTGACTGGAAAATGCTTTGAGTTAAGGCTATAGCAGCCACAGACGAGTGCTTTGAAAATTCTTTCAAGATCGAGCTTCAAGAAGGCAATGTGCTCACTGGAAAAACTGTGGACAAAGTGTTGTAATGTTATCCTTCCCAGCGAGCTGAATGGATCTGAAGTTCTTTGGTGTTTCCACCCAGGTAACCTGATTGAAAAGTCAAGCTATTTTAATGGGCATCACTTTACATTTACGTCTGTATTCTGTTAACCACAGTGAAGTGTGTGGCAGAGGATACTTCCTATTCCTTACACAGAGCACAGGAGGAATGACTGCTGAAATGAAATGACACTGTGTGTTGTGTAATTTGTCTAATCTCATAATTGCTGTTCTTCCAGGAGCTAGTCTAACCCCTTAACTGCTGTTCCTGCAGAAACTGTAGTACAGTATATCCCCATGTTCATTACATAATATTTATTGTTGCAGTTTTGTAGGCTTTTGAAGTTGAGCTTACCTCTACCTTCATATACCCACCAGTAAAGATTTTTCAGCATTTCCGTGATGCTCATCCATGGGCAAAGAAATCTGTGATGGTTCATGCTGCTCTTCTGTGTATGTGCTCAATATCCTCCGTTAGTACTTTTTGATATAGGTACCGCACACTTCAGCAGAATTGTAGGACGGTGACCCAAGTGTTTCGTAAACAATCTCTTTTGCTGACTAACTACATTTTCCCGGTGTTCTACCAATAAACCAAAGTTTCCCACTTGCTTTACCTAAAATTGAGTCACTTTGATCATTTCTATATCCCCATAAATTGTTAAACAAAAGTATTTGTACAAGTTGAGAGAGGCAAATTGTGAATCACTGAGACTGCAGTCAGAAGTTACTAAGGTTTTTTGTGCAAAAACTTTGCTGGTAGTGCTTTATTGTAGATAACTGCAAAAAGTGTAAGGCTACTGTTAATATAATATTTGAACAGCAGTGGTCTCAACACACTTTCCTGAGGCATGCCTGAAGTTACTTGTGCATTTCTGGATGAGTGTCTATCCATATGCAGGTGCAATGTGGTTCCTGCTCAAGATGGAGAAGGAAGTGGCTGTCCACAAAAATAGAAATAAAACACTAAGTATAAGAGGTAAAGTGGTCCATCTACTTTGTGTCCAACTATTCTGTTCCATTGCTCACCATAGGAACCTGTAGATTTGTCCTGGTTTAAAGGGAATTAAGAGAAGAATACTATTCACAGCCAGTGAGATGCCATTATTGTAATTTAGTTGGTCATGAACTACCATACATGCAGACAGTACCAAATACACTTTTGAGAAAAAATATTATGACCAATGCGAGGTTGATTGCCTCCAGTGGTGTTGTGGGCATGTGTTGCAGTAAGAAAATAATGTAAGTGGAAGAGAGATGAATGGGCAGTATTTGTAGCAAAGATACAGCCAGCAAATGAGGAAATCCACTGATATAAGTGATTTTGACAAAGGGCACATTGTTGTGGCGCTGTCACTGAAATGGCGAAGCTGGTGAGTTGTTGGTGTACTGCTGTCATAAACACCTGTGGAAAGTGGTTTAAAGATGGTGAAATAATGAGTAGGCCATATAATATTGGATGACCACGTCTCACCACAAAATGTAGAGATATGCAGCAATCTGTGGCAGATCTGATGACGAGTACAATGCTGGTGTCGGCACAAGTGTTTTGGAGCACACCATTCAAAAGCCACTGTTGAACATTGAGCTCCACATTACACACCCCTATGTGTTCTTATGTTGACCCCAAGGTACCATCAGTTGTGATTGCAATGGGCACGGCATCACTGAGTTCTCACCATATCAATAGAAGCGTGTTGTCTGTCAAATGAATCACGTCTTGTTACACTAGGCCAGTGGTTGGTTCCTTACGCACCATCATCGAGACAAACAGCTGAACAAAACATGCACCGCGTGACACAGATGGAGGCCGGTGAGGGCAGAGTTTTTCTATGGGGTACACGGAGTTGGGCTTCCATGGGATCTGTGGTGGTAATCAAAGACGTCATGACAGCAGTGAACTACATGAACATTATTGTGGACCACCTGCATTGCTTCATGCTCCATGTCTCTCCCTATGGCAGTGACATCTTCCATCAAGGTAACTATCCAAGTTGCAAGGTCACAATCGTGCTACAGTGGTTTTGGGGGAACATATAGTGAACTCATTGATTTATTGTTCAGCAACTATGCATGATACATAGCCATTGGACCACATGTCGGGCGCCAGCTGCATACATGTAAACCACCATCCCATAATTCGCTTGTCCTGTACATAGATTTGTGGTGCCACATGCTTCTGGAATCCTATCAAGGATTTGCAGAATCTGTACAAAGCAGAATCGCTGTTGTATTGTGTTGCTTAGTGGACCAACACGCCATTAAACAGGTGTCAGTGTTTTGGCTCATTGGTATATATGTGGCACATGCCAACATTATGGACACGAAGCACATCAGTGCTCAGAGTCATGGTGGGCTATGATCCACCATAGGAAGTAGTGCCTCTCTGGCTGCCACATAACTGTGAATGAGGAAAGCAGTATAGACATCCTGGACAGTTTTAATGTAAGAGGATTTGTCCTTAAAATGCAAATTACATTGCAGATCGATCAGTTCCATCTGCACATGCATATGTGTGCTTTTAGCTGAAATGGCAATAGCAGTCCTGAAAACAATTGTAAGATTGGCAGTGTCTTAAAAACGTTTAGAAAGTAAACCCTGTAATTCTTTAAAGGCCACAGCGAGTTCTTCAAACCTCATGTTTTGTTTAACGCCAGTGAGCTTGCGGAACTGGACTGCGTTTTTGTCAAAATTTGTCCCTTCTACAATTTAATTTTGTTTTTTACTGCATCCCCATCAACAAGTTGTTTGTTACCTTGTAGTGTCCTACAGTCTGCAGACAAGTCTGCTTAAAATGTGAGATCTGAAATACATTCCAGGTATTCTAATTGTCGTTCCTGCACTCCTGTTCCTTCATAAATTCAGCAATAGCGAGTATTAAATCAAAAAAACATTCCAGGGATGCCCCTTGTCCTAACCGACATACTTTGCACCCTCCATACTCTTAGTTCAATTTCATCGAAAACTGTCGCAACTGACTGTGGAATATTGTGTGTGACTTCAGGAGTTTTACTAATCATACCACCAATTCCTTCACCTGCAGCATATCTGATATAGTTGTTGCTGTTGTTGTGGTCTTCAGTCCTGAGACTGGTTTGATGCAGCTCTCCATGCTACTCTATCCTGTGCAAGCTTCTTCATCCCCCAGTACCTACTGCAACCTACATCCTTCTGAATCTGCTTAGTGTAGTCATCTCTTGATCTCCCTCTACTATTTTTACCCTCCACGCTGCCCTCCAATACGAAAGTGGTGATCCCTTGATGCCTCGGAACATGTCCTACCAACCGATCCCTTCTTCTGGTCAATTTGTGCCACAAACTTCTCTTCTCCCCAGTCCGATTCAATACTTCCTCATTAGTTATGTGATCTACCCATCTAATCTTCAGCATTCTTCTGTAACACCACATTTCGAAAGCTTCTATTCTCTTCTTGTCCAAACTATTTATCGTCCATGATTCACTTCCACACATGGCTACACTTCATACAAATACTTTCAGAAATGACTTCCTGACACTTAAATCTATACTCGATGTTAACAAATTTCTCTTCTTCAGAAAAACTTACCTTGCCATTGCCAGTCTACATTTTATATCCTCTCTACTTCGACCATCATCAGTTATTTTTCTCCCCAAATAGCAAAACTCCTTTACTACTTTAAGTGTCTCACTTCCTAATCTAATTTCCTCAGCATCACCCGACTTAATTCGACTACTTTCCATTATCCTCGTTTTGCTTTTGTTAATGATCATCTTATATCCTCCTTTCAAGAGACTGTCCATTCCGTTCAACTGCTCTTCCAAGTCCTTTGCCGTCTCTGACAGAATTACAATGTCATCGGCAAACCTCAAAGTTTTTACTTCGTCTCCATGAATTTTAATACCTACTCCAAATTTTTCTTTTGTTTCCTTTACTGCTTGCTCAATATACAGATTGAATAACATCGGGGAGAGGCTACAACCCTGTCTCACTCCTTTCCCAACCACTGCTTCCCTTTCATGCCCATCGACTCTTATGACTGCCATCTGGTTTCTATACAAATTGTAAATAGCCTTTCGCTCCCTGTATTTTACCCCTGCCACCTTTAGAATTTGAAAAAGAGTATTCCAGTCAACATTGTCAAAAGCTTTCTCTAAGTCTACAAATGCTAGAAACGTAGGTTTGCCTTTTCTTAATCTTTCTTCTAAGATAAGTCGTAAGGTCAGTATTGCCTCACGTGTTCCAACACTTCGACGGAATCCAAACTGATCCTCCCCGAGGTCCGCATCTACCAGTTTTTCCATTCGTCTGTAAAGAATTCGCGTTAGTATTTTGCAGCCGTGGCTTATTAAACTGATAGTTTGGTAATTTTCACATCTGTCAGCACCTGCTTTCTTTGGGATTGGAATTATTATATTCTTCTTGAAGTCTGAGGGTATTTCGCCTGTCTCATACATCTTGCTCACCAGCTGGTAGAGTTTTCTCAGGACTGGTTGTCCCAAGGCCGTCAGTAGTTCTAATGGAATGTTGTCTACTCCGGGGGCCTTGTTTCGACTCAGGTCTTTCAATGCTCTGTCAAACTCTTCACGCAGTATCGTATCTCCCATTTCGTCTTCATCTACATCCTCTTCCATTTCCATAATATTGTCCTCAAGTACATCACCCTTGTATAGACCCTCTATATACTCCTTCCACCTTTCTGCTTTCCCTTCTTTGCTTAGAACTGGGTTTCCATCTGAGCTCTAGTACAAAGTGCTAAATGAATCCCTTCTGTCTATCATTGTAGTTTTTTGCTCTTTTGTAATAAACTATATGTTTAAATTCTTTCTGCATGTTATTGTAATATTATTTTATGGGAAATCTGCAGTACACATTGACTTTTAATGTAACATATTTACGGAAAAATGAGATGATAATTTTTAATAACAAATAGTAAAAGCACTGATGATGAAAACAAATTTTTATTGAAAATCTGTAGTTATGTTGCATAATGATGTACAGGAAAGCTAAGACATATTGATGAAGAGGGCAAATAGATCTTAATTAAAATGAACATTTTTTATCTCATGTTATCTGTTCTATGTACTTGCATGAGCTACACATTAAGTAGTGCCTGTCCGAATAATTCATGACAAAATTTGTACATTTTATTGAAGTATACTTCATGAAAGTTTGAAATATTGTCTCTGTGAGTTATTTAAAAACCAGTCTGAAACAATCATGTATGGAAGAGGAAAGCACAGCTAAAAAGTCTGATCACATTCTGTTAGAAATGCACATGGCATAAAATCAGTATGAAAACAACGGCAAAAAATATCAGCTCTAGAGAAAAGGAAAACTGTTTCAAGGTAATATTTATTGGACACCAATTGTAGTCTCAGCTACGCAATGTGTGAAAATACTGCTAGGAGTGTTATATCCATCTTTAAAGACAACTGTAAAAATTTCTTTTATTTCCTTATAATACACTACTGGCCATTAAAATTGCTACACCATAAAGATGACGTGCTACAGACGCTAAATTTAACCGACGGGAAGAAGATCCTGTGATATGGAAATGATTGGCTTTTCAGAGCGCTCACACATGGTTGGCGCCGGTGGTGACACCTACAACGTGCTGACATGAGGAAAGTTTCCAACCGATTTCTCATACACAAACAGCAGTTGACTGGCGTTCCTGGTGAAACATTGTTGTGATGCCTCGTGTAAGGAGGAGAAATGCGTACCATCACGTTTCCGACTTTGATAAAGGTCGGATTGTAGCCTATCGCAATTGCGGTTTATCGTATCGCAACATTGCTGCTCACGTTGGTCAAGATCCAATGACTGTTAGCAGAATATGGAATCTGTGGGTTTAGGAGGGTAATATGGAACGACGTGCTGGATCCCAACAGCCTTGTATGTATAGCAGTCGAGATGACAGGCATCTTATCCGCATGGCTGTAACGGATCGTGCAGCCACTTCCGGTCCCTGAGTCAACAGATGGGGACGTTTGCAAGACAACAACCATCTGCATGAACAGTTCGACGACATTTGCAGCAGCATGGACTAACAGCTCGGAGACCATGGCTGCAGTTACCCTTAACGCTGCATCACATACAGGAGCGCCTGCGATGGTGTACTCAATGACGAACCTGGGTGCACGAATGACAAAACGTCATTTTGTTCGGATGAATCCAGGTTCTGTTTACAGCATCATGATGGTTGCATCTGTATTTGGCGACATCGCGGTGAACGCACATTGGACGCGTGTATTCGTCATTGCCATACTGCCGTATCACCTGACATGATGGTATGGGGTGGCATTGGTTACACATCTCGGTCACCTCTTGTTCGCATTGACGGCACTTTGAACAGTGGACGTTACATTTCAGATGTGCTACGACCCGTGGCTCTACCCTTGATTCGATCCCCGAGAAACCCTACATTTCAGCAGGATAATGCACAACCGCATGTTGCTGGTCCTGTACAGGCCTTTCTGGATACAGAAAATGTTCGACTGTTGCCCTGGCTATCACATTGTCCAGATCTCTCACCAATTGAAAATGTCTGATCAATGGTGGCCGAGCAACTGGCTCGTCACAATACGCCAGTCACTACTCTTGATGAACACTGGTATCTTGTTGAAGCTGCATGGGCAGCTGTACTTGCACACACCATCCAAGCTCTGTTTGACTCAATGCCCAGGCATATCAAAGCCTTTATTATAGCCCGAGGTGGTTGTTCTGGGTACTGATTTCTCAGGATCTATGCACCCAAATTGCGTGAAAATGTAATCAGTTCTAGTATGATATATTTGTCCAATGAATACCTGTTTATCATGTGCATTTCTTCTTGGTGTAGCAATTTTAATGGCCAGTAGTGTATTAATCTTCCCTGAGAGGAAAGCTGTTTCTTTCTCTCTACGCATTACAGCATAAATATTTCAGACTCTGCAATTGCATAAAATACAGTGAGGATTCTCACCCCTCTCTTCTGTCATTCTCATTCATTCTTAAAGGATTGTGATAATAGTTCGCTAGACTGCCTATTTTTGTGTAAACACCCACTGGACCTGTGAATGTCCTTCATACATGAAGATATAACAAAGGGTAAACAGTGGTGATTTACTTATCCTCCACTATGTCCCAGTCATTTATGATAGTTGTTATCAGTTACGATTTTTGGTGTATATATCATCTTCACTCTGCCCTACCCCCTTCCCACAAAAATAATTTAGAGTTCACAATAATGTATTCATAGAGAAAAAAATAATCTGATGGAAAAACTGTGGTAATGGACATACACAGTGCATGTTTTTGTTGCCAACATATTTTGCAACCGTTTTAGAATTTTTTGACATCACTAATGTGCCAAGAAATTAATTTAAAGCACTGTTGTGCCTTTAACTATGTGTAGTCCATAGATCGAATTCTAAACTTTTTACTGGTGCAGATACCTCTTGGGGACATAATTTGTAGTACAGAGTTCTAACTTGTGATGCTCATCCGCTCCGTCTTCCATTTGAAAATATACGCCACCTACTCCCACAATCATACCCACTTTATATTCACCTGCCTAGACACCATCATTTAAGTCCCTCTCTCCTCCCCCCCCCCACTCCCTTCCCCTTCCTGATGCGTCAACAGTATCGTCTACTATACCTAAACATTCACCCCCCCCCCCCCCCCCCCGCCAACAAATACCTCTTCATGCATACCCTGTCCCAGTACCAGGTCGACTCCTTCAGCCTTAATTAAACCTTCCTCCAACTTCACCATGTTGTCCGCACCTCTCCCAATATCCTTCACCACACAGACAACCCCCTTCCCCTTGTGCGAGTTGGAGTTACTACTGGCCACCTGAAGCATATCCCTGTTTGGCCTCAATGACCCAACCAAACACCTTCTCCTCAGCATCTTTTTCCCTCCCTCACCATCACCTGTTCCACTATCAGCGTCCCGCAGCTCCTCTCCCCAGTTAATTCATTTCCCATGTTGACTGTACCTTGTTGTTCGACTCCCACAGCACACCCATCCTGAAAGTAACTCCTGGATGTCATCCTCGCTCCCCACAACCTCCTTGGTCATATCGTCGTGGATGTCCTCTATCCCATTCGTAGTGAACAACTCCTGATCCTTCTCACCATCTGCTCCACCTATGGCCCCCTCCTGCCCCACCACCCTGCTGCCCCTCCAAAGTCTGTCATGACTACCACCATGCCGACTGAGATGCCTACTGGGAATCCATTGCCTCACAGGTCAAAAGCCACTCCCTTACCTTTCACCACGCCGCTGACGTCACCCCTGCCACTTCCTTGCTCCAGAAGACCATCACTGATGCCGTGGAGGCCCCTGTTCCTACTAAACTCATCCACCCTCACCACCCTACACTTCTTCCACAGGCCGTTCTTCTTCTCCGTGAATCCTGCAGGCTCCTTCCTCCACACCCATGACCGGGATACATTCCTCTGCTACCGGCAATTACGATGACACTTTTGAAACCTCACAGCCAAGAAACGCCAGAACTGGTGCCAGACATGTACATGTCTCAACTCCACCCTCCCAGTCAACTTGTCCAAGTACTGGTCTGCCTTACTGGTGGCCATCCCGTCCCACAGTACCCTCTTCCCCATGATAAACGCCCTTTCCCTGACAACCTCAGTAACACTAACCATTTTGCTTCCTACTTCTCTGAGGTCATCTTCATTCCCAATGATCCCCATTTTAATTACTACCTCTTCCCCACTGTCCTCCAACACACCACTGATACTCCTGGCCAACCACTCGTCCCTGGTTTCTGGTACTTTGATCAGTTACCCCCCCCCCCCCCCCCCGACAATCACTCCCATCACTGCACATGACATCAAACTTGTCCTCTGCTCCAAACACAATACCACCCCCGGTCATGACAGTGTCACCTACCGCCACCTCAAGGAAACCCCCCATCCCCTATCTTTCCTGGCTGCCCTTGCTACCCTGTACAATGTCCTCCTCTCCACTGGTTTTTACCCTGACTGTGGAAGATTTCCAGTGTCCTGCAGATCCCTAAACCCAACAAACCCCCCCTCTGACACCTCTTCCTATCGTCCCATCTGCCTCACCTCCGTTTTCAGTAAGGTCTTTGAGTCCATCCTCTCCCACCATATTCATCACCACCTTAATCGGCAGCACCTTCTTCCGCTTACCCATTGGGGCTTCCGGCCCTCCTTCTCAGCCAATGATCGGCACCGTAACATTACTAATCTTCTTTCCCTCCAACGTAACTCCCGTCACTGAACTATCTTTGTTTCACTCGACCTCCAGAATGCCTACGACCATTTCTGACATCCCAGGCTCCTCTTTAAACTCCAGGCCTATGTTCTCCCCATCAATTTCATCCATCTCGTTGCTTCCTTCCTCTCCCATCGTCTCTCCTATGCAACTATCCACAATACCAACTCCCACATTTTGTATACCACTGCCAGTGTGCCCCAAGGCTCTGTCCTTTCTCCTCTTCCCTATCTCCTGTATACAGCCAATATGTCCAAACCTCCCCCCGCCTATTCACCTCCTCCAATTTGCTGATAACAGCGCCTTCCTGGACCTTTATCCTACCCTTCAATCTTGACCAGTTCAGCACCTGGTGCAACCAGTGGCTCCTTCGCATCAACCCATCCAAGACCAGGCAATGATCATAGGTCATACTGCCCATTCCTTCCAGGTCCACGATTTTTACCTCATTGTTCATGGCTTTCCTGTCCACCTCACCTCCACCCTGAAATACCCTGGCCTCACCCACCATCTTCACCTCACCTGGACTCCCTGTCTCTTTACAATCCAACACAAAACCCACGATAGACTCTGCCTCCTGAAACTCCTGTCCAGTTGAACATGGGGACTGCATCCTGCCACCATACTTCACACCTACAAATTCTTGATCCGCCCCATCATTTGTTATCCCAGCGTTGCTTGGATATCTGCCCCTCCCAGATTCTATAAAGCCCTCCAAATCCTAGAACGCCATGCACTCCACCTTGGCTTCTGTATCCGCCATCCTTCCCCCACATGAATCCTCTACAACCACATCCCCATCTCCCATCTTCTTCTTTTCCTCAAACACATCCACACCTGTACATCATCCACTGACTTGATCCCCCCCAACCCTGGTATCTTCACTCCTTTCCACCCCCAGCCTGTTGCCCTGCTTTTACTGTTATGACCTGCCCTCTCTCCATCTTCATACCTTCCACCTCCTTTCCCAACACAACTTCCAACACCTACCCCACCCGGGTGATGAGCTTTGCCCTGATCTCTACCTCTCCTACCATCTCTAACCGCACCTTCCCACAAGCCATGGTGGCCGAGCAGTTCTAGGCGCTAGTCTGGAAAAGTGTGACTGCTACGGTCGCAGGTTCAAATCCTGCCTTGGGCATGGATGTGTGTGATGTCTTAGGTTAGTTAGGTTTAAGTAGTTCTAAGTTCTAGGGGACTGATGACCTCAGAAGTTAAGTCCGATAATGCTCAGGGCCATTTGAACCCACCTTCCCCCTCCTACTCCTCAGGGCTCTCTATCCCTTGCTCTTCCCTTCCCCTGGGCGGTTTTCCTCCCTCCTACCCCCTCCTCTTCCCTTCCCCTGAGCAGTTTTCTTCCCTCCTACCCCCTCCCTTTCCCGTGCCCCCCTTCTGTGTCTCTGCCCCCCCCCTCCTGACATGCCTTCCCTCTTCATCTCCTGCTGCACCCATCTCCTGCCTCTTGGATCGCCCCCTGCCCCCTATTTCTTTTCCTCCCACCCCTTCCAGACCCCCCCCTACCCCATTGCACCTTCCTCACCCCTCTGTTTTTATTCCTCTTGTGTGCTCCGCTGTGTACAGTGATTTTTTAGGTGTCTCTCACCCTGTGTTTTTTATACTATGGCCGACTTTTAACTTTTGTGTGTGTGTGTGTGTGTGACTCCAGTGTGTTTTAAGTGCCTCACAAATCGCCAACTGTGTTGTTTTAACTCTATGTCGACTTTTTAAAGTGTCCCCTAATGAATATCCCTGTGTAAGTGTGTATTTTAACTCCTATTGTCCTCCAGTTATTGTGTTTTTATATCCCCCCTTTTCCACCCTTTTTTTAAGTATAAATTTCCACTTTTTATGTTTTGTAGTGCCACTTGGCTGAAGAGCAGTGGATTGTGCCGGTACCAGCCCCATATGGGCAGAGGATTACAATAAAGAAAAAAATTCACTGATGTGAGTGGCAAGACAGTCAATAAACGATTTTTGGGGAATAAGTAATGATAATATACAAAGGTCACTCCAAAAGAAATGCACACTATTTTTTTAATCCATCTTTTATTCAACATGTTTGAAAGTTTTACAGTGTGTAGATACATCCTTTAGGAACAATATTTTCATTTCTCCACATAATTTCCATCCCTCTGAACTACCTTACCCCATCTTGGAACCAGCACCTGTATACCCGCACGGTAAAATTCTGGACCAGCCTGTTGGAGCCACTGTTTGGCAGCGTGCACAAGGGAGTCCTCATCTTCAAACCTTCTTCCACGAAGAGAGTCTTTCAGTTTCCCAAAGAGATGATAGTCACATGGAGCCAGGTCAGGACTGTAAGGCGGGTGTCCATCTGAGTTTAGTGATCGCTTCCATGGTTTTTTGACTGGCATGTGGTTGTGCATTGTCGTGCAACAGCAAAACATCCTGCTTTTGCCAATGTGGTCGAACACGACTCAGTCGAGCTTGAAGTTTCTTTAGTGTCGTCACATATGCATCAGAATTTATGGTGGTTCCACTTGGCGTGATGTCCACAAGCAAGAGTCCTTTGGAATCCAAAAACACCGTAGCCATAACTTTTCCAGCAGAAGGTGTGGTTTTGATTTTTTTTTCTTGGATGAATTTGCATGATGCCACTCCACTGATTGCCTCTTCGTCTCTGGTGAAAAATTATGGAGCCATGTTTTATCACCTGTCACAATTCTTCCAAGAAATTCATCTCCACCATTCTCGTACTGTTCCAAAAGTTCGCTGCATACCATTTTTCTTGTTTCTTTGTGAGCCACTGTCAACATCCTGGGAACCCATCTGGCACAAACCTTTTTTAACACCAACACTGTTAGTGTTCTGCAAAAACACTTCCTTCCCCTATCCCAATGTAGCGTGACAATTCATTCACTGTGATGTGTCTGTCAGCAGTCACCAATTCGTTAACTCTCTGCACATTGTCTGGAGTGTGTGCAGTACGAGGCCTGCTGCTGCGAGGACAATCCTCAATATTGCC